>NC_134356.1:131154962-131454962 GCF_048569485.1 Anomaloglossus baeobatrachus
CCCTCCCAGCCATTGACTTCACTAAAAAAAAAATACATTGGGAAAAAAACACACCAAAGCCACATGAATTTATTGGTGCATTTTTCTGTCAGAAGGTGCAGAAAATGTCATTATGACTTTTGCATGTTTGGACAGTTTCTGGGCCTTATATGCAGTTAAGCTGGCTATAGTTTTTTTTTTCACTCTGTGCTGTGCTGCCGACTTCTTCCCCCAAAGTAAGCATCTCATTATCTCATTACCATTCAATGTGTTGTCACACAAAAGTGTCAATAAACAAACTCTTAACCCCCCTCCTCAAACACTGGGTTGCTTTGCTATTTAAAAGCAAAGCAATGGATCTCTATTTTCAGATTTGACTTTCAGAGCTTTTGTTTGATCATTCCTAAAGTGTGGAAAGACAAAATTAAATTAATGATTGTTAGTACACATAAGGAAATGTATATGCAATTTTTTATAAAACACCATATGTAATTATTATTGCATATGGGGTCCACAGTATACGCAATAGGTATATGCCTTGGTGGAGCAATTCTTATAGCTCAGCTTATGGTCGGTACATCAAACTCATAAAGTATGTGTTTTTAGTGAAGAAAAAAATCACTTGGGGACATAAAAACAGGAGTCATTATTTAAGAGCTGTGGGAGGCAGTATTTAACACTTTCAGCCTGCCCCCCAAAATATGTCTCCTCAAATGTACCCCACAATGTTACAGTTACCAAGAAAAAAATCACATGGTAATCAGACCCCACTTGAGGCAATTCTTGTATCTCGGCTTATATTATATTATTATATAATCAATAAATATAACAATTTTAATTGCAATTTGCTATCTCACTTCTCTATAGGGAAAAATAATGTACCTTCCCTTTTGAAACTATGCATTCTGTTAAATGAACACATGATAGAGATACACCTGTTCTTTTGCTAATAAACTTAATGGCTTAAACTCTGCTATGGTGAAAACTGTATGATACGAGCTTGGTTTATTGGTGGTATTTTGTGAAATGAATCAGGCTTATAACATAATTATAGGACCCAGTATAATATATTGTATTCTTTAATAGTCAAACATAATGAAAAGCTCACTCTTCCCCCTACTCATAAGCTATTTGTGTTTTTTCGGTTCTTAAAAAAAGACTTTTCATTCATTGTGCTCCCCCCCATTCACCTGTTGTGTCTCCCCTATTTCCTCATAGACTGTAAGCTTACGAGCAGGGCCCTCACTCCTCCTGGTATCTTAATTTTGTCATTTTGTATTTATTGTCTCATATTGTCTGTACATGTCCCCTCTTAATTGTAAAGCGCTGCGGAATATGTTGGCGCTATAGAAATAAAACTATTATTATTATTATTATTATATTGTGCTGCACTCAAAACGTCCCCTAAACAAGCAATTAAGATTCATTGTCTTTTCACACACAAGGTTCAATGTACAAACTCTTAGCCCCCTTCCCCTCCAAGCAATGCATGGAGAGCAGGTTATGTTGCCATCTACTGGTCATTTTTAAACTTTCACTATAGCAGATTTATTTCCACGTCACCATCGGTTCAATCTTCAATATACAGCTCAAAATTTAAGTGAAAATACACAGTCAGTTGTGTATATGCAAGATAAAGCACAGGTGGACTGGCAAACATAGAGCTGTGTGTTAATATTATAGTAAGGATATTAATAAATCTTTTTTCAGTTATTTTTTTGTTATTTTTATGGTGTAATTTTGTTATGTAAGCATATTATTATTGACTACCCACAGTTTACATTTATTATTGGATGTGCTCTTCTGGGTCCAGACTTCAGGGGCCACATCCTAATATAAATATGCACTCTGGGGCCCAGATTGCCTTTTCTGATGGTAAGTGCTAGAGAAAGTGGGTCACAGTGTCCCCAGGAAGCCCAAAGCCCCCTCTACAAACATCTTTGTTGGTTGTCGATCAGACCTCTGACTCATACGAAACCTGCACAGGTCTTTCATCCCCTTTTAGCGTTGAAGCCATGGAAGCTAGAAAGTCAGGGCACCACTCAAAAATTAGGGCTTCTTAATTGATGTACAAAGACATAAATCCATGTGACACATTCATTTCTGCTCTGAATGTATGCAATATTAGAATCTTTTCACTGATTATGGGGTATCCCAGGGCACTCCAAAGAAAGACATGTCACCAGGACATTCAGGTGCAAAAGATATGGCACCCCAATACCAGATAAAAGAGGATAAATACAAAAAGCTAATGCGTAGCTTTTAAATTTGGGTACCCCAATGGGTGACCCAGTTTCACATAGACACCCCAAATGGTGAACACAAAGTAAATGCAATATTAGAATATTTTTAGAATCTTTTCACTAATTTTGGGGTACCCCATGATGTGCCAAAGACAGATATGTCACCAGGACATTCAGGTGCAAAAGATATGGCACCCCAATACCAGATAAAAGAGGATAAATCCAAAAAGCTAATGCGTAGCTTTTAAATTTGGGTACCCCAATGGGTGACCCAGTTTCACATAGACACCCCAAATGGTGAACACAAAGTAAATGCAATATTAGAATATTTTTAGAATCTTTTCACTAATTTTGGGGTACCCCATGATGTGCCAAAGACAGACATGTCACCAGGACATTCAGGTGCAAAAGATATGGCACCCCAATACCAGATAAAAGAGAATAAATCCAAAAAGGTAATGCGTAGCTTTTAAATTTGGGTACCCCAATGGGTGACCCAGTTTCACATAGACACCCCAAATGGTGAACACAAAGTAAATGCAATATTAGAATCTTTTCACTGATTTTGGGGTACCCATGATGTGCCAAAGACAGATATGTCACCAGGACATTCAGGTGGCACAAATGGGGTACCCCAATACCAGATAAAAGAGAATAAATCCAAAAAGGTAATGCGTAGCTTTTAAATTTGGGTACCCCAATGGGTGACCCAGTTTCACATAGACACCCCAAATGGTGAACACAAAGTAAATGCAGTATTAGAATCTTTTCACTGATTTTGGGGTACCCATGATGTGCCAAAGACAGATATGTCACCAGGACATTCAGGTGGAACAAATGGGGTACCCCAATACCAGATAAAAGAGAATAAATCCAAAAAGGTAATGCGTAGCTTTTAAATTTGGGTACCCCAATGGGTGACCCAGTTTCACATAGACACCCCAAATGGTGAACACAAACTAAATGCAATATTAGAATCTTTTCACTGATTTTGGGGTACCTATGACCTCAATACCAGATAAAAGAGAATAATAAATTCATTTGGAACACAAATTTCAAGTGTGTGAGGAAAAGAAGATTTAGAAACCAGAGGGTGACGAGAGGTTAAACATGAAACTCAGTCACCCCCACTTCTGAGGGCGTCCCGGGGCACCGAAAACACTGATATATCACCTGGATACTCAGGGCTGTAAAAACAGACAAGGAAAAATACTTGTAGCTAGTATGTAACGTCTGTGTTACAAAAGAAGTAACCACTATGTTACAAAAGGAAAAGCTGGGCGCGCCTGTGTTACAAAAGAAGAAGCATAAAACACACACGTTTCAAGGACAACTTCAACTCCCAGACCTATTGTCAGTTTCTGGAAGACAACTTCTTCAAGCAGTGGTACAGGAAGCCAAGAGCTTACAGAGGGATAGAGTCAACCTCAACTCCCAGACCTATTGTCAGTTTCTGGAAGACAACTTCTTCAAGCAGTGGTACAGGAAGAAGCCAGTATCGTTAAACCCCATGATTTTCATGCAGGACAATGCTCCATCACATGCATTCAACTACTCCACAGCGTGGATGGCCAGTAAATGTCTAAAGGATGAAAAAATAATGACATGGCCCCCTTTTTCACCTGATCTGAACCCCATAGAGAACCTGTGGTCCCTCATAAAATGGGAGGCTGTGGTGGCTGCTGCATGCAATGTTGATCGTAAACAGATCAAGCAACTGACAGAATCTATGGATGGTAGGCTGTTGAGTGTCATCATAAAGAAAGGTGGCTATATTAATCACTAATTTTTTGGGGGTTTGTTTTTGCATGTCAGAAATGTTTATTTCTAAATTTTGTGCAGTTATATTGGTTTACCTGGTGAAAATAAACAAGTGAGATAGGAATATATTTGGTTTTTATTAAGTTGCCGAATAATTCTGCACAGTAATAGTTATCTGCACAAACAAATATCCTTCTAAGATAGCCAAATCTAAAAAAACCCCACTCCAACTTCCAAAAATATTAAGCTTTGATATTTATGAGTCTTTTGGGTTGATTGAGAACATAGTTGTTGATCAATAATAAAAAAAATCATCTAAAATACAACTTGCCGAATAATTCTGCACACGGTGTATGTGGTAAAATGAACCAACAAGGCTTTTAATGGAAGGCAATGGACACATACAAAACCAGGATTTGGTGTAACAGGGCCTTCCTTGAAAAATACTTGGAAAGAATCCCTATACCCCGTGGACGAGATCGCTAGCGTGCGTACCCGCCCCCGTCGGTTGTGCATCACGGGCAAATCGCTGCCCGTGGCGCACAACATCGCTCGTACCCGTCACACTACTTACCTGCCTAGCGACATCGCTGTGACCGACAAACCGCCTCCTTTCTAAGGGGGCGGTTCATTCGGCGTCACAGCGACGTCACTAAGCGGCCGCCCAATAGAAGCGGAGGGGGTGGAGATGAGCGGGACGAGCATTCCGCCCCCCTCCTTCCTTCCTCATTGCGGGCGGCCGCAGGTAAGGTGAGGTTCCTCGTTCCTGCGGTGTCACACATAGCGATGTGTGCTGCCGCAGGAACGACAAACAACATCGTACCTGTTGCAGCAACGATATTTGGGAACTGGACAGCGTGTCAACGAGTAACGTTAAGGGGAGTATTTTTGCTCGTTAGTGGTCGCTCATATGTTTCACACGCAACGACATCGCTAATGAGGCCGGATGTGCGGCACGAATTCCGTGACCCCAACAACAGCGCATTAGCGATGTCGTTGCGTGTAAAGCGGCCTTAAGGGTGCAGGTATTTCCATCCTTTGATGTTGCAAATGACTCCTTTAGAAGCAGGTGGGAAAAAGTGGCAAATACCTGCTATAAGGAATTCATAGATTTACTCATTCAATTCAACAAACAAACGTTGGGGGAGATGGATGTAGAAATAGAACAAATCCAAAAAAAGCTTCTGGAGAACCTGCCTAATGAAGTGTTGGCCAAACTAAAAAGCGAAATAGAAGATGAATTTCAGAAATGGGAACAAGAGATATGTGAGCTTAAAACTAAAAACGTTTCAGAGGGAAACTACTGATTGGAATCAGAATAATGTATATAGATGCCAAAAAAAGACAGAGAGGCAAATTGGGAGAAACAAGGTCAAGGTCTGGCTCCGTTACATCCTGCACATCCAATGAGGATTCAACAATTAGAGACCTTGGATCAGTGAACACTATGGTCTTTAGATCCACTGATAGGAGACAAAATAATAAGGAAAGATTTATGGCCCATGCACAGCAGTGGAATGGACAGAGGAACAAAGCGGATACTAACAAACTACAGGTAATTAATTTATCTGAACATCAGCTGTCCCAAACCCAGAAAGAGCTACTTGAGAAGGGGTTGACTTTTGCTCCTACTAATATGTTTAATCTATTTACAGCAATAAAGGATATTAACCTGTTCTCAAGGAAGCTTATATTGAAAAAACTCCATCATAAGAATAGTGAAGAGAGCGAGGCAAATATTAAGAACTAGAGAACATACCGTATGCGTGATATTATTGCAGCTAAATATATAACCAACTTCGAGGAGCTGAAAACAATACCCCGTCATTTCAAACTAAAACATGCATGTGACCCTCGCAGTTTCATAGTGAGGGGGATCGATCATGTTCAGATGGGTATACATGGCAGTTACATTAACCGTTTATTAGCACAACGTGAATGTAGGTGGATTACCATCCTGGGAACAAAAACTCCATATGGTTTAAATGAGGCAAATTCCTTTGCCTCTTTTCTTCAGAGAGGAAATTTCTATTCTTCCTTTTTGAGTATGGTTCTCATTGACATAAATCTATATACACCAACCTTCAGCATGTACTATACACCCTGGCACTGATGTATTTGACACTGTAGAACAACTCCATGTTAGGATTCAAAACATCACCCTTTCAGACGCCAGAACACCATTATCAGGGAAAAATCCAGATTAACATCACAATTAAATATTATATGATCTTTGTATGTATACTTATTTTGGTATGCTGACAATTGCCAATGAACTATTATATTTGAGATCTCTAATGGGTGTATATATATATATATATATATATATATATATATATATACACACACACACTCAGTACAGATCAAAAGTATGGACACACCTTCTCATTCAAAGAGTTTTCTTTATTTTGAGGACTCTGAAAATTGTAGATTCACATTGAAGGCATCAATACTATGAATTAAAACATGTGGAATTAAATACTTAAAAAAGTGTGCAACAGCTGAAACTATGTCTTATATTCTAGGTTTTTCAAAGTAGCCACCTTTTGCTTTCATTACAACTTTGCACACTCTTGGCATTCTCTTGATGAGCTTCAAGAAGTAGTCACCGGACATGGTTTTCCAACAGTCTTGAAGGAGTTCCCAGAGATGCTTAGCACTTGCTGGCCCTTTTGCCTTCACTCTGCGGTCCAGATCACCCCAAACCATCTCGATTGAGTTCAAGTCTGTGGAGACCAGGTCATCTGGCGTAGCACCCCATCACTCTCCTTCTTAGTCAAATAGCCCTTACACAGCCTGGAGGTGTGTTTGGGGTCATTGTCCTGTTGAAAAATAAATGATGGTCCAACTAAACGCAAACAAGATGGAATAGCACGCCGGTGAAAGATCCTGTGGTAGGCATGCTGGTTCTTCAATTTTGAATAAATCCACCACAGTGTCACCAGCAAAGTACCCCCACAGCATCACACCTCCTCCTCCATGCTTCACGGTGGGAACCAGCCATGTAGAGTCCATCCGTTCACCTTTTCTACAAAGACACGGTGGTTGGATCCAAAGATCTCAAATTTGGACTCATCAGACCAAAGCACAGATTTCCACTGGTCTAATGTCCATTCCTTGTGTTCTTTAGCCCAAACAAGTCTCTTCTGCTTGTTGCCTGTCCTTAGCAGTGGTTCCTAGCAGCTATTTTACCATGAAGGCCTGCTGCACAAAGTCTCCTCTTAACAGTTGTTCTAGAGATGAGAAGGTGTGTCCAAACTTTTGGTCTGTCGTGCGCACACTATATAAGGATGATTATAACCAGTTATTAACAGACCCATGAGGAAGCATGTACTGCGAAATGCCCATTGGGGAAGAGGCAGAGTGACTCCATTTGTACTCTTTCAATCTCCATGGGTAAAAAGGATTTTTAAATTATATAAATTTTCTCTCATACGCACTTGTAGGTTGTAACTTGACTAGTATAGATATTATATGCCCACTATAATCTATGCATTGCTTACAAATTTTGACAAATTTATGCTATTTTTGCTATGTCTAGTTAATATACTATCAGCCAAGAGGGCTTGTGTATTAGACTACATGCACTTTATTGCCTACATGTACCTTATGTAAAGAATATTAAGCCATACTATTTATTAATGTTACAAATTTAAATAACTAGTCCTTTTGCATTGTTCATATAAATCGTATGTATATTGAAGGGATATTTAAAACTATTGTCTAAATATTGAGACTTGGATAAATTAGAGATTGTATAAGAGGCTGATACTTTATTGTACTATACACTTAATCTGCAGTCAAATGGGAGTTACCCTTGAGCCTGTCTATTGTTTGTGTTGTGTAGTGAAATATTATGTTTTTAAGTGGATCTAATAAAAGATATATGTTTTAGATTTATGTGTAATTACTCCTGATTCTCTTTATATTTTAATAGTAAAATGAATGGAGTCATTCAAAAGTACAACTCATAAAAAAACAAGCCCTCATATGTCTATATTGATGGAAAAATAAAAGAGTTATGGGACTTGGAAGAAAGGGAAGAAAAAACTAAAATGGATATGGAAAACTGCCAAGTGTTTAAGGAGTTAAAAATGTATGAAATCCTTATAATTAATTATAAAAACATCCAAGTAAAAGATCTAAAAACAAGTAGCAAAATTTGTGAAAATCGAAATTTGAAACAGATTGAAAACTTTTGGGCACAACTATGTATATGTACTATAGTATATAGAGCAAGCAAAAAAAAATTGATAGAATTAAGTCCTCACTGGGGGCTAGAAAATAAAGCAAAAAAAAGAGTTAAAAAAAATATGAACCACCCCAAAACTTTGATGAAAGGGTTAAAACAACATAGCCTGATATGGATGCTACAACTCTGGCAAAATACAAGTTTCCTAAAGTACAGCAGTGAGCTGTTCATTATGGCTGCAATATTAATGAATGGGATTATTGATGAAGTCCAGAAATAATATCTGCCCCTGTGACAGGCACTTCATATGTAGAGAAACTTCAAAGATACTTCCATACATATTTATGAAAAATCAAAGTGGCTCTTTTGCTGTGATTTTCTGCTGTGCATATTTCTGGGGTTTAAGTCTTCAGTAATGCAGCTATTCATTGTATAGGTATTTTGAATTTCCCACTAGTAGGCAATAAAAATGTGCACAAAGATTCCTTACAGCTTTGGACACGAGGCATAAATAACTGTTGATTTCCAGTGTTCTACTAATCTTAGACTCTTATGCAAGCTTAGCTTCCATCTAATTTCCAAACGGCATCCACAGATTGCTCTACAGGATGAAGAGCCTCTGGCAATACATGGATTACATTTCTTAGAACACACACATTAAAAGACTAACATTTTCTGTAGATGTCACTGCCTAAGGCAAGACACACTTTTTTCATACTTAATGATCTACTTACCAAGATAACAATTAATCCAATTTGAAACAGTACATGTTCCTCGTGAGGAATGTCGTGCTTTACATAAATTGACTGTGTAACTAATATTAATCCAGTCATTCTTGACAACTAGTAGTCCATATTTTAATTACCAAAATATGTTGCATTCTGGTATTCAGAACATCATTCAGATGTCATTTATGTTGATCCACGATCCAGGGGGTGGGAGGGGGTGAACCTGTACCCCACTAACTTTTATACCTCATATTTCCCCTCCTTCGTATCCCTGATCCAGTCACAGCACCTGTACATCCAACCATATTTATAAACACGGTCATTTTGCAACATTTTACAGTATATTAACCCTTTGCAGTCCTTGGCCTCTGTGCGAACTGCTATGGTGCCTACTAAAGAAAGGGTTACATGGGTTCACTATTATGAAAACATGGTTTATTTCTTCCATTGCATTGAAGTTCTTTGCAAGGATTACTGAAGCCCTTTTGTATTTTCCCTTAAAAATATAACTTTTATTTCACTCCATTATCTACAAATATGACCAATGTCAGTCTCAGATGCCAAGGGGTCAGCACTAATGTAGATTCTGGTGACCCAGTCACAGCCATTCCAGAATTTGGCATGGCTGTGATAGCTGCAGAAGTGACCACTGCCGAAAAGTAGGTTGATTGGTTTTCAGCTTCTAGCAGCTTCTGATAGTTCTTGTAGAACTATATAAACCAGCCAGAGCAAGCGAGGTGCTGAGCGTGTGAGGTACTGAAGTAAAGTGTGCGGGGATTGAAGATAAGTGTGGCATAGTTTAAACACAATTACATAGTGGTGATAACTGTAATTGTTTAATTTCATTAGGGAATTGTTTGTCTGTTTGTCTGTGATACTGTTAAAAAAGCAAAAAAAAAAAACATTTGTCTTGGGATTTAATCAGTAGTATTAGCCACACCTGTTTCTAGAAGCTTCTAGCAGCTTCTGGTAGTCCTTGTAGAACTATATAAACCAGCCAGAGCAAGCGAGGTACTGAAGTAAAGTGTGCGGGGATTGAAGATAAGTGTGGCATTGTTAAACTCAATTTCATATTTTGACACAAGAACATAGTTTGAATTTATCCTTATAAGTTTCCCATTGTTTTTGTTTTTTTTTCTTGTTTTTCTACTTTAACGTTTATCCCCATTTAATAGGTGCTCCAGGGACAATGCTACCAAGTGTGTATCTTGTCAGATGTATGCATGCCTTGAGCAGCCGTTCGAGGGTGAATATGTCTGCACTCGATGCAAGCATGTTGCGTATTTGGAAGCCAAGGTAACTGATCTAAATAAGCAGCTTGCAACACTCAGGGGCATTGCAAACCTGGAGAGGAGTTTAGAGCTCACTGAGCTTTCTCTGGCTGGGGCCAGTGATATGGAGGAGGGTGGAGGTGGGGAAGATCAGGACCCAGAGGTAGGTGTTGTGAATGTTAGTTATGTTTTGGCTGCTGGGAGGCTCCCTCTGGTGGCCAGGAATGGTATGGACTTGGACCAGGTGTGTTGTGCAATGGGCGTTTCCTTTGCTAACTCTCTGCGATCTGGAGTATGAGGTTGAAAAAATTCTGGATTATCGTCGTAGTAGGCGTCAGCTTCAGTACCTTGTGAAATGGAAGGGCTATGGGCAGGAGGATAACTCTTGGGTTGTGGTTTCTGACATTCATGCTGACAGGTTGGTTCGCGCCTTCCATCAAGCTCATCCCGAGCGACCCGGTGGCGTTGGTGAGGGTTCGGTGACCCCTCCTCAAGGGGGGGTACTGTTGTGAATGTTAGTTATGTTTGGGCTGCTGGGAGGCTCCCTCTGGTGGCCAGGAATGGTTTGGACTTGGACCAGGTGTGTTGTGCAATGGGCGTTTCCTTTACTAACTCTCTGCTTATTTAAATCCTGGTCTGATAGCAGGCTATGCCGGATGTCAGTTGTTCTTTGTATTACCAGCCTGCTTCATTCTGCTCCACACCACATCTACCCCAGATAAGTGCTTGCTCTTTATTTATTGTTTGGTTCTTTTGCTCTTGTCTGGGTTTGTCATTTGCTGTGGTTGTTTTCAGTTTATTTGCATGCAGGGATTTTCCCCCTCAGTTTCTTTGCTGGGGAACTCCCTGCAGTTCTGTTTGGAGTATAGCTCCTTTGGGTCTATGCGTTTGTGGCTTGTTGAATTTGTTATGATTCTTGTTTTCTGTTCATTGGTATGACAAGAGCACCTGGTATAGGATGGAGTTAAGATCGTGGGATCTGAGGGCCTTTTTGTACTATCAGGAATTTGGGATTTTGCAGGGTTTTTCTCTGGCCACCATCAGCCCCTTTCCTGTCCTTTCCTATTTTAGTCAGTGGGGGCCTCACCTTTTGCTAATCCTGTCATCTATCTGTATATTGTGTTGTTCCTATATCACCGCAGTCTTTGAATGTGGGGGGCTTGCTATTCTTGTCTATTTTCTGAGGCAGGGAGTTATTCATCTTTCCTTCCTTTAGGATAGTTAGTTCTCCGGCTGGGTTCGCGGTGCACAGGATGTTAGTACACCCCTCGGCTACTTCTAGTGTTGATGGTTAGTAAGGGGATGGCAGCCAGATTAGTTGCCAATGCTCTTGTCACCTTTTACCAATGATTTGTGGTGGTCTTCCATGGTTCCGGATCATAACAGTACATCCGGCCAACAAATTTAAAGGGTACTCTTAAGAAGGAAGAAAGGAGAAAAAAAAAAAATAAAAAAAAAAGTCTGCTGAGAGATTTGGTTTTTTTTTGGTGTTTTTCCTCTTCTTCTTTGGGTTCCGTGGAAGATTTTTTTTCTAGCATGGATGACTTGGGTGAGCGTGTTGCTCATCTTGATGCTAAGATTCATCATATAGAGTCTTATCTTGCACAGAGTCCCCTTGCAGAGCCTAAGATTCCCGCTCCTGAATTTTTTTCGGGAGATAGGTCGAGATTTTTGAGCTTCAAAAATAATTGTAAATTATTTTTTGACCTGCGCCCTAAGTCCTCAAGGAATCCCGTACAGCAGGTTAAGATTGTCATCTCCTTACTGCGTGGTGACCCTCAGGACTGGGCCTTCTCTTTAGCATCTGATGATCCGATTCTCAGTGATGTGGACTCCTTTTTTCAGGCCTTTGGTTTATTATATGACGAATCCAATATTGTGGACCAAGCTGAAAAATTCTTGTTGTCCTTAACTCAGGGTTTGGATTCTGCAGAAACGTTTTGTCAGAAATTTCGAAAGTGGGCGGTCCTTATCAAATGGAATGATGATGCGCTTGCGGCTCATTTTCGGAAGGGTGTTGCTGATTCTGTGAAGGATGTAATGGTAGGATTGGATTTCCCGTCCCTTCTGGTCTTGATGCCTCTATGACCTTGGCCATTCAGATTGATAGACGGTTACGTGAGCGCAGGAAGATACCTGCTAGTTTTGTGCCTGTGGAACAGCCTTTGGAGCCTATGTCGTGTGATAGGGTCCTTTCTAATACTAGTCGGCAGGGGTTCAGACGGAAGAATAGACTGTGCTTCTATTGTGGAGACGCTTCTCATAACATCTCTGTCTGCCCTAAACGTGAAAGGAGATTGGCTACTTCTGTTACTGTGAGTTCTTTGCAACCAAAGTTTCTTTTGTCTGTCACATTGATTTGCTCATTGTCTTCCTTTTCTGCATTTGCCTTTGTGGACTCAGGGGCAGCGCTATATTTGATGGATTTTGGGTTTGCTAGGGATTGTGGTTTCCCCATGGTTCCTTTGCAAACTCCTATTCCTCTAAGGGGCATTGATGCTACCCCTTTGGCAGAACATAAACCCCAATTTTGGACCCAGGTGCCTATGAGAGTAGCACCAGCGCATCAGGAAACTTGTAAATTTTTAGGATTGCATAATCTACAGGATACCTTGGTACTGGGATTTCCGTGGTTGCAGACCCATAATCCAGTTCTTGACTGGAGATCCTTGTTAGTAGCTAGTTGGGGTTGTCAAGGTTTGCATTAGGACCTTTCTGTGTCGTCCACGTCTGCTCAGGCAGTTGATGTTCCGGCCTTCTTGTCTGATTTCCGTGATGTATTTAATGACCAGGAATCTGATTCTCTGCCCCCACACCGGGACTGTGACTGTACCATTGAGTTGGTGCCCGGTTGTAAATTTCTCAAGGGGCGGATTTTCAACTTGTCTGTGCCTGAACATGATGCCATGTGGTCATACATCAGGGAATCATTGAAGAAGGGGCACATTCGGCCCTCATCTTCTCTTTTGGGTGCCGGCTTCTTCTTTGTTGCTAAGAAAGATAAGTCGTTGAGACCTTGTATTGATTACCGTCTTCTTAATAAAATTACGGTCAAATATCAGTACCGTTTGCCTCTGATGTCTGATCTGTTCTCTAGAGTGAAGAGTGCCAAATGGTTTACGAAATTGGATCTCAGGGGTGCGTATAATCTCATCCGTATTAAGTTGGGTGATGAATGGAAGACGGCTTTTAATACTCCTGAGGGGCATTTTGAGTACCTAGTGATGCCTTTTGGGCTCTCTAATGCACCCTCCGTCTTCCAGGTCTTCATGAATGATATTTTTCGGGACCTTATTGGTAAATTTTTGATTGTGTATTTGGATGACATCTTGATTTTTTCTGATGATTGGGACTCTCATGTTGGGCAAGTACGGGCTGTTTTTCAGATACTTAAGGATCATGCACTGTACGTTAAGGGGTCAAAGTGCCTCTTTGGGGTGCAAAGGATTTTTTTTTTGGGCTTCATCTTGTCTCCCTCCGCTATTGAAATGGACCTGGTTAAGGTTCAGGCTATTTACGACTGGGTGCAACTGACTTCTCTAAAATCCCTGCAGCGGTTTTTGGGGTTTGCTAATTTTTACCGTAAATTTATAGCCAATTTTTCTGCCATTGTCAAACCTCTGACAGATTTGACAAAGAAGAGAGCTGATGCTGAGCATTGGACCCCAGAGGCAATTGTGGCCTTCCAGGAGCTTAAAAGGCGATTCACTTCTACCCCAGTCCTGCAGCAACCTGATGTGTCTCTCCCATTTTAAGTTGAGATCGATGCCTCAGAGATCGGAGCAGGTGCTGTTCTGTCTAAACGAGACGCTACTTCGGGTAAACTTAAGCCCTGTGCCTTTTTCTCTCAGAAGTTTGCTCCTTCTGAACGGAATTATGATGTGGGGAACGGGGAATTATTGGCTATGAAGTGGGCATTTGAAGAGTGGAGGCATTGGTTGGAGGGCTAGGCATCAAGTTGTGGTGCTTACGGACCACAAGAATCTCACCTATTTGGAATCGGCCAAGAGGTTGAATCCTCGGCAGGCCAGGTGGGCTTTGTTTTTTACCCGGTTTAATTTTGTGGTCTCTTTTTTGCCGTGCACTAAGAATGTTAAGGCCTATGCCCTTTCCAGGAGTTTCTGCGCTGACTCTTTGGAGGTTGTCGAACCGTCTACTATCCTGAATGATGGTGTAGTTTTCTCAGCTATTTCGCCTGATCTGCGGTTGGCACTGGCGGAATTTCAGGGGGATAAACCTGAGAGATGTCCTACAGGGAAACTATTTGTCCCGGACCAATGGAGAGACCGAGTTGTCTCTGAGGTTCATTGCTCTGTTTTGGCGGATCATCCTGGCATTTTTGGTACTCAGGATCTTGTGAGACGCTCTTTTTGGTGGCCTTCCCTGTCCCGGGATGTCCGTCGTTTTGTGCAGTCGTGTGGAGTTTGTTCTAGGTCCAAGCCCTGTTGTTCACTTTCTTGTGGGCTATTATTGCCTTTGCCGGTACCTAAGAAACCTTGGACGCACATCTCTATGGATATTATTTCAGAGCTTCCTGTCTCTCAGAAAATGACTGTGATTTGGGTGATCTGTGACAGATTCTCCAAGATGGTCCACTTGGTTCCTCTATCTAAGTTGCCGTCTTCATCAGATTTGGTGCCTTTGTTTTTCCAACATGTTGTTCGTTTGCATGGTATTCCCGAAAACATTGTTTCTGACAGAGGGGTGCAGTTTGTGTCCAGGTTTTGGAGGATTTTTTGCTCCAAATTGGGTGTTCAGCTGTCTTTCTCCTCAGCGTTTCATCCTCAGACCAACGGTCAGACTGAAAGGGCTAACCTGACCCTGGAGACCTATTTATGGTGTTTTGTTTCTGCGGATCAGGATGACTGGGTTTCGTTTTTGCCTTTGGCTGAATTTGCCCTTAACAATAGAGCTAGCTCTACCACATTGGTGTCCCCCTTTTTCTGCAATTTTGGGTATCACCCTAGGTTCCTCTCAGGGCAGCTTGAGGCGTCTGACTGTCCAGGGGTGGATTTGGTGGTCAACAGAATGCAGCAGATTTGGGGGCAGGTAGTGGATAAATTGTTTCAGTCCCAAGAAACTGCACAAAAGTTTGCCAACCGGCGTCGGACTGTTGGTCCCCGGTTTAAAGTAGGGGACATGGTGTGGTTGTCCTCTAAAAATATTTCTATGAGAGTTCCATCTCCTAAATTTAAGCCCAGATTTATTGGACCTTATAAGATTTCGGAGATTATCAACCCTGTATCTTTCCGTTTGACTCTGCCTGCGTCATTTAAGATTCACAATGTCTTCCATAAGTTGAAGAAACATGTGGAGCCAACAGTTCCTGCACCAGCGCCTCCTGACCCTGTTTTGGTACAAGGGCATCTGGAGTATGAGGTTGAAAAAATTCTGGATTCCCGTCGTAGTAGGCGTCAGCTTCAGTACCTTGTGAAATGGAAGGGTTATGGGCAGGAGGATAACTCTTGGGTTGTGGCTTCTGACATTCATGCGGACAGGTTGGTTCGCGCCTTCCATCATGCTCATCCCGAGCGACCCGGTGGCGTTGGTGAAGGTTCGGTGACCCCTCCTCAAGGGGGGGGGTACTGTTGTGAATGTTAGTTATGTTTTGGCTGCTGGGAGGCTCCCTCTGGTGGCCAGGAATGGTTTGGACTTGGACCAGGTGTGTTGTGCAATGGACGTTTCCTTTGCTAACTCTCTGCTTATTTAAATCCTGGTCTGATAGCAGGCTATGCCGGATGTCAGTTGTTCTTTGTATTACCAGCCTGCTTCATTCTGCTCCACACCACATCTACCCCAGATAAGTGCTTGCTCTTTATTTATTGTTTGGTTCTTTTGCTCTTGTCTGGGTTTGTCATTTGCTGTGGTTGTTTTCAGTTTATTTGCATGCAGGGATTTTCCCCCTCAGTTTCTTGGCTGGGGAACTCCCTGCAGTTCTGTTTGGAGTATAGCTCCTTTGGGTCTATGCGTGTGTGGCTTGTTGAATTTGTTATGATTCTTGTTTTCTGTTCATTGGTATGACAAGAGCACCTGGTATAGGACGGAGTTCAGATCGTGCGATCTGAGGGCCTTTTTGTACTATCAGGAATTTGGGATTTTGCAGGGTTTTTCTCTGGCCACCATCAGCCCCTTTCCTGTCCTTTCCTATTTTAGTCAGTAGGGGCCTCACCTTTTGCTAATCCTGTCATCTATCTGTGTATTGTGTTGTTCCTATATCACCGCAGTCTTTGAATGTGGGGGGCTTGCTATTCTTGTCTATTTTCTGAGGCAGAGAGTTATTCATCTTTCCTTCCTTTAGGATAGTTAGTTCTCCGGCTGGGTTCGCAGTGCACAGGATGTTAGTTTACCCCTCGGCTACTTCTAGTGTTGATGGTTAGTAAGGGGATGGCGGCCAGATTAGTTGCCAATGCACTTGTCACCTTTTACCAATGATTTATGGTGGTCTTCCATGGTTCTGGATCATAACAGGTAGGTAGTTGGGTAACAGTTAGAAGAAGAGGTAGGGGGAAAAGTGTCAGGGAGCCTAGTCCTGACCTGGCACAACCTAGTAAATATGCCTGTTTGGCTGATATTAGGAATGAAGGGCCAGGACTAGGGTCACTACAGCAGGACGTTGCTCCTAGCAACCAGGAAAACAACTGCTGTAGGAAGGAAGAAAATAGGAGTGCAGCAAAGCCCAGAGAGATGTTGGTGGTAGGGGATTCTATAATTAGGTGGACAGACAGGGTCATTGTTACCAAGACCGTGAATGCCGAATAGTGTGTTGTCTGCCGGGTGCTCGGTTTTAGCATATTGCGGATCGGATAGGCAGATTGCTGGGTGGGGCTGGGGAAAACCCAGCGGTCATGGTGCACATTGGTACTAATGACAAAGTTAGAGGCAGGTGGAAGGTCCTTAAAAATGATTACCGGGAACTAGGAGAGAAGCTGAAGTCCAGGACCTCCAAGGTGGTGTTTTCAGAAATACTACCGGTGCCACGAGCATCACTAGAAAGACAGCGGGAGCTTAGGGAGATAAATACATGGCTTAGAAATTGGTGCAGGAAGGAAGGGTTCGTGTTCATGGAGAACTGGGCTGACTTCTCAGTCGGCTACAGGCTCTACGGTAGGGACGGGCTGCACCTCAATGGGGAAGGTGCAGCTGTGCTGGGGGAGAAAATGGTCAGACGGATGGAGGATCTTTTAAACTAGGATCTGGGGGGTGGGAGGGTAGTGGAGCAAAAAAGGGGATAGATAGAGCAGATAGAGACAGTGAGACGGTAGGGGTCAATGAAGGATTAGGGGGGATGGGACATGCAAGGAACGTAGGGAGGCTAGGAGTAATAAAGGTGTTAATAGGATTAAATGTCTACTGGCAAATGCAAGAAGTCTTGCAAACAAAATGAATGAATTGGAGACTCTTATGTCAACCACGGATTACGATGTGGTGGGCATTACGGAAACCTGGCTGGATGAAAGCTATGACTGGGTGACAAACATACAGGGTTATAGTACATTTAGGAGGGACAGGAAAGACAAAAAAGGTGGTGGGGTGTGCATATTTATCAAATCTAACCTAAAACCTGTGTTGAATGATGACATTGGGGGGAACTGCAACAATGTAGAGTCAGTATGGGTAAATGTACATGGGGAGGGGAATAATGGAAAAATGCTAATTGGAGTTTGCTATAAGCCTCCTAACATACCTGAACAAATAGAGGGTGAAATGCTGGAACAAATTGGAAAGGCAGCTAACAATAATAATTGGGTTCTTATTATGGGGGATTTCAACTATCCAGATATTCAGTGGGACATAGAATCTCCTGGTTGTGCTAAAAGCTGTAAATTCTTATCTACCATTCAAGACCATTTCCTCTCTCAGATGGTAGATGAACCGACAAGGGGAGATAATTTGCTAGATCTGGTCCTGTCAAATAGATCAGATACAATTTCAGATCTACAGGTCCGGGAGCACTTGGGCACCAGCGATCATAATATGGTAAGCTTCAACATAATATTCAATAGAACATTTCAAAGGGGAAATGCTAAAACCTGGAATTTTAGGAAAGCTGATTTCAACAAATTAAGGGAAGAGCTTAAATGTGTAGATTGGGACAAAGTCATGGTAACTGGGGATACTGAACATAAATGGGGAAAGCTTAAGGATATACTACTAGAGTCCTGTAAAAAACGTATACCCTCTGGTAATAAAATGTCCCGGAATGAAAAGAAACCACTATGGATAAATAAGACTGTACAAAGTATAATAAAACAAAAACAAAGGGCGTTTAAAATCTTGAAGGCTGAGAATACAGAAATAGCATTTCAGGAGTATAAAGATATCAATAGGAAATGCAAAAAAGAAATCAAACAAGCAAAACTAGCTACTGAAACAAAAATCGCCAATGACATTAAAATAAATCCCAAAATCTTTTATAAATACATTAATGCCAAAGGTAAACAAAGGATAGTATCGGCCCCTTAAAATATAATAACAAGTTAGTTATAGAGGACAAACAAAAGACTGAGATTTTAAATAGGCATTTCTCATCTGTGTTCACCAAGGAACTGACTGTACCAGGGACCATTCAACAAGTGAAAAATCAAAGTTCACCACCCAATATAATTAATTTAACAAAAGAAGTACGCCTACTTCTGAGTAAAGTAAACATTGACAAATCCCCAGGGCCAGATGGCATTCATCCACGAATATTGAGGGAATTGAGCTCCGTAATTGACAGACTGCTGTATCTCATCTTTTTAGACTCGCTTGTAACAGGGTTGGTGCCTCAGGATTGGAGGATTGTTGATGTGGTACCGATATTTAAGAAAGGTAAGAGGATAGATCCAGGCAACTACCGTCCAGTAAGTCTGACATCAGTAGTATGCAAAGTTTTTGAGGGCATGTTAAGGGATGACATGCAAAAATATGTTGCAGAAAATAATATAATAACTGACAGACAGCATGGATTCATGAAATATAAGTCGTGTTCAACCAACCTGTTGGGGTTCTATGAGGAGGTAAGTGCAAACCTGGATATTGGTAATGCAGCTGATGTGATTTATTCAGACTTTGCAAAGGCATTTGATACTGTACCACATAATAGCCTTATACTAAAGCTCCAGAAGCAAGGACTAGGGGAAGCTATATGCAACTGGGTAAGGAATTGGCTAAAAGATAGGAAACAAAGAGTAGTCATAAATGGTACATTCTCTAAATGGGCTATAGTCAGCAGTGGGGTGCCGCAGGGATCTGTGCTAGGACCAATTCTTTTTAATCTCTTTATTAATGACCTTGTTGATGGGAATGATAGTAAAGTGTCAGTCTTTGCTCATGACACCAAACTATGTAGGATATTAAAAACTGACCTTAATAGTACAATATTACAAAAAGATCTGGATAAGATGTCAGAATGGGCAGATACTTGGCAAATGAGATTTAATGTTGATAAATGTAAAGTAATGCACCTAGGACGGAGTAATCCTATAACTGTGTATACATTAAATGGAAGCAAACTCGGAACTACAGAACAGGAGAAGGACTTGGGTATTCTCATTACAAATAAGCTGAGCAGCAGCACTAAATGTCAAGCAGCAGCTGCTAAAGCAAACAAGATTCTAGGGTGTATAAAAAGAGAGATAAGATCCCGTGATCCCAACATATTGTTACCCCTCTATAAATCACTTGTAAGGACTCATCTGAAATATGGGATCCAGTTTTGGGCTCCACATTTTAAAAAGGACATTCAGAAGTTAGAGTCAGTTTAAAGGCAGGCAACTAGACTACTAGAAGGAATGGAAGGCCTCCCATATGATGACAGGTTGAAAAGGTTAGATATGTTTAGCTTAGAAAAAAGATGTCTCAGAGGAGATCTCATTTATATGTATAAATACATGTGTGGTCAATATAAAGGACTGGCACATGACTTATTTCTTCCAAAGACAATACTAAGGACCAGGGGGCACTCACTGCGAGTGGAAGAAAAGCGATTCCGACAGCTAAATAGGAAGGGGTTCTTTACAGTTAGAGCAGTCAGACTGTGGAATGCCCTACCACAAGAGGTAGTAATGGCAGATATTATAACAGCTTTTAAAAAAGGGCTGGACGATTTCCTCAGTACACAAAACATTGTTGGTTATAAATGACTAAGTGACCAAATGTGGAATTTGTGGAGGAAGGTTGAACTAGATGGACCTAGGTCTTTTTTCAACCTTAGTAACTGTGTAACTATGTAACTATGTAACAAACGTTATTCGCATATGAACAGCATCCAAACTCATCCACAGATTTCTGAGCGAAGTCCATGTTTGAACTCAAGCACCGGAGACTAGGTGTCCAGTACAAACCCAGACCTTTACAGTTTGGGCTCGCTCATCACTAGCAATGAAGTGTTTTATTCCAAGCACTGCCCATTTGAGGGGCCACTGCTTCATAAAATCCCATCCATGGGTTCACTTGCTCCCCTGTGGTCTTGTTTAAGCCTGAACTGTAAGGAGGTGGACAGGTTGTCACCTCCGACCTCTGAAGACATCAATTGTAGTAATGTGAATTGTGATGTTTTATACCTGTGTTAATTATTATGTTTTAAAATGAGGTATCCTCCCATGCTACATGTTCTGATATCCAGATGTTGTAGGGTTAACCTAGGGCTTGCCCACACTGAGGAGACGTGATAGAGACCAGTGGGAGGTAGTTCCTGTTATCAGTCAGTTATGGAGAGTAATTGAAAGGGAAAGGATTCTCAGTGCAGCTCTATTGGGTGTGTGCCGTGAAGTTGGACTTTAAGAAGGTAGTAAGCATTGCTTTGGAAAAAGTAACAGTAGTGACTGAATCTTACAGAACAGGCAAATTGGGGTGTTTGTTAGGGAGAGAGTTGGAAGTGTTATTCCAGTGTTGGCCAGTATTGGGGGACTTTGTAGAGGAAAAGGATCAGCCCAGCTGAGGACATATCAGATAGGGCAAGTGACTCTAGGAGCAGTCATGATTGAGTCTACAGCTAGCAGTTTCAGTGCAGTGGGCACAGCAAAACACATTGATCCGTGTGGTCTTCTACCAGAAAGATGGAAGTTCTCAGCAAAACCTGTTTTAACAGTGTAATGTCTTAGTCAAGTAGTCCGTCCTGCACCAAAACAACCCCACAACATGATGCTGCCACATCCGTGTTTCACTGATGGGATGGCGTTCTTAGGCTTCAGAATTACTCCATTTTTCCTCCAAACATAACAATGGCCATTATGGCCAATAGTTAATTTTTTGTTTTGTCAGACCACAGAACATGTCTCCAAAAATTAAGGTCTTTGTTCCTGTGTGCATTTGCAAACAATGTGGCTTTTTTATGTTTCTTTTGGAGTAATGACTACTTCCTGGCAGAGTGGCCTTTCATCCCATGTTGATACAGTTCTCGTTTCACTGTTAATAATGACACAATTATTACTGTCTTTTGCCAGCATCTTCACAAGGTCTTTTTCTTTTGTTTTTGGGTTGATATGCACATGTCTGACAAAAGAGAGTTAATCTTTGGTAGACAGAACCTGTCTCCTTCCTGAGCAGTATGATGGCTGGACATTCCTATCTTGTTTGTACTTGCTTGTAATTGTTTGTACAGATGAACAAGGCACCTTCTCTTCCTGAGATCTTGGCTGATTTCTTTTGACTTTCCATTGATGCTACACAGAGAAGCATTGTGTTACAGGTGTGCATTAAAATACATCTACAGGTGTGTCTCTAAATAACTCAGATGTTCCCAAAAAAACCTCTCAAAGCTTCCAAAGAAATGACATCATCATATGATCTGTCCCATATTGTTTAAAGGCATAATACTCAATGTATGTAAACTTTTGACTCTGCAGAAAGTAATAAAAATGTCTTAAAACAATATCTCTCTCATCATTCTGGCATTTGGCGAATATCAGAAGCTTTCAAAAACATGACATCATCATATGGGCTGTCCCATATTGTTTAAAGGCGTAATACTTTTAGCGCATGTAAACTTTTGATTTTGCATAAAGTAATAAAAATGCATTAAAACATTCTCTCTCTCTCTCTCTCTCTCATTATTCTGGCATTTGGAAAATATAAATAATTTTGGTAATCCTAATTGACCTAAAATGGGATTGCTTTAGTCAGAATTCATGTCAGATAGTGAGAAAATGTGTTGTTTAAAATAGTGTATGTACACTTCTGGTTTAAACTGTATCATGTGCATACATAATATCACAACCACCGTACAAATTATAAAGTTACACCCTTTAGTGCCTTTCATGTGGCACTAATGTGTGATCAGCCTGGTTTAACCTAATTATTAAATAGAAAAATAATTTAAAAAACGATGTGTGGTCTCCCTATTTCTTATAACCAGCAAAGGTAAAGCTGCAGGCTCATATTACCAGGCTAGGAAGGTCAATAGTTATCGGGCCCTTCACAGCCTAAAAATACAAGTCTGTATCTGCACCACAAGTGGCGCATCTGTGACGCCCTGGCCTATCAGGTCGTCACAAGGGTGCTGTGCAATCTGCCCTTCTGCATGGTACCCGCTCCTCCTTGGTTATGGGTCCTGTCTTTTTGGTGTTGCTAAGAACAGGTATACACAAATCCTGAGGAACACTCTGCACCACACCCACCAAACACCCATTGGGCAGCCTGAGGGGAATAGGGCCACCCAGATGGAGGGATGGAAGTATGAGGGACAGAAATGTCAGGAGGAGAGAAGAGAGTAGTGGAGAAGTTCCAGTGAGCGGTGACAGGAAAGGTCATGCTGTGGAGCTGGGCTTCTGTAACAGTCCCAGGTTCCAGACGTTGGATCTGGCCTGGAAGGAGCTGGAACCCCGGTCACAGAGGGTAGTGACAGGGGGCACAGTACTGCCACAGAGGGCAAACCAGCGGCCTTGTGCTACAACTGGGCAGGGGCCAGGGCACGACGGGGTACGTGGACCCTAGGCTGGGAAGTAGCTTCATGCAGCCCAGTAATTCACCCGACGGGAACGGAATCTTCACGAACCGCTCCCCACCCACTCCAAAATCGGGGTACTAACGCAATGGAGGGATATGACTTCCCAAAACCGTCCAGAAAATCCCATGCGTGAACCCTGAGAGCAAGCTCACCCTGCTAGCCACGCAGGTGAACGGGACCCGAGTAGTTCTAGGCAAAAGGGATCCACCAAGTGTAAACACGGTGCCAAGGGACAAGGCTTCAGGCCAACCAGCAACGCCAAAAGGGCACGGACCCAATATAATTGGATTAAGGCTGCAGGACGTTCAAGACTTTGGTTTACTTGCTGTCAGTGTCAGCATCTCTGACTGTATGAGTACGTGGTGCCCCTTTGCTCCCCACGGGTCCCCAGCCAGCCAGCACTGAGCCCCGGGACACCTTTCCCCTGCCCACAGAGGGGTTAACATCTACTGCTGCTTTTCCATCGCTCCCGGGCGCTCCCCTCTCCCCTAAACGCAGCAGCGGTGGTATCCCATTTTTACCACAACCGTGGGTGGCATCATGAACATTATTCAAATCCACCCTTTTTACCCCCCTTTTATTTTCGAGAGGCCGCGCGACCCCGCCTCAGGTCCGGAGACCCCTCGAGCCACTGCGGATCCGGATGCAAGCAGCCCGTCGGCTATCGCGGGGGCAATACACATCAAATGAGTTGCACCAATTCTGGCACTTTGAATGGCTCTTCCTGATTGCCCTGGTGCGTTGTCAATCAAGGTAATGGTAGTTGAGGTTGATGTCAGCCTGAGTGTTAGTAATGGAGAGGTGTCTATCAGTAGGTAAAAAGAATAAAAGCACACAAAATGTTTAATTAAAAAAACACACCTTAACTCTTTCCCTGGTTCACCAATTTATTAACCCCTTCAATCCTGGGCGATTTTCCATTTTTCAGTTTTGTTTTTTCCTCCCCTTTTTCCGAGAGCCATAACCTTTTTTTTTTCCATTAATATTGCCATATAAGGGTTCACCAATTTATTAACCACTTCAACCCCAGGCGATTTTCCATTTTTCAGTTTTGTTTTTTCATCCCCTTTTTCCGAAAGCCATAACCTTTTTAATTTTCCATTAATATTGCCATATAAGGGTTTATTTTTTGCAGGACAAGTTGTTCTTTTAAATGAAACCATAATTTTTCAAATAGTTTATTGGAAAATGGTAAAAAATTCCAAGTGTGGAACAATTGTGAAAAAAGTGAAATTCCACAATGGTTTAATTTTCTTTTATTCACCATATTCAATACATTGTAAAACTGCCATTTCAGTATGATGCCTGAGTTTGTTGATACCAAACAAGTATACTTTTACTTTTATCTAAGGGGTTATAGAAATCAGAAGTTTGTAAAAAAAAGAATAGCGCTTTTCTTACCATATTCCAAGACCTGTAGCGCTCTCATTTTTCGGGATCTGGGGGTCAAAGATGACTTATTTTTTGTGTCTTGAGCTGACATTTTTAGTTATGCCCTTTTTGAGTACATGTGCTGTTTTGATCTGTTATTGCATTTAAATGTAATGTTGTGGGGACCAAAAAATGTAATAGTGGAGTTTAGAATTTTTATTATCGCTACGCATTGTACCAATCAGATTGATAGTTTTATAAAGCAGATTGATAGTTTTATAAAGCAGACATTTCTGAACGTGGTGATACCAAATATGTGTATTTAATTTTTTTTTATTCTTTCATTTTCAATGGGCAAAAGGGGGTAATTTGAACTTTTTTGTTTAATTTTTTTTTCAGATTTTTTATTTTTTTTTACATTTTTATTGATCTTACTAGTCCCCGTAGGATACTTTATGACTGTATACTCAGATTGGTTGTTCTGATCAGACAATGCTGCAGAATTGCTCTGATCAGGAGAAATGATGTGTTCCTGTAAGCACCGGTGCTCTGCCGGCTCTCACAAGAAGTGAGTCATGAAAGCCTCAGGGGTCATCATCTGACCCAGCGCTGTCATAGTAACACATTAGTACCCTGTGATAGCAGTGGCCGCCAATGGGAGGTGGGAAATAGTTTGACCCCCGCTGCAGTCCCAATCGCACTGTCAAAGTTAACAGGCGTAGGTGGATTATTGATTTACCACACCTGTTAGCCATACGTCTGCTGATCAGATCATCTGATGAGTGGGGATTATTACAGGCTCGGTAACTGGAGTGAGGTAACCAAGAACATAGCAGTACTTCCTTGGTTGTAAAAGGGTTAAAGAAAAATCATGCAGGTCCGAAGTAGTCCAGGGATTCCACAAATGGAAACCTAAAAAGAGTGAAATAAAAACAAACCTCGTTCACCAATTTCTTAGAAAGCAAAGTTCCCATGTTGAACGTAGCCTAGCAGATCCCACAACATTCCTCGATTACATGCATAAAAAGGCCATAGACTTTAAGGAGAAGCCACTCCTGACACATGCTGCATTCCTCAAGACCCAGTGACTATGATGAGCAGTGACATCAGGAACGTCACCACTCATTACCCTAAATGTGATTAAATCAGGCAAAACACCCTTCAGTGCCACAAATTTGTTGTTCAATTTCTCCTGAGAACGTCAATTTCAACGACATCTCAAGGAAATTATTTAGAAGTGTGGTGAGCACCTTCAACCGAGAGATGCTTCACAGAACTTTATAACGTTAACCTGTAAAAATGAAAAAAAGATATATTTTTGCCGCCAAAGCTGTTGATTGTACCCCAAACTTTTCATTTTTACAAGGGTAACAAAAGAATATGGTCTAAATAATTTGTTTTGAAATTTCTCCTGCGTATGCTGATACCTAATATGTGGTGGAAAACTAGTGTTTCGGCATATGGCACAGCTCTGAAGGGAAGGAGTACTATTTTGGCTGGAATAGATTGTGGACAACATGTCACATTTGAAGAGCCCCTGCCGTGCCAAAACAGCACAAATCCCCCAAAGTGACCCCATTTTGGAAACTATACCCATCAAGGACGTCATCTAGGTGAGAAGTGAGTATTTTTAATGTTCAGGCAATTCACAGAATTGTTTAACTTTATATTGAGTAAATTCAAACTTACAATTTTTTCCAATAAAATGTTGCTTTGGCCCCAAGTTTCTAATTTTCAAAACAGGAAATGGAGGAAAATAAATAATACAATTTGTTACACAATTTCTCCTGAGTTCGCTAATATCCCATATGTAGTCGAAAACTATTTTTGAGGCACAGTGCAAAGCTCAGAAGGGAAAGCCTGCCATAATATAGTGCAGATTTTGCTGTTATAGTTTCTGGGTTCCATGTCACATTGGCAGAGCCACTGAGGTGCCAAAACAGCAGAACCCCATTTTATAAATTACAGCTCTCAGTTACTTTATCTAGGGCTGCAGTGATTATACACTGACAACCAAAAGGATAACAATATTTTGAACTTTTGTCTTTTATGCTCCATATCTCACCATCCACTATGCCTTCTATAATGTCAGACTACCTTCATTTTACAGAAAATCATCTTGGCTATCTCTAACAAAGTTAAATTACAACTATTTAGTATATTAATTATATTTTTACCAGAATAATATGTTTTAACACCACATTTTACATTTTCACAAGGGGAGATTGGTAAAAATGCCACCAAACTTTGTCACACAATTTTGCTGAATATGGCAATACTGGGGCTGTACAGTGCTGCTTAGCCACATGGTGAGACTTGGGAAGGAAGGAGTGCTATTTGACTTCTGGAGAGCAAATTTTTGTAGAATATTTTGCGGATTCTATATACAGAGCCCCTGACTACCATAAGAGCAGAATCCCCCCTCAAGTGACTCCATGAATGTTTTCCAGAAACAAACAAACACCCAGTGCAAGTGGCTGAGCAAAAATTGCATTTCTGCCATTGTAGTGCCCAATACATTATGCTCCGCTTGTGCTTCTGGAGACATTGACTACATAAATTTTTTGGGCCTCTTATTGATACAGTACTGTCAAACATGTGGATGCTACTTGCAATTTAGGTACACTGTGAAGCTCAAAAGAGAGGGGGTATTTGGATTTGGGATTAGATGAATTTCTTTTGGGGGGCAAGGAGCCATTTCGCTTGTCCAGAGCTTTTGTGTTACTAGTAACCCTCTATATTTCCATTAACAAATGATGGACTTGTTTTTTTTGTGGATTGAGTTGAAGCTATTATTGTGCTTTCCCTGACCAATTACATTGGGGATTTCCATCTAAATCTCTGAATGATTGGAATCGGATAAATCCCTCAATGAATCCATTCACTATGATGCACCAGAATGACTCTGGGCACCATCTGACTTCTGTTCAGTGGTGTCCATCTTTTCATAAGTGCACAGAGCTGTGGTTGACAGTGCATTTATCCCCAGATCATAGGCTATAGAGAGTCCAACATGACTACTTTTGCGAAGAGATGATTGAACCTGTTAGATAAAGGTTTGCCAATTTCAAATTTGGTATGAGCCTTAGCTTGTTTTTGTTTGGGCTCGGTAACACTTTCCCCTGAGGTCGGTAATGTTTGGTTTTGTTCAATCACTGATCGCGGTTTAAAAAAATGCTTTTCTAATAAGCTGTTATACTTTTGGATAGGATTGTGGTGCTGTGTGATGAACGGGGGATGTATTTAATGAGTGAAGGGGGTGGGCACGGGAGAAGACAGACGCGCGTGGCACCATTTTTTTTCTTAACTTTATTTGCAGATGTTCCTACAGCCAATGACAACACAGCAAACATCCACAAGGTTCAGACACAAGGGCTTGTGTCATTGGGTGCCTGTCTGTCTGCATATAAAATGAGGATGTGGCACCCCAGTGGTCCGGTTGCCACAGTAACATTGCCCTCCTCACAGGGGGTGACGTTATACCTCGAAGCAAGGAGCGGGTCTCCCATGCTAGGTGCACCAGCACTTATCACTTCCTAACTCCAGACCAGAAGGGGGTGCTCAAGAACCCGGTTTGAGGGGAGCTTCCCTATGCATTTGTCCTGGAGAAGGAGTTAGTCACACAAATTTAAGTGAAACTAGTTAGAACAAGTCAGGAGTAGAGAGAAGACGGTCGCTGAGTAGGGAGCTGTGCCATAGCTTCCTCAGGGCCGAGCGCAGAGGACAGGACACCGGAGTCCAAGGCTGCATGGGTACTGAAGTCACCGCAGCTGAATCCAGAGAGCAGGAGACTGGAGGTCTTCTGGCCCACAGAGCACCCGGGGCACAGCAGCAGAGAGCCAGCAGCCGTGACCAGAGGAGCAGCACCAATAAAAGGGCTTGTGCTGCCTGCCATGCGAGTGAGAACCAGTACCAACACAAGGTAGAGGGTCACAGCGCAGCTTCAAGCAGCAGGGACCCACACATCACAGCACAAGAAGGAAGGCCTCTGAACCGACCCGGCTAGGTGGATCCCCTCAATTGCTTTCAGGCTGACCGGACCTCTGTTAACAGTTGGACCAGTATTCTGGGCCTGTACCATGTACTGCTGAGTAAAAAATAAAGGAAACTATGGCCCCTGTGTTGTCCAGTTATTGCCAGCGTCTGGGGGTCGCGCGGCCACTCGATTAAAAGAAGGGGGGGAAGATATGTTCAGGGGGGCTTTTTGGAAAGTTCGTGACGCCACTCACGGTACGTGGTAAGGTGAGGGACCACCGCTGCTGTTGGGGAGCCCGGTGACGATAGTATGGCAGCCTGATGTTTAACCCCTCCGTGGGTAGGGGGTTTGTGTCCCGGGGCCCGTTGATGATGGATGGTGTTTGGGGCCATTGGGGAATAGGAACAGGGGTTTCCAATGTACTCACTCAGTCCCAGAATAACCACACCGACAGCTTGTAAACCAGAATTCTGAGCACCACTGCAGCCCACAGAGAGCACACCTGGATCTGTGCCCTTGGTGTTGCTATTGGTCTGTGGCCCTGTCCCTGGCACCTTAGTCTTGAATGGACCTATTGGTATGAAACTCTCCAGGTCCCGCTCACCCGTATGGCTAACAGAGTGAGCTTGCTCTCAGAGTTCACGCGTAGGATTTCTTTGGACTGTAGTGGGAAAGTCCTATCCCATCGGTGCGCAAGTACCCCGATTTTGGAGCGGGTTGGGGATGACACTTGAAGTCTTCACCCCCGTCAGGTAAAATACCGGAATGCGTGAAGCTACTTTCTGGCCTGGGGTCCACGTACCCAGTCATGCCCTGGCCTCTGCCCGGTGATAGCTCAAAGCCGCCGGCTGCCCTCCTCGGCAGTCCGTGCCCCTTGACATTGTCCCCTGCGGTTCCAGCTCCTACCAGGCCCAGACCAATGTCTACCACCTAGTACACAGGAGCTCTCCTCCGTTGCCTCTCCTCTTGAGAGCCACTTCACCTCCTCTCTCCTTCACTCTCAACTCTCACTGTCAACTGTCCTTACTTTCTTCTCACCAACCCCCCATGTGGACGGCCCTATTCCCTTCAAGCCCCCCAATGGTGTGTCTGGTAGGTTCAAGTGGGAAGTGTTCCTAGGATTTTGATTGGCTAAGCTGTCAGCAATACCAAAGGACCAGGATCCGTAACCAAGGAGGGTGGATACTGTGCAGAAGGACAGATTGCACAATACCCTGTGATGACCTGATAGGCCAGGGCATCACAGTTATACATCGGATAACCATGATCACATTACAGTAAATGACAAGAGTGTCATTTTCTCTGCGTGTTTTCTTTGCGTCCAAAATGCTGTGTGTTACAGTACAAGTGCAGTGGAAGGATTTTTAGAAATCCCATGCCCACTGTGCTTGTTTTCTCCATAGCATAAACTGACCTGTGGCTTCCCGAGCCACAGCATGTCAATTTATACTGCGGAGATGAGAGTGTTTTCCACAGGGAGAATAAAGCTACAGTCAACAGAGGCCTGAACGTTCTCCAGCAGACAACACTTGCATCTCTTCAGGAGGGCTGACACGGTGTCCTAGATAGAGTGTTGCCAGATCGTTGGCACATAGCCTAAAAGTGAGAAATTTGGCACTACAGCAACATTTTTGTGAAGCACCTGTGGATTCAAGATGCTCACTATACACCTGAATAAAATCCTTGAGGGGTCCAGTTTCCAAAATATGATCACATGTGGGGCGTTTCTGCTGTATTGGTACCCTAGGGGCATTGCAAATGCGGCATGGTGCCTGCAATTTATTTCAACTTTTCCAAGATTCAAATGGTGCTCCTTGCGTTCTGAGCCCTCCCTTTGGTCCTAACAGAGGCTTTTGGCCACATGTAGGTTATCACTGCACTCATAAGAAATTGGATAACAGACTTGTGGGGTCCACTTTTTGGTGCTTCCTCTTGAAAAAGTGAGACATTTGGTGCTAAAGCAACATTTTTGTGAAAAAAATTAAAACTTTCAATTTGACAACCTAAGGTTATCAAATTCTGTGGAGTACCTGTGGGTTCAAAATGCTCACTATAACCCTGGATAAAATCCTTGAGGAGTCCAGTTTCCAGAATGGGGTCACATGTGTGGGAGCTCTACTGTTTAGGCACTTCAGGAGCTCTCCAAATGTGACATGGTGTTCGCTGATGATTCAAGCCAATTTTGCAGTCAAATGGCGCTCCTTCCCTTCCGTATCCTGCTGTGCGCCCAAACAGATGATTTCCACCACATATGAGGTATCTGCGTACTCAGGAGAAATTGTACAATACATTTTATGGTGCATTTTTTTCCTGTTACCCTTGTGAAAAAAGGCTTTCTGGTTGAAGCAACAAAATTGGCTTCATCTTTACGGGGGTTAAAGTTGTTACAAAATAAACAGCACACAGCAAAATGCATATACGGAAAATGCTTTAATAGGTGTAAAAGAGGAAAAGATCCCCTATGGTTCCCATACTCATGGCCTATTCTAATACTCCAGTGCTCCATAACCATTCTTAACTTGAGAACCATACTCAGCTCTGAAAGAGAGTAGCGGGCTACATCAAGAGTTTTCCACCGTCCACCGCAAAATAGTGACATCCAGCTCCCACCTCCCCCACAGTAGTGACATGTAGAACGCCCATTATTGTTATAATAGGAATGAAAGAAAGCAGCTCCTGCCGTGTGTCCCCAGAGGGGAAGAGATTTTAGGAATGAAAGAAAGTACCTTGGCTGCAGGAGACCTGCTCGGCACAGCAGCACGTGTGGCTTATCTCCTGGAAGGATCTCCTGGACTCAGTCCCTGACAGCGCGAGTTTACACAGACTTATCACGTCTTTTACCAGGGTTGTGCAGGGTCTGCACAACCTTATCAGGTGAGCAAATTTCATTCATTTGTTCTCACCGCTTACTTTGTGACCCTACACATGCGCTCCTTGTTTTTCATTTTATCTACATTATTGTTATAATGACAGATAAATCTTCCCCACATAAATCATAAGGAGGCAGTATACTTACCTCCAGAGATTCCTACCTTACCCTTATTCGATATTCTTACATCAATTACTCCCAACACACTATCATATCCAGCCTCAAGCACTCCATCTAACTGAGAGTATTCCTCTATCTCCAGTTTGCTACTTACTTAACCTCTTCACCCCCCGGCGATTTTCCGTTTCTCGTTCTTGTTTTTTTTCCCATTCTTCTGAGAGCCGTAACTTTTTTACTTTTCTGTCATATGAAGGCTTGTTTTTTGTGGGAAGAGTAATACTTTTAAATTAAATCACGAGATTTACCATATTGTGTACTGGAAAACGGAAAAAAAAATCCAAGTGCGAAAAATTGCGATAAAAGTGCAATTGCACGATTGTTTTTCAGGTATTTTATTCACTGTGTTCACTACATGGTAAAACTGATGTTTCTATGTGATGCCTTAGGTCAGTACAAGTTTGTAGATAACAAATATGTATAGGTTTACTTTTATCTAAGGGGTTAAAAAATTCAGACGTTTGTCCCAAAAAAGTGGCACACTTTTTGCCCATTTGCCACAACCTATAGTGTTCTCAGGATATGGGGTTCAGTGATGGCTCAGTTTTTGCGTCTCGAGCTGATGTTTTTAATTTTAACATTTTTGCACAGATGCTATGTTTTGATCGCCTGTTATTGCATTTTTCAGTGACCAAAAATCGTAATTTTGGTGTTTGGAATTCTTTTGCTGCTGTGTTGTTTACTAATCATATTCATTGATTTTATATTTTGATAGATCGTGCATTTCTGAACACAGCGATACTAAATGTGTGTATATTTTTTATTTTTCTAACCCTTTTTTTTAATTTTTTAAAACTTTTTTATTTTATTTTGCTAGTCCCCCTAGGGAACTATAGGGATCATCAGTCTGTTCGCTGATTCATTTCTGTTGATAAGAGCTGTACAGTTCTGATCAGCAGAATTGCTACTTTCTAGTTACAGACGTCGTTCTGCCGGCTGTATCAGGAACTATGTCATGATAACGACAAGAGTCATCAAATGACTGTCGCCAACATGTTAACCATTGGCTTCCTGTGATCGCGTCACGGTGCCTCCGATGGTGATGGGGAAAGGCGCGTTCCTTGATGCGGCGATTTAAATCACGCTGTTTCATTTTGACAGTGCAATTTAAGGGATTAACTGGTGTGTGGATCGCAGATCCCCCCGCACCTGATAGTCGCACATGTCTGCTGTTAAAATCGGCAGACATATGAAGGGATCACCACTGGCTCACCACAGCAGCTGTCGGTGATAACCCCTTTATGATTTAGGACGTACCTATACGTCCTTGGTCGTGAAAGGGTAATTTATCTGTCCAACCGCAAGACTAGTGTATTTGTGTGTGTGGCTACTCACAAAAGTCACCATAGGGAGATTTTCTCCCCATAGCTGTTTGCTAGACCTGGTGCTAATTCAATAAATTGGCAGACAGCCGCGAGCCACACATCATGGTCCCGTGAGCCACATGTGGCTGCAGAGCCACAGGTTGGGGATACTTGTTATGCTCCATTAATATTTTAGCCATAATAATCCTTTAGGGAGGGTGCATTTTTACATATTCATTGATATTAATAATACTGTGTATTCATCATCGTCATATAATGTGAACATTTTAATTGTAGCATATTTAACAGTTATTTCCCATGACATCTCTTACCAGAAACCAAGGGATAATTTAGTAACAGCATGTTTCATTGATTTCCCACAGTCAATTTGCCGCCACCGAGTTCATTTTGTTTATTCCATATTTTATCTTTTGGCCATTTAACCACCCACAGTGAGATCTGCTTTATTCTTCTACTCCTTTAAGTATTAGCCATTTATTATCTCTCAGTACCATGCATGTCTTCCTCCCCATTCATACGTTATGTGCCAGTCATGGAGTGGCCTGCTGTCTCCAAATACACATATCTCAGAATCCTGCTGGATCAGAAGCTATCAAGGTAATAGCGTTATATTAAACATACCAATATTAATACGACAAATGAGAGTATCATCAAGTGGCATATAGACACAGGTATAATTAGATGTATTACCAGAACAGCAGTCATTCAATTGTTCTAAATCTGGATACCGATTAAATCAATCCTATTAGCAATATACCATTTATTAATCTTCATCAATCAAAACTAGGCATTTATGAGTTCTTGTGCAATTCAGCCTCAGAGACAGAGGATCATAATCTAGAATCGAATTCTCCAATTGTTGCAAAATTACAATTCTCAGCATGCCAAGAAACCATATATTTAATGGCTTATTGCATTTTCAGCTGCATATCTTACAAAGAGCTATTTCCAGGTGCTGTCACAAGTGGCAGGAAAATTGATATTTTTTTTCTGTCCTATAATTCTTATTAGAATTTACAAGATGTCAATAGAATATGTATGATAACATGGCCTTTTTAAGGGAATCTGTCACCAGATTTTTGATCCCATATCTGAGAGCAGCATAATGTACAGACATAAACCATGATCCCAGCGGTGTCACTTGCTGAGCTGCTTGCTGTCATTTTGATAAGATCACTGTTTTATGTGCTGTGGATCTAGCAGTTGTCTGAATGCTGAGCTCTGTATAACCACACCCACAACACTCATTGGCTACTATCTGTCCATGTACAGTATACTCAAAAAGCTGCCAATCAGTGATGGGGGAGGGGTTTTATAAAGCTCAAAAATTATCTAGCAACAAATAAACAGAAATCATAGGCAAACGTGCTCCAGACAGATGAAACTCAACCGAGTATCCTGGTACAAATTCATGCCCTGCATGTTTCTCAACATGTGGGGATTTCGTACCAATCACAGTAATGCCGTAGCCATGTTGGCTTCTGGGATTACTGTGATTGACTTGCTACTAGCACCATCAAGTCTATATAAGATTCAGTGACCCCATGCTCGGCACATTGTACCAAAAAATAATGTAGGGAGAGTTTCTGCTGGAGAAGGGACAATGCTTTATAGCATTACAGTACCTGGTGGTGCAACATTAAGACATCAGTCCTTTTCAGACTAATTCAGATATTTTATTCTATCATAATATCACTCTTACTTGTGATTAGTGTAGGGTTAACTTCTGTAGTAGGGATAGTGTATTGTAGACATTTATACAGGGTTCATTGCAATACAGTTCTTGGTGCTGCCATGTACAACCAACATTCCTTTCCAGGGCTCATTTAAATACATTTTATTTTCTAATAATATTGCTATTAGTTGCAATCAGTATAGGGTTCACTGATAGAGTAGGGATAGTCTATTAGGGGCACTTAGGCAGGGTTCATTGCTTTACAATTAGTGATGGGAGAGCATGCTCAGCACTGCTTGGTACTCGATTGAGCATCAGGGTGATTGTGACTCAATACTCAATTGAGTATCTTGATACTTGGGCGCCATGTTCAAGTACCTGCCCCGCATATTTCATGTTTTTTTTTAGCCATAAAACATGCGGGGATTGCCTGCCAATCATGCTAATGCTGTAGACATATTGGCTACTTACATTACTGCGATTGACTGTCCGCTTCTTGTTTTTTGATCTATATAAGACCTGATAATTGCAGGCTCAGTGCACTGTACCCAGAAATAGAGAAGAGAGAGGTTATGCTGAAAAAGGTACAGTGTATTATAGCGTGACAGTACCTGCTCATGCAACATTAAACCAACAGTCTTTTTAGAGCTAATTCTGTAATAACACCTTTCTTAACTGCATTTAGTATAGGTCTAGCTGCTGGCGAAGGGATAGTATATTAGAGGCCCCTAAGTAGGTATTCTAGCCTAACAGACCTTGCTACTGCTACTTAAAAAATCTATTCTGTAATAATACCGCTATTAGCTGCATTTAGTATAGTGCAAGCTGCTGGAGAAAGGGTAGTGTATTAGAGGCCTATAGGCAGAGATTCTAGTCTTGCAGACCTTGCTGCTGCTAGGTAAAAAAAATCTATTCTACTCTTTAATATTTTTACTCTTAGCTTCATTTACTGTAGGTCAAGTGTGTCGCTCCCACGCCAGCAGCCGGTGGCTCGAGGGATTTTACCGGACCCGGGGATCGTGCGGACACTTCAAATAAAAGGGAACGTATTTGTACGGATGTTGTTGAAAACTGTCTGTGATGCCATCCACGGTGTGTGGTGAGGTGTAGCACCACCGCTGCTGTTGTGGGACTCCCGGGGGTGATGGACTGGCAGCTGGATGTTAACCCCTCCGTGGGTAGGGATGGATGCCCCGGGGCCCAATGTCCCTCTATAGGGGATGGTAACGGCAGGGGCCGGCGCACCTGGTCAGACCGGGGATGTTACTCACGGTTGAATAAATCACACAAGTCCTTTGGTAAACCAAGGTGATGGTGGCCGGCTGCCGCGGCCGGGGGTGTATTTCTGGTCCCACACCCGGGCTGGTGGTCAATGTCCTTTCCTCTGCACTTTGTGTTTTCTGTGATGGACTTCCCGGTGTGTAACGCGGGAGTCTGCTCCCGGTCCTTTGGTTGGGAGCCGTGCCCGTCAGACGCTGACCCGTGGGATCTATCAGGCCCTGGCGGATGCCCTATCCCTCTCGGTGGGTGGTTGTCTCCTTTTCGAGACTTAAGTTGGGACAGGACCTAAAATCCTGCCCTCAATTAGTTAATTAGCTAGGCCGTTGGTGCCGGTCCTGGCTTCAGGGTCCAAGTACCCCCTTGTATGCACGTTTTCCAGGTCGGTTCTCCGGTGTCAGTACCGGCGGGCTACAACCCTGCCCCGGTCCACCTCGGATCTCCGGCTGCCGTCTTCCCATCTCCTGCTGGCACTGACCACTGTCTGCCACCTAGCCAGTACATCGGGGCTCCAACCCCGACGCCTGTCAACTTGAACTTCTCACTTCAACTGACTGAGCTCAATTCCTTGATTTTCTCGCCCCGGGTTCTCCAGACCCCTAGGTGGGCGTTCTCCGTCTGGTCCCGCCCACTGGTGTGTCTGTCCTTCCTTGAGGGGGATGTCTAGGAATTTGTCGGCTGATTTAACCCTATGTGGGAGAGGTGTTATGCGGGGGCCTCTGCTGTGTGACTACCTGGTTTTACCAGGGCGTCACACAAGCTGTTGGAGAAGGGAATAGTGTATTAGAGGCATGTAATAATAATAATAATAATTTTATTCATTTATATAGCGCTATTAATTCCATAGCACTTTACATACATTGGCAACACTGTCCCCGTTGGGGCTCACAATCTAGAGTCCCTATCTGTATGTCTTTGGAATGTGGGAGGAAACCGGAGTACCCGGAGGAAACCCACGCAAACACGGGGAGAACATACAAACTCCTTGCAGATGGTGTCCTTGGTGGGATTTGAACCCAGGACCCCAGCGCTGCAAGACTGCAGTGCTAGCCACTGAGCCACCGTGCCGCCCATGTAGGCAGGGATTCTAGCTTTACAGACCTTGCTGCTGCAACGGAAAGCCAAACATTCTATTCAGGCCTACATTTAATATATTCCCTTTTAATACTACTGTTAGCAGTATTCACTGTAGAGACAGCTGCTGCAGCAGGATTAATTTTGGATTAGAGGCATATGTGACGCCCTGGACTAGCCAGGTAGTCACAGATAGCGCCCCGCACAACACCTGTCCCTCAATAAGGTAACATCAGCCAACCCTTTAAAACCTAGTCACCTCCCTCAGTGCATGATGGGCACACCAGGGGGCGGAGCCAGGTGGTTGACGACGCCCACCTAGAAGTCCAGAGGGCCTGAGGCGGGAGAAACAGTAAGAAGTCAGGGAGTACAGTGAGAAGTTGAAGAGTTGAGTGAGGAGAGAGTTTGTAGTGAAGTGCAGCAGGCCTGTGGTGACAGGTCTGCAGCGGAAACTGACAGGTGCCAGGGTCATAGCCCTGGTACCTCGGCTAGGAGGCAGGCGGTGGCTTTAGCCTGCAGGAGCCAGGAAGACGGCTTGGTGGAACCGTGGTGGACCGGGACAGGGTAGTGGCCCACCGGTACTGACCCGGGGAACCGACTCGGAAACCGGAGCACAAGGGGGGTACTCAGACCCTGAACGAGGACCAGAAGCCACTGGACCGAGTCAAATCTACTGATTGCAGTCTGGACTATAGGTCCTTTCCCACCCAAGTCCCGACTGAAGACAACAGCCCACCGAGGGGGATAGAAAGCCACCGCACAGGCAGAGAGAGTCTGCGGGAAAACGGGCTCCTCCGACATACACAAAGCCGGGGAGCGGACTCCCGTTGCTGAAGCACAGGCAGTCTACACATTCACACCACGGAGCAGGAGAAAGGCCAAGACCACCGAACCGGGTGGGGGACCAGATGCAGCCGGCTGAGGGCACCGACCATCATCAACTTTGTTTACCAGAGACTTGTGTGTGTCAATAACTGTGTGTACAACAGTGCCATCTGGCAGCGCGCCGCCCTGCACCGCCCGGCTACTCTCCCCAATGGGCCCCGGGGCCATCATCCCTGCCCACGGATGGGTTAACATCTTGCTGCATAACCATCTCCACCTCGGGTGCCCCGTAACTCCAGCTTTGGCGTCTACACCTTCACCACGTCCCGTGGGTGGCGTCACGAGCTTAAACACGGTTTCGGCCGTACACCAACCTACCACCCCCCTAAGTAGTGCCAGCACCCTTTCAGAGCGAAGTGACCCCCGGTCAGGAGACGCTCGAGCCACCCACCAACGAGCCCAGATCTGAGCGGCTCGGCTGCAGCCAAGCGTGGGGCAGTACACATCGACCTCTTCTGGCGTCACGAACAGGATTGAACCCATTCACTTACCTAGTGAAGTGCGCCCTGAAGTGAAGTCAGCGGTGATCCATTGCGAAATTTGCAAAATCCGCCATCTTGCCGCCATCTTTTGGCGCGAAGATTCCCGCCAGAGTCTTCTTCCCCGCAGAAAGGGTGCGAAAAACTGAAGCCACGCCCCCTGGGAACGCGGCCGTGCAGAAAAGTGAGAGGTCGCAAAATGAAACTGACCGGCTGGAGAAGGGAGGGCCACAAAAAGACCAAGGGGGAGAAGCGGGAAGATGAGTGGCGCCGGCCGCTAGAGTGGCGGCGTCCGCAGATGCGCCCGGTGATGGGAATGCAGCAGCGCTTGCTCCGGTCGCAGGAGCGGGGGAGGCCGCGGCTCCGACGGTCGCCCAGGTAATGCCAATCTCCTTGCCCTATGTGCCCGGTGCTGTCTGGTTACCCCAGTACGATGGGAAGCCTGATGCTTTGCAGGTGTTCTGGAAGTAAATGTGCACGATCCTTGATTTGTATGCCATGACTGGCAAACAGCGTGCAGCGGTAGTCCTGGGGCAGCTGACCGGCGCGGCCGAGCAGGAGGTGGAGACTTGGGCAGACGCGTACCGGGCCTCGGTAACCGCCATTTTTGATAAACTCCAGGTCGTCTTTAAAATCCACATGGAAACGGAGTTACGGATGCAGTTTTACCATTGCCGGCAGCGACCAAAGGACAGTATAAGAGACTATGCCTTGCGGCTGCAGACAGCCTTACACACGCTAAAGCGGGTGGACCCCATCAACGAGGCTGATGGCAATAAGATGCTAGTGGAGCAGTTCCTGCAGGGGCTGGGGTTCGCCGAAGATCACAAACACCTGCAGCTGTGGTTTTTGGAGCACGCCGACCTGGACTTTGCAGTGCTGAAGGAGCGGGCCATCAAGGCCCTACAAACATCAGAAGCCGCCGCGCCCGATCCACCATCTTGGCCGGTGGATACCGCCCCTGTTTTGGTAGCGCCACTCTTGTTGGCCCTGCCGGCCCTTGCTGCAGCCACCGGAGCTCTGGAAGATCTGACATCGCAAGTCCGGCGCCTGAATGAGGACGTCACCCGGATCCTCATCGCTCTCCAGCTACCAACGAGAGTCAAGCCCGCGGAGAAGATCCAGCTCGCCGACAGCCCGGAGGACATTCCTTGGATGCAGCGGAGGAGGAATAACGACCCACGGTATAGACCGCCAGTCTGCTACAAGTGCAACAAGACCGGCCACTACGCCAGACGGTGTCCGTTAAACAAGCAACCCCTGAGGCCAAGGACCAATCCTCAAGGCCATGCTGATTGGCGGGATCGGTACGTTGGAGGCCGCCCCATCATCTCCCTGGCGGTGAATGGTGTCCTGACCATGACCCTGCTTGACACTGGATCACAGGTAACGAGGTAACGACTATGCCTTACTCGTTGTACCAGCGATATTGGGCTGATAGTGAACTTTTCCCCCCAGACGATGGCCTAACTATCATTGCGGCCAATGGGCTCCCTATGATCCAGGTGGGGTTCAAAGAGGTGACCCTGACTGTGGGATGAACAGAGCTGAGACGTCAAGGGATGATTGGGGTGCTGAATGATTCCAGTGACCGTAACCTAAAGGTGGTCCTAGGAACCATTGTGATTGAGCATTGCATGGGGGAGGTGTTGAGTCTGTTGCAACAATTGTCTGCCACTGCGGGAGGGGGTCGGCAGAGGGCACTGCAGCGAGAGATCCAGGCCCTCCTGCAGCGACAGCAGGTGAACATGACAGGTGGAGAGATTGGTGGTGTGCGGGTGATGGACGCCGCGCCTTTGGTGGTGCCGCCGCGGAGTGAGATGATGATTTGGTGCAGGGCAGCAGTAGGACCCCAAGGACGGGATTACCCGGCAATGCCTTCAAAGCACTGGCCCACGGTAATGGCAGCCAGGGGGCTGATTGATGCCAAAAAGGGGAGAGTGCCTGTGAGAGTACTGAATTGGGCTCCCCCGCTATGCCACCATAGCAAAGTTGTTCACAGTAAACGCACATGCTATTCATGACACAACCCTCACAACCACTACCCCATGCTCAGGCAGTGACCTTCCACCCGGACAATTAGAGGAATGGTGTCGGGAGTTACATGTCGGTACCAAGGCTACACCCATGCACCAGAAGGAAGGGGTATACAGGGTAGGGCAGGAGTATGGGCAGGTTTTCAGCAAGCACCCGCTAGATTTTGGGAGAGTTAAAGGGGTTCAACACCATAACCCCACTGGTATGCATCAACCCATTATGGAAAGGTACATGACCAGCTGAGGGAGGATTCTCCGGTTGTGATATCTGTGTTACCCAACCCCTTAACATATATAAACACGCGGACTGCATGCGACTTGGTTCAAATGGCCACAGCATCCTTTATTGCCTATTGTTTACAGACTAACACCTTGGGGACACAGTCCAACGGGCAAACCAAAACAACAACATAAAGGTAACAATAGACATTAGCATTTTACATGACCCCCCGGGGCAGGCCCAGTCCATGAACTACTACTCCCCCTATCCCTGGCCGCAACACACCGACCCAGGGATGAGGTGCCAATCACCCACGGATTGACATCCCCACACTTTAGCAGAACCCCGTGCCTGCCACATCCCGGAACCGAGAGCCACTATACCAAGACGATGACTCCCGGTCCAGTTAACAATCACTGCCAAACCTCTGGACCAGACCTACCTCCCCTCCCCCCCCCCGCTGTTGTGACAAATAGCATCCACATTCCCCAGACAACAAGACAAAGGGAGGGTGGGCGGGGATCGCTCGGCGTCCGGAAGAAGAGAGGAGGTAGCCCCTTAAACTCCCAGACTAACCCTTTCCCTACTTCTCCTCTTCCTCCCCAACTAAACCACCCACTAATGCCATATTTGGCATCCCTGCACAAACTGTCCCTACTAACCCCATCACTCCCTAACCTCCCCCTTGGTCATGTCGCCCCTCCACCCCAGGGGTTCCATGGCTTTCTTGACCAGCTGATGAATGATTCTCCGGTCATGATGTCTGTGTTACCCAACCCCTTAACATATATAAATAAACACGCGGACTGCATGCGACTTGGTTCAAATGGCCACAGCAGTCTTTATTGCCTATTGTTTACAGACTAACACCTTGGGGACGCCGTCCAACGGGTGACCCAAAACAACAACATAAAAGGTAACAATAGACAATACCATTTTACATGACCCCCCGGGGAAGGCCCAGTCCATGAACTACTACTCCCCCTATCCCTGGCCGCAACACACCGACCCAGGGATGAGGTGCCAATCACCCACGGGTTGACACCCCCACACTTTAGCAGAACCCCGTGCCTGCCACATCCCGGAACCGAGAGCCACCATACCATGACGATGACTCCCAGTCCAGTTACCAATCACTTCCAAACCTCTGGACCAGACCTACCCCCCCCCGCCACAGAACAGACCACATGACACCTTACGTAGCCTGGACCCGCTACACACCAAAAGCTCGCTCCACACCTTCCTGCAGACCAAACGCCCATAAATCCGCACTGATGTCGTTGAGGTGGACACCATTACCCCTCCGAAACTGCCAATTCGGCGACTCCAACTCTCTGTGCCTCACCACAATCCCACCATTCCTGATCACAAACCGCATCACCACCCGATTCACCTGGGCCCTGGCCTTATTGACCTTGTCTACCGACCGAGCCCCCCTCCATGACAACCTGGTCACTATGTCGGACTACACGACAATCAATCCCGGGTACTGCTTCCACAACTGCAGCAAGTCAATCTTTATATCCCGGATCAGATCCCGTGACGCCCAGACACCCAGGGAAAAACTACGGCCACTGTTTCCAGGGACCACCTGAAGAGATGCCAGGATCCCCTGAGACTGGAAGAAGAGGGCCCCGTGCCCACGCCAAGCGTGGAGGAGAAGAGAGGGGTGATCCATACAGTGATGGGTGACTTCCCAGCTGATTGGCCTACGCAGAACGGCGCGGTGATTGTTCCTGTAATAATGCTCCCACATTCCGTGGAAGAAATAGAGCCACAGATACCCGCCAGTGAGCCACCTGAACAAGCGCCCAGGGATGCACCTACACCACACTCCTGCAGGTCTCTATCCACCATACCTGACACGCGGGAAGAGGGGCCGGTCGCTCCCTCTCCCTCACTGCCCCCACTTGAAAGTATGGGACCACGGCGGTCCACACGTCCTAACTTAGGTCAGCCCCCACTTAGGTACAGGGAAATCTAGGGGTGCAACATGTTGATTATGTACATATGTGTGTGAATGAATGCCAATCACCCGAGACTCTCACCTGATTTCAAAGTCTAGTATAAGGAGGTAGCGGTTCCTGGCTACCATACTCCAGTCCCCGTTGGGACTTTGTTGATGTTCCTGTTTTAAAATGAACAAGGCTGAGAACTTGCAGGCCACCCAAAAACTTTTGGGCTTGTAAATAATTCCGGACAAACCTTTCAGGTCCTACAGCCCCAGAGAGGCAGGTTGCAGAAGGGCCTGTGAGAATGCAATGGCCGAGGTCCCGTCACCATTTGAACCGGTGACAACCCTCCGGGTCAGGGGTCCCCTGGACGTGGGTCTCTGAGAGACTGCTGGGTATGGAACTTTGTACCAGGTCCGTTTAGGCAACACCTGGACCCGTTCCTGTTTCCTGGACTGGGGAAAAGGGGTGCTGACTTGTTTTTAGAGGCAGCATCAAGGTTCAGGTTTGTTTGGGTGGGCAACTGAAAGGACGCGGTCCTGTCCCGTTCCCGTTTAATAAATTCTTTTTTTACCTGTTTGCAACGTTTAAGCAAAATGCCTCCCGTTAAGGGAAGAAAACAAAGAATCCGTAATTGTACATATGTTAGTATACTTGTATACGTGTTTCTTTTCTTTTTTCCAGTTCAGAAAATAAACGATGGTGGTCTCGGACAGCCCGCAGACGGTCTGTAGTTAACCAAGGGGGAGTGTGATGCCTTGGACTAGCCAGGTAGTCACAGATAGCGCCCCGTACAACACCTGTCCCCCAATAAGGTAACATCAGCCAACCCTTTTAAAACCTAGTCACCTCCCTCAGTGCGTGATGGGCACACCAGGGGGTGGAGCCAGGCAGTTGGCGACGCCCACCTAGAAGTCCAGAGGGCCTGAGGTTGGAGAAACAGTGAGAAGTCAGGGAGTACAGGGAGAAGTCAGAGAGTTGAGTGAGGAGAGAGTTTGGAGTGAAGTGCAGCAGGCCTGTGGTGACAGGTCTGCAGCGGAAACTGACAGGTGCCAGGGTCGTAGCCCTGGTACCTCGGCTAGGAGGCAGACGGTGGCCTTAGCCTGCAGGAGCCGGGACGACGGCTCGGTGGAACCGGGACAGGGTAGTGGCCCGTCGGTACCCATCCGGCAGCGCGCTGCCCTGCAACGCCCGGCTACTCTCCCCAACGGGCCCCGGGGCCATCATCCCTGCCCACGGAGGGGTTAACATCTTCCTGCATAACCATCTCCACCCCGGGTGCCCCGTAACTGCAGCGGTGGTGTGTACACCTTCACCACGTCCCGTGGGTGGCGTCACAAACTTAAACATGGCTTCGACCGTACACCAACCTACCACCCCCCTATGTAGCGCCAGCACCCTTTCAGAGCGAAGTGACCCCCGGTCCAGAGATGCTCGAGCCACCCACTAACGAGCCCGGATCCGAGCGGCTCGGCTGCAGCCGATCGCGGGGCGGTACACATATATATATTGTGATAACACGCTCCGGGATCGCCTTTGCTGGGTTCAAAGGGCACGTATTCACCTCAGGCAGACAGCCGAATTCAAGGTGTAACTGACGCTTGGTCAGGTTTATTGCAGTGAAGCATAAACAAAAAGAAAAAAAAACACCAACAAAATAAATCCTTGCCTGTCCGGCACTAACTATACACGGTGTTATCCTAACTACCAACTGGAGGGCTTCTCCCTTCCAGCTAAACCATACAGACATAAAGCACTGCTCCTCACAAGTGTCTCCTACACAGACAGACTTACTGCGTTCCCAGATGGAGACCCTCCCCCAACTTCCCAGATTCCTTTTACCTCCGTCCTTCACCTCCCATTAATCCATTAGTAGCCAGGTGATCCTGGCCAGGCTAAGTCACATAGGACCGATACCGGGGTGAGATATACCTGCCCTCATCCACTAATCCCACATGAGTCTCACAATATACACATTATATATACACATTATATATATATATATATTATATATATGGGTATATTGCTTTTCAGTCCTTCTTTAGGTATACTGCTGCTGCAACCTAAATGCATTGGTCAGTGCATGACTGATGTTATGGGTAGAGTTGAGCGCGGTTCGTGGTTCGTGGTTCTCCAGTTCGCGGCTCGAGTGATTTTTGGGCTGTTCGAGATCGAACTAGAACTCGAGCTTTTTGCTAAAAGCTCGATAGTTCTAGATACGTTCGAGAACGGTTCTAGCAGCAAAAAGCAGGGCTTTTTACAGCTACAGTGAGCAGGAGCCATCGCTGGCAGCCTGCCACAAGCTGGTAACCAAGATAAACATCGGGTATCCAAGCAAAGCGCTTTGGTTAGTAACCCGATGTTTATCTTAGTTACGTGCAGGAAGCCCACACTTTCCCGCTCAGCTCGCTCCACCCCCTCCTGCCCGCGGCATGTACACATACATACACATACACAAACACACACACACACACACATCCACCCCCCCCCCCCCCCCGCCCGCCCGCCCGCCCGCCCGCTCGCTCGGCTTACCTGCGGTGATGAAGTCCCGCCATCCCGACCTCAGCGCTGTCACTGTCCTCCATGGCCGCCGCTTGTCACATCACCTATCGCTTCCGACCCGAGACTGACTAGCGGTGACGTCACGGACCTCTCGCGATACTTGATGTGAAGGCGCCGGTCATTGACCTCAGTGACAGGGGCTGTCAGTGTGCTGGAGATCAGCGCAGGTAATGTACCTCGCTGACAGCAGCACTTGTCACCCCCCTGCAGTGACCTGGGCTGACCCATTGATGTTAGCTCAGGTCACTGCATTGCTCTCCCAGCCAATGGGGAACATCCTGCTCTTCATTGACTGGGACAGTGTGCATCGTCATGGCAACCCCTTGGATTACACCAGACCTGGATTTGTTTTTCAATCTAATAAATTGGTTAAAGAGGGAATGTTTTGGGGAGTGTTTTTTCAAATAAAAATGTGTTTGTCGTGTATTTTTTTTTTATTACTGACTGGGTTGGTGATGTCGGGTATCTGATAGACGCCTGACCTCACCAACCCCAGGGCTTGATGCCAGGTGACATTACACATCTGGTATTAACCCCAAATATTACCCCATTTGCCACCGCACCAGGGCGCGGGATGAGCTGGGGCGAAGCACCAGGATTGGCGCATCTAATGGATGCGCCACTTCTGGGGCGGCTGCGGCCTGCTATTTTTAGGCTGGGGAGATTCCAATAACCATGGACCTCCCTAGTCTGAGAATATCAGGCCCCAGCTGTCTGCTTTACCTTGGCTGGTGATCCAATTTTGGGGGACCCCTACGTGTTTTTTTTTTTAATTATTTATTTAATTTAAAATAACAGCGTGGGGTGCCCTCAGTTTTGGATTACCAGCCAAGGTGAGGTTGCCAGCTGTGGTCTGCAGGCTGCAGCCGTCTGCTTTACCCTAGCTGGCTACAAAACTAGGGGGAACCCTATGTCATTTTTTTTTCATTTTTTTGGCTAAATACAAAGCTAAGCACCCCTTAGTGCCACATGAAAGGTACCAAAGGGTGTTCCACTTTTTCTCCATTTTTTTCTCCACTTTCTCTCCACTTTTTCTCCACTTTTTCTCCATTTTTTTCTCCACTTATTCTCCACTTTTTCTCCTCTTATTCTCCACTTTTTCTCCACTTTTTCTCCATTTTTTCTCCTCTTATTCCCCACTTTTTCTCCACTTTTTCTCCACTTTTTCTCCATTTTTTTCTCCACTTTCTCCACTTTTTCTCCACTTTTTTCTCCACTTTTTCTCCTCTTATGCTCCACTTTTTCTCCTCTTAATCTCCACTTTTTCTCCACTTTTTCTCCACTTTTTCTCCACTTTTTTTCTCCACTTTTTCTCCTCTTATGCTCCACTTTTTCTCCACTTTTTCTCCACTTTTTCTCCACTTTTTCTCCACTTTTTCTCCACTTTTTCTCCTCTTAATCTCCACTTTTTCTCCTCTTATGCTCCACTTTTTCTCCACTTTTTCTCCACTTTTTCTCCACGTTTTCTCCACTTTTTTCTCCACTTTTTCTCCTCTTATGCTCCACTTTTTCTCCACTTTTTCTCCACTTTTTCTCCACTTTTTCTCCACGTTTTCTCCACGTTTTCTCCACTTTTTTCTCCACTTTTTCTCCTCTTATGCTCCACTTTTTCTCCACTTTTTCTCCACTTTTTCTCCTCTTAATCTCCACTTTTTCTCCACTTTTTCTCCACTTTTTCTCCACTTTTTCTCCACTTTTTTCTCCACTTTTTCTCCACTTTTTCTCCTCTTATGCTCCACTTTTTCTCCACTTTTTCTCCACTTTTTCTCCTCTTATGCTCCACTTTTTCTCCACTTTTTCTCCACTTTTTTCTCCACTTTTTCTCCTCTTATGCTCCACTTTTTCTCCACTTTTTCTCCACTTTTTCTCCTCTTATGCTCCACTTTTTCTCCACTTTTTCTCCACTTTTTCTCCATTTTTTTCTCCACTTATTCTCCACTTTTTCTCCTCTTATTCTCCACTTTTTCTCCACTTTTTCTCCACTTTTTCTCCTCTTATTCTCCACTTTTTCTCCACTTTTTCTCCACTTTTTCTCCATTTTTTTCTCCACTTTCTCCACTTTTTCTCCACTTTTTTCTCCACTTTTTCTCCTCTTATGCTCCACTTTTTCTCCTCTTAATCTCCACTTTTTCTCCACTTTTTCTCCACTTTTTCTCCACTTTTTTCTCCACTTTTTCTCCTCTTATGCTCCACTTTTTCTCCACTTTTTCTCCACTTTTTCTCCACTTTTTCTCCACTTTTTCTCCTCTTAATCTCCACTTTTTCTCCTCTTATGCTCCACTTTTTCTCCACTTTTTCTCCACTTTTTCTCCACGTTTTCTCCACTTTTTTCTCCACTTTTTCTCCTCTTATGCTCCACTTTTTCTCCACTTTTTCTCCACTTTTTCTCCACTTTTTCTCCACGTTTTCTCCACGTTTTCTCCACTTTTTTCTCCACTTTTTCTCCTCTTATGCTCCACTTTTTCTCCACTTTTTCTCCACTTTTTCTCCTCTTAATCTCCACTTTTTCTCCACTTTTTCTCCACTTTTTCTCCACTTTTTCTCCACTTTTTCTCCACTTTTTTCTCCACTTTTTCTCCACTTTTTCTCCTCTTATGCTCCACTTTTTCTCCACTTTTTCTCCACGTTTTCTCCACGTTTTCTCCACTTTTTTCTCCACTTTTTCTCCTCTTATGCTCCACTTTTTCTCCACTTTTTCTCCACTTTTTCTCCTCTTAATCTCCACTTTTTCTCCACTTTTTCTCCACTTTTTCTCCACTTTTTCTCCACTTTTTTTTCCACTTTTTCTCCACTTTTTCTCCACTTTTTCTCCACTTTTTCTCCTCTTATGCTCCACTTTTTCTCCACTTTTTCTCCACTTTTTCTCCACTTTTTCTCCTCTTATGCTCCACTTTTTCTCCACTTTTTCTCCACTTTTTCTCCTCTTATGCTCCACTTTTTCTCCACTTTTTCTCCACTTTTTTCTCCACTTTTTCTCCTCTTATGCTCCACTTTTTCTCCTCTTAATCTCCACTTTTTCTCCACTTTTTCTCCACTTTTTCTCCACTTTTTTCTCCACTTTTTCTCCTCTTATGCTCCACTTTTTCTCCACTTTTTCTCCACTTTTTCTCCACTTTTTCTCCTCTTAATCTCCACTTTTTCTCCTCTTATGCTCCACTTTTTCTCCACTTTTTCTCCACGTTTTCTCCACTTTTTTCTCCACTTTTTCTCCTCTTATGCTCCACTTTTTCTCCACTTTTTCTCCACTTTTTCTCCACTTTTTCTCCACGTTTTCTCCACTTTTTTCTCCACTTTTTCTCCTCTTATGCTCCACTTTTTCTCCACTTTTTCTCCACTTTTTCTCCTCTTAATCTCCACTTTTTCTCCACTTTTTCTCCACTTTTTGTCCACTTTTTCTCCACTTTTTCTCCACTTTTTTCTCCACTTTTTCTCCACTTTTTCTCCACGTTTTCTCCACGTTTTCTCCACTTTTTTCTCCACTTTTTCTCCTCTTATGCTCCACTTTTTCTCCACTTTTTCTCCACTTTTTCTCCACTTTTTCTCCACGTTTTCTCCACGTTTTCTCCACTTTTTTCTCCACTTTTTCTCCTCTTATGCTCCACTTTTTCTCCACTTTTTCTCCACTTTTTCTCCTCTTAATCTCCACTTTTTCTCCACTTTTTCTCCACTTTTTCTCCACTTTTTCTCCACTTTTTCTCCACTTTTTTCTCCACTTTTTCTCCACTTTTTCTCCTCTTATGCTCCACTTTTTCTCCACTTTTTCTCCACGTTTTCTCCACGTTTTCTCCACTTTTTTCTCCACTTTTTCTCCTCTTATGCTCCACTTTTTCTCCACTTTTTCTCCACTTTTTCTCCTCTTAATCTCCACTTTTTCTCCACTTTTTCTCCACTTTTTCTCCACTTTTTCTCCACTTTTTTTTCCACTTTTTCTCCACTTTTTCTCCACTTTTTCTCCTCTTATGCTCCACTTTTTCTCCACTTTTTCTCCACTTTTTCTCCACTTTTTCTCCTCTTATGCTCCACTTTTTCTCCACTTTTTCTCCACTTTTTCTCCTCTTATGCTCCACTTTTTCTCCACTTTTTCTCCACTTTTTTCTCCACTTTTTCTCCTCTTATGCTCCACTTTTTCTCCTCTTAATCTCCACTTTTTCTCCACTTTTTCTCCACTTTTTCTCCACTTTTTTCTCCACTTTTTCTCCTCTTATGCTCCACTTTTTCTCCACTTTTTCTCCACTTTTTCTCCACTTTTTCTCCTCTTAATCTCCACTTTTTCTCCTCTTATGCTCCACTTTTTCTCCACTTTTTCTCCACGTTTTCTCCACTTTTTTCTCCACTTTTTCTCCTCTTATGCTCCACTTTTTCTCCACTTTTTCTCCACTTTTTCTCCACTTTTTCTCCACGTTTTCTCCACTTTTTTCTCCACTTTTTCTCCTCTTATGCTCCACTTTTTCTCCACTTTTTCTCCACTTTTTCTCCTCTTAATCTCCACTTTTTCTCCACTTTTTCTCCACTTTTTGTCCACTTTTTCTCCACTTTTTCTCCACTTTTTTCTCCACTTTTTCTCCACTTTTTCTCCACGTTTTCTCCACGTTTTCTCCACTTTTTTCTCCACTTTTTCTCCTCTTATGCTCCACTTTTTCTCCACTTTTTCTCCACTTTTTCTCCTCTTAATCTCCACTTTTTCTCCACTTTTTCTCCACTTTTTCTCCACTTTTTCTCCACTTTTTCTCCACTTTTTCTCCACTTTTTCTCCACTTTTTTCTCCACTTTTTCTCCACTTTTTCTCCACTTTTTTCTCCACTTTTTCTCCACTTTTTCTCCTCTTATGCTCCACTTTTTCTCCACTTTTTCTCCACTTTTTCTCCACTTTTTCTCCTCTTATGCTCCACTTTTTCTCCACTTTTTCTCCACTTTTTCTCCTCTTATGCTCCACTTTTTCTCCACTTTTTCTCCACGTTTTCTCCACGTTTTCTCCACTTTTTTCTCCACTTTTTCTCCTCTTATGCTCCACTTTTTCTCCACTTTTTCTCCACTTTTTCTCCTCTTAATCTCCACTTTTTCTCCACTTTTTCTCCACTTTTTCTCCACTTTTTCTCCACTTTTTTCTCCACTTTTTCTCCACTTTTTCTCCTCTTATGCTTCACTTTTTCTCCACTTTTTCTCCACTTTTTTCTCCACTTTTTCTCCACTTTTTCTCCTCTTATGTTCCACTTATTCTCCACTTTTTCTCCACTTTTTCTCTACTTTTTCTATGGTCGGTCTACCCATTAGCTCTGCCATGCATAGTGTAGCTCTACACCTACTGCACATGTTACTTTATGATTGACATCTCTTTCGTACCAGAGCTGTCTAAGTCTACTCTGACCCCATATTTGTCATTACTATATTGTCCTTGTACTGTATTATGACATTTGTATCATGTGTTTCATTTCTTGCTGTGTTGCAATTTTTTTGCTGCATCCCAATTGTACCTCTACATTGTTCGAGTTTATGTTATTGTTCTCTCACTCTTATGTGATACTGATTATTGTCATTTTTCATGATTACATGCAGATAAGTCCAATCTGACGAAGGCTCAGGCCGAAACGTCATTTGTAACTTGTTTTGGACAAAAACATATATGCTTATGAAAAAAAAATTTTCTTAATACGGACCAATAAAGAGTGATTTTGCATTACTATCCGTTGTGACTTACTGACTTAGTCTGGGAGATTTAGAGTGCCGAGGTTACTCACTAATTTTATCTATTATTACCTCTGAGCACCTATATACCAGTGAGCAGAGCTTCCTCTACAGTAGTTCTCCTGATTAGGCATGCCCTTACCTCATGAGCAGGGCATTGCAGCTTTGGTAGCAACCATTACGACATGGACTCTGCTGCTGTGGACCCGGGAGAGTGAGTGCAGATTCATTGCACCCACACTCCTCACATGAAGGGTCCGCACTCCTAGAAAATGGGGGATACGTTCCCTGAGTGTCTCCCCCCCATATTCTAGACGGTCCAGAGTCGTCGTGGGACCCCTTTATTTTTTTTCTTACAATAAATTGGTGAAAGAGGAAATGTTTTGGGGACTGTTTTTTCAAATAAATTTCTTTTGTCGATTTTTTGTTTTTGTTAGTACTGACAGTTTATGATGTTGGGTATCTAATAGACGCCATGACATCACAAACTGCTGGGCTTGATCTCAGGTGACTTTACAGCTAGTATCAACCCGATTTATTACCCCGTTTGCCACTGCACAGGGCACGGGATGAGCTGGGGTGAAGCGCCAGGATTGGCGCATCTAGTGGATGCGCCACGTCTGGGGTGCCTGCGGCCTGCTATTTTTAGGCTGTGAAGGCCCAATAACTATGGACCTTCCCACCCTGAGAATACCAGACCACAGCTGTCCGCTTTACCTTGGCTGGTGATCCAATTTGGGGGGTCCCCTACTTTTATTGTGTAATTATTAATATTTATAAAATAATTATAAAAAAGAGCCTGAGGGGACCTCCACATTGGATCCCCAACCACGGTAAAGCTGCCAGCTGTGGTTTTCAGGCTACAGCCGTCTGCTTTACCCTAGCTGGCTATCAAAAATGGGGGGACCCAACGTAATTTTTTTTTTTTAACTATTTTTTAAATAGAAAAAATTAATGGGCTTCCCTGTATTTTGATTGCCAACCAAGGTAACGGCAGGCAGATGGGGGTGGCAACCCATAGCTGTCTGCTTTATCTGCGCTGAGAATCAAAAATACCGCGGAGCGCTACGTCATTTTTTTAAAGATTTATTTTTACAGCACTGTGATGTCCAGCAATCAAAATACAGGGAAGCCCATTTTATTTTTAGTTATTTAAATAAATAATTAAAAAAAATATATGTTAGCTCCCACTGCATTTTTTGTATTGCTAGCTAAGGGTAATCCAAGCAGCTACTGGCTGCTAACCCCCACTGCTTGGTGTTACCTTCACTGGCAATGGAAAATCCAGGGAAGCATTTTTTTTTTGCCAAAAAGCTACAAAAAAAGGACGTGAGCTTCGCCATATTTTTGTATGCTAGCCAGGTATAGCAGGCAGGTGCTGGAAGAGTTGGATACAGCGCCAGAAGATGGCGCTTCTATGAAAATGCCATTTTCTGAGGTGGCTGCAGACTGCAATTCGCAGCAGTGGGGCCCAGAAAAAGCTCAGGCCAACCGGTGGTGCGGATTCCAATCCCAGCTGCCTAGTTGTACCTGGCTGGACACAAAAATGGGGCAAAGCCTACGTCATTTGTTTTCTAATTATTTCATGAAATTCATGAAATAATAAAAAACGGGCTTCCCTATATTTTTGGTTCCCAGCCGGGTACAAATAGGCAACTGGGGGTTGGAGGCAGCCCGTGGCTGCCAGCTGTACCTGGCTAGCATACAAAAATATGGCGAAGCCCACGTCATTTTTTTGGTGGGCAAAAAACTTCTGCATACAGTCCTGGATGGAGTATGCTGAGCCTTGTAGTTCTGCAGCTGCTGTCTGTCTGTATGGAGAAGAGCAGACAGCAGCTGCAGAACTACAAGGCTCAGCATACTCCATCCAGGACTGTATGCAGAAGTTTTTTGCCCACCAAAAAAATGACGTGGGCTTCGCCATATTTTTGTATGCTAGCCAGGTACAGCTGGCAGCCACGGGCTGCCTCCAACCCCCAGTTGCCTATTTGTACCCGGCTGGGAACCAAAAATATAGGGAAGCCCGTTTTTTTTAATTATTTCACTTATTTCATGAAATAATTAAAAAACAAATGACGTGGGCTTCGCCCTATTTTTGTGTCCAGCCGGGTACAACTAGGCAGCTGGGGATTGGAATCCGCAGCACAGGTTAGCCCGAGGTTTGTGGGCGCCTCTGCTGCGGATTTCAGTCCGCAGCCGTCCCAGAAAATGGCGCTCTCATAGAAGCGCCATCATCTGGCGCTGTATCCAACTCTTCCAACAGCCCTGGAGCCGGGTGGCTTGTTGGGTAATCATGAGTTAATACTGGCTTTGTTTTACTAGCCAGTATTAAGCCAGAGATTCTTAATGTCAGGCACGTTTGACCCGGCCATTAAGAATCTCCAATAAAGGGTTAAAAAAAGACACCACACAGAGAAAAAATACTTTAATAGAAATAAATACACAGACACATTAGAGACTCCATCTTTATTACCCCTGTCAGCCCTCCACGATCCTGCTCTTCTGTCTTCTTTCTTTCTAGTGTAGTAGTAGTGACGATTGTAGTGAGGGGCATCACTTGGGGCTGGGGAACCTCCATCCTAACTACAATGCTCACTACAATCGGGAAGCAGCGTGCAGCCTTCACTCCGTGAGTGATCAGTGCTGGCTGCTAGCGGTAACGCTGACAGACGCGTTACCATAGCAACGGTGCTCCCGGAGCCGCGGTTAGCGGTGACGTCACCGCTAACTGCGTTGCTATGGCAACGGTGATCTCCGTTAATGACCGGCTGTGTCAGCCGGTCCCTAACGGAACGGGGAGTCGACCGTGTGCTAGAGCATGTCGCCGGTACACGGCGATACACATATGTGCACCGTGTACCGGAGAGATGCACTCGCAGGTCCTACATGACGTGTCATAGTCATGTGACCAGTCTGTAGCCAATGAGATAATAGCCACGTGACTGGTCACATGGCTATTTTGACGTCACGATAGGTCCTGCTTCTCTGCTGGCAGTGCAGGTCACCGGGAGGATTCAGCGATCATCGGATGGAATAGCGGCAGGAGACAGAGTGCAGAAGGGATCGCGAGGACCGGTAAGTGTTATGGCAATGTTTATTAACTGTTTGTGTACATTTATAATGCATTTTTATGTGTTTGTGATTGCCTCCCATTATAGCCTATACGTTCGAGTTCGGTTCGTCGAACGTTCGACGAACCGAACTCGAACGGGACCCCCGTTCGGCGAACCGGCCTCGAGCCGAATTGGGACCGGTTCGCTCATCTCTAGTTATGGGACACATGCAGGTGTAAGGTGGGGAAGGCACACTGGTAAATATATTGGTGGCTGATGACCGAGTACCTTAGAACAGCTGCTACCATCAGGTTGCGGAAAACCTCACAGTCCACAAGACTAAATGGCAATATTACCAGTGCAAGCAGTCAAGATATGCAAGCATGCAGCACCCTGTGTACTTTCTCCATCTCCACAAGGTGCACACGCAAATCTTACTCTTTAATTGGGAGCAGCGAGCTTTTGAGCAGATACAGAATTGGGAAAGCGGGATGGTTACCCTGATTAAGACATCATAGCTACTCATCTTGGTTGATTCCTCAAATTTTTGTCAGTTAAGTGAATGCCACCTGACGGCTCTCCAACATTTTTCAATGAGGGCCGCCATATGGCGCTCTAAAAATTTTAAGCAAGGATTGCATGATGATCCTGTTTATATAGTGAAGGAGGAGGAGGACAAGAAAAATAATAAACCATGAGCTGTATACCCTTTTTTTGATGAGAAGGGGAACATACAATACACCAGAAACAAAGGAACAACTAACCCTTGTCCTGGCGTGTGTGGGACCACTGGGAAACAGTTGTCTGTCTTCTCCCCACCATGCATGTGGATTCACACCCTTGAGTCTGTGTTCTTTGGTTGGCTTCTCTGTCTGCCAGACCACAGTAGATTCACCTTTTCTTAGGGTGTTTAGAGTGCCGCTCTGGCAAAAATAGGGTATCACAGAGGTTTGCATCCATCTTTTTGGTGCAGATCTCACTCTCCCTTGAGGAGTTTCAAACACTGTGACACGCAACACCAGTGGGCGGAGCTGAGAGGTCTGAAGTGTCTGGGAGGAAACTATATATGGAGTTTCCAGTTTGCAGTGGGCAGTCAGTCTGCAGGAAGCGTAGAGTCTGGAAGGAGCTCATGTGTGGAGCTTGGGAAGAGGGGCAGTAAGGGCCTCAGGAATAGGCCAGCCGCTTGTGTGACCTGAAGTGGACCGGGACAGGGTAGTGGCCCCCCGGTGCCGACTGTCGGGACCCGGTCCGGACCTATACACGGAGCAGACACAGACCTCGGGCAGGAGAAGGGCACCTGTAGTACACCCTTGGGTGAGGGGCCCGTCCTCATAGCAGCCGAGGGCACCAGTTACCAGCAATTTGGTTTACAAAAGACTGTGTTTACTGATCCTCCACATCAATACAACCTCATCCAGCACCAGGACAACTGAGCTGTGAGTGTACTATTCCCTGCAATCCCTGCCACCACCACAACTCCCAAATGGGCCCCGGGACTACAGCTCCCCTATCCGTGGAGGGGATCCCACCTTTCTGCCCCACTCCATCAGTCCCGGGCACGGTCCCCAGATGCAGCGGCGGTGCCACCATCTCATCACCGCAACCCATGGGTGGCGTCACAGACAATCTTCCTTGTAAATATCCCCTTTTTCACTTGTGGGCGGCAGACCGCTGCTCGAGCCCGGGTCCGGTTCCCATTCGAGCCACAGTAAAGCCCCGGATCCGATCATCCCCGAGCAGCCCCTTATCTACGGTCTGGCCCCCGCCCACAACATTTAGTTTCTGTTATCTGTGATTTGGTTTTATTATGGTAACAGGTATATTAATGTACTTGTTTGCCTGACCAATCACCTAATGAATGCAGTTTTAAGTATGGAGATAGTGGAGGAGGAGGTGCAGCAGCTGGTGTAGGAGATGGGGGAAACCCTAATGGAACTAAAGCCCGCAATCCTCAGCGTCAGTAGCACGTGTACTGCTGTCAAAAATGGTGGTGGCTGGGGGACAAATACCAAGGGACGGCTGCCGCAATGACGTTATTGACAGCCTCAGTGTTTACAAGCCAAAATGGCAACATTTCCAGCTCAAGCAGACTGAAAATGTGCCTGTTTAGTGTTTAGACCTGTGGATTGCTGGTTGGATGGGTATTAACATTTGTATTCCAAGGCCTGGGGTAAGGACAGCTGAACAAGTTCCCGGCACAAAGAATCGGAGAACATTGGTAATGGTGCTTGCAAATGTGCAATGAAATGTGCAGGATGGGAGACATCCACACCTGCATCCTGGACAGGAGATTGGCAAGCATGTAGCATAGTGGAAGAGCCAGTGGTGTCACCCTCAGGCACTGATTGTAGACACAGGCATTCAGCCCACATAGTGGGGTGCTTTGATGATGGTGTGAAGGCCTAGGCTATGAACCGTTTGTCCAGTATGATATTATATTATAATAAGATTAATCTGTATTTTGAATGTTTTATGTATTGCTTTCTACATATATCTGACTGAAATGTTGCAAGGATTGTATATGTAAACAAACTATGCTTAGGGCTAAGTAATGAGTTTGTAGTCTCAAATGATTAAACAATATTCTTGAATAGGCTTTCGTCTGTTCCCAGACACACCTGATTGACTTAAAGGAATGTTGTTTTACAGGACTTTCCAAAAAGCTGTATAAAATGTTATACTGTTGAATACACTGGCAGAAGACCTTCACCTCTCCCAAATAGAGACACGTCTCTGTGTGGTCATTTTTCTGATTCATATACATCTGCGCAGGTGTGATTTGAAATCCAGCTTCGTGACCCATAGAGAGACCCAAAGGTCTCCCCCAACAGTTTGGCACCCAACGTGGGGCCCCCATAAGGAGCACCCCGATACCTGGACACCCCAATACTTTGGACGTCACGGACCATGACCTCCCTCCGCTCCAACAGGCCTGATCAACCAACAGCCCCGATAAGTGTTACATACTGTGTATTCACTGCCGACAAGGTTGTTCTTGGAGAGGAGGGGGTGCCTTGTGTCCCCATTGGAGTTAAAGGTACCCGATAGTGACTCAGTGGTGGTGCCCGCTGGGGGCCCAGTAGCTCGAATCCTACCCTGTGGTGTGGATTTCAATTGTCACAAGGGATCCTGAGCATGGATAGTAGGGGGTAAGACGGCAGCAGTTGGATATAGCTGGTTAGACTGACCCGATCCGTAGTTTGAGGATGCGGGGGGGATACCCGTGATCAAAGATAGGGATTAGGACAATAAATTGGTACAGCTGACCAAGTCCGGAGGACGGGACATTCTTGTATGTGACATTTTTGTACGTCCTCCTCCTTTCACGGGTCATCTTTGTTTTTACTTAGCTGAGGGAGCTAGAGTAAAGGTGGAACGCCGCAGTGCCGGCCGGACTGTAGCGTGCACCATATAGTCTTGAATTAGTGTAATCCAACTGCCGCCAAGACAGCAACAATGCTTAGGTGGAGAAAAAGAAAGTTGAGAAGTCGGAAGGTTCGCAGAATGTTATAGAATTAGTGACAGACAGAGAGGAAAAGAAAGTTGTGCGCCATGCTTTAGAGATTTTTAAGGTGTTAGGTTTGCCTAGGAGAGGACGGCTACAACCGTCACAATGGAATGCGCTGCTGAAGGGAAAGAAAGGAAAGTTGAAAGAAAGGATTGTGGGAAGATGCACAGGTGTTTGGTAAAGTGCAGCGCAGACCTTGCAGTCAGAAGGATAGGTTGAAATAGAAGAAGGTGGTGCAGGAGACAGGGGTGTATGTTAACCCAGCTAATTCAAATTTACATCATGCTGGGGGAAGTGGCCCAGCAAATGGTTTCACAAGGTGGTCAGACGATTCAGCAAGAATCAGAGGAATATGTTTGACAGCCTGGTGAGAATAGAGAGTTTACAAGTACAACATTTGTTACTTTGAATTCCCTGAAGTGTCCACCCCTTATTGTACAAATAAGTGAAAATTTTGAACAATTGGTGTTTTAAATGTCCGGCAGCATTATATCTTAAAATAGAATAGGGGCAGGTAAATACATATTTTTGTACCGTGTAAGCTAATAAAAAAATCTTAAAACACTTACCCCAATAATGTTGTAAGGCATTATATTCATTTGTAAAGCAATAAATTAAGAGAGAAAAAAAAACAAAAAGAAGGCTTGTTTGGTTTTCGTTTCAGGAATACAGGTTTTTCGAGTTTTACAGGGGAGATAGTCCTATCTTAAAAAAAAAAAAAAAAAAGAGACTTTTCCCTACTTTTAGCAATTCATTGTAAATTATATTGGAAAAAGTAATTGACAATAGTGTTTTATTTTACTAATTCTATCTCAACAGAATAAATTGAATTGTGGACATGTTTAGATTTATTGGTAGATATTGGAGCATAGAGGTCAGGCTGTGTACAATTAGTTAATTATTGTAATCTTTATTAATAATCTAATTTATTAATAATTATAATAATTTGGTTTACGGTATGTGGATGATTTATGTCATGTTGTGTTTGATATATAACGTATTGAATAATCTATTTTCTTTTTATAGAAGGATTGTAATGCAGATTTCTGTGGTTCAAGCAAAGGTTGAAAAGTCATTGAAATCGTTTTTCATTATAAGGCTACACAACATATTTATGGTGTTCCCAGTTAGGTATGATCTATACAATGTGACTTTTGTGCCTAAATGTAGAGCTCCGGTGACACATACTTTTTGAATCTAATTATGCTTTGGATAATGGATTCAAAAAGGGGGGAAAGATGATGTGGAAAGTCACACCTATTTTTAAGTTTTTAATTTGTTAATCAATTGAGTTTGTCTATTAAGTTTTCTTTATATTTGTATCTGTAAGGAGGATACAGCAGACATACATATATCTCATGATTGCTCTGCTGTAACAAGAATTGTCAGATTTTGAACATGTCTCAGATGAGCCCATTGTTAATGGAGATTTTAACTGGTTGATTCTGCACTGGATATGCTGAGGTAACGCAACATGAGGTAATAAAAATTGAACCACTCGCTCCTCTCCCATCGGAATAGGAAAACCAGATGAAGATTTGCGATTGCTGTGGTTCGTAGAGCGGAAAGGGGTAAGATAGTCAAATGTGGCTATAGGCAGCAGATCTTTTCTAGTGTGACGTGATAACCCTATAAAGACCGTAGAGTGCATATGAGCCCAGGTGGAGGCTCTCGCACAGGTGCAGACAGCAAAGAAGCAGTGAATGGGCCTAGAGTTGAGAGTCCTTTACCAATGCAGACCAGTACCTCGGTGGCTCCTGTCACGTCCGTGACATTGGTCACTACTTGTGTTTTTAAATCCCTACAGAAACAAGCGATTCAGCAAGGAACGGAGTGTGAGACGCAGGGAGCCAGTGACTGAGGAAGGTCTGTGGATAAAGGGCGGTAAGCTTTCTCTGCCATGAGTGCTCTACTCAATAATGGCCCAGGTAACCCATGAACGCATGTGACAAAGATTATTATAAGTGTGGTGGTGGATAAGATATGGGCGTCCCCAGAGCTCAGTACCCAGGTGGCCAGACACACCAAGCCTTGTAAGACCTGTGCTTAATACAAGGTAGAGAAACTAGAAAGACCTCATAGAAACACCCCCCTACTCCGCTCTACTGCTCTGGTGATTGCAGATTAGACATATACATCTACCATGAGTAGGTTTATGTGAGTTTGTGCGTGTTGTGTAAATTTCTTTCCAGATTTGGTCAGAGGCATTCCAGTGCAGAAAGCGACGTTATTGCTGAAAAGCACATGAAGGTGGTATGTAAAAAATGGGTTTACAGAAGTAAAAAAAAGTGTATATTTATAAAAAGGTGGAAACTGGCAAGTCGTGAACCAAATGTATGTTTTGTTTTCTTTTTGAAATAAACAGGTATATTTGTAAGAGATTTTTTTGGTTTATCACAGGCATGTAAAATTTTTTTTATATGATTGACTAAATAGTGTGATAGACAGATATATTCTCCAATTCCAGATTTTAAATCAGTGTCAGGAGCACGTGGACTTCAGTCAGGGGACTGATTGATCCTAAAAGGACAAGCGAGAATGAGCCATTCAACCACAGAAATGTCAATAAGCTCGATGGCAGGGCAACATGGATTCCCCGTTGCATTGCAGAAGGGTCGACCCACCAAAGCTACACTGAGCGTCTTGCTTGTATTTATCCTTTTTAAAAGACCTGTACAGTCTAAGGCCACCATTGCCAAAACAGGTAGAAGAGAGGACTTAGAGAACCTTGAGACATGGGAAAGTCCAACTACAAAGGGTGAGGACTCGTCTAGGAGTCCTTAGTCTCAAACCGGTGAAAAAAACCCTTTTCCCTCTCCACCCATGCCTTAACGTTCAGTCAGGCAGGTTTTCCCAACAGATCTCTCTTCCTAAGGGAACACAGTACCCTTAGTATTCGGAAATGGCAGAAATAAGTCTTTAGGGGGGACTGGCACCGTAAGAATTGAGTAACCTGAAATACTTAATTCAGCCATTTCACAGACCCAGATACGTAGTTTAGTTGATGTAACCTAATATACATATTTATGAATGCTTTTGTTTTCTACTAACACATATATAAATATATTCGTTGATTTTCCTTAATACAAAATGCCAGCTGTTAAGCCTTCAATCTCAGGAAAAGTTTTGGGAGAGCCCATCCCACCAGGCTGATGTCTCCCCGGCCTAGTCTGCTGAGCACTGGTAGGGACACGCGAGTTAATGTCTCGCCTCAGAAACCAATGCACCTGAAACAACTGAAGCAGAGAGCGGCTGCCATTCCACGCATTATCTCAGAAGGCTTCTCTGAGTCAGCGCCTCAAACTGTTCACATGAAGCCTCATCATGCTTTGGCTTTTTATCAAGAGCAGATCACCAAGGTTCACGAGTCGGCCCTGGATGGACTAGCACCGACCAAGTATCTTCCTTCTCATTTAACATCTGAAAAAGAACCACAGACAATCTGTAGCAGATGTTTTTTGGTTATGTGCTGACCTCAAGATAAGATCTAGACTCGAACTTCCTTGGTCAGGACAATGTGCCCTAATAAAAGTAATAATGCCAATCCTAATAACCCCTGTAAATCATGGAGTTAGGGGTGCTTCACACATAGCGAGATCGCTACCGAAATCGCTGCTACGTCACGGTTTTGGTGACGCAACAGTGACCTCATTAGCGATCTCGCTGTGTGTGACACTGAGCAGCGATCTGGCCCCTGCTGTGAGATCGCTGCTCGTTACACACAGCCCTGGTTCGTTTTTTTATTGTTGCTCTCCCGCTGATAAGCACACATCGCTGTGTGTGACAGCGAGAGAGCAACAATCCTGAATGTGCAGGGAGCAAGAGCCGGCGTCTGACAACCTGCGGTAAGCTGTAACCAGGGTAAACATCGGGTAACCAAGGTGGTTACCCGATATTTACCTTCGTTACCAGCCTCCGCCGCCCTCACGCTGCCAGTGCCGGCTCCTGCTCTCTGCACATGTACCTGCAGTACACATCGGGTTAATTAACCCGATGTGTACTGTAGCTAGGAGAGCAGGGAGCCAGCGCTAAGCAGTGTGCGCGGCTCCCTGCTCTCTGCACATGTAGCTGCAGTACACATCGGGTTAATTAACCTGATGTGTACTGTAGCTAGGAGAGCAACGAGCCAGCACTAAGCAGTGTGCGCGGCTCCCTGCTCTCTGCACATGTAGCGACGTTATGATCGCTGCTGCGTCGCTGTGTTTGACAGCTAAGCAGCGATCATAACAGCGACTTACTAGGTCGCTGTTACGTCACAGAAAATGGTGACGTAACAGCGACGTCGTTATCGCTGTCGCTATGTGTGAACCCAGCCTTACCCTTGAGCAGATAAGAACATGTAACCAAGGTAGAGACAGAGCCCCGTGATGCTGTATCAAACAATGACCTATTGGAAGATCCCCATGTATATATTGATGTAATTGGAGTCCCAAGGGGGGTCCCAGATGAGTATAAGGCCAGAGATTAAGTAGCAGCAGGATTTAAGTCCTTACTTCCCATTATTACTGTGAATAAGAATGTTGCATGGATCAATTATCTCTATTATAATCAACAGAGATTTGTCAATTACTCCAGGAACTCCTTAACTGGGTTAGCTACTCAGTTGGGTCAGACTACTCTGCTGGCTGACCAGAACCGGATGGCTTTGGATATGTTATTAGCAGAAAAAGGAGTAGTTTGCGCAATGAGAGGAGAGGCCTGTTGTACTTATGGCCCAGATGAAACAGGCCCAAATGGTAAGGTCACCCAGGCCCTGAAACAATTAAATTCCCTATCCAAAGAATTAAAAGAAAATTCAGGGGTAACCAATCCTTCTGGAGACTGGTTTAGTTGGATGACTTCTCTGAAAGGGATATTAATTCAGATAGGGATTATAACCATTCTAGTGTTGGTTTTTGCTATAATTATTGCTTACTGTATTTTGCCTTGCTGTAAAAAGACTTGTAATAAGGGAGCAAACGAGGCTATAGCCATGGCAATCTTCCCTTCAGTGTTATATACAACAGTAGCCCCCTCCAAATCTGACACAATGGTTACCATCAAAGCTCAACAACCCAAAGTCAAACTTAAGAGTTTGTTATAGAAGGGGGCCACGGGGCCCGGATCCCCTCTGTGGGAACTGAGGTAAAGATGCTAGGAAAGAGCGTGATTAGCACGCACCTATATACCATAACTGTGGGACACTGTAGTCTCTGGGTAGCCCTCACGGAGTAAGTAGACAGATAATCTTATTAAGGGGGGACTGTGAAGGCCTAGGCTATGAACCGTTTGTCCAGTATGATATTATATTATAATAAGATTAATCTGTATTTTGAATGTTTTATGTATTGCTTTCTACATATATCTGACTGAAATGTTGCAAGGATTGTATATGTAAACAAACTATGCTTAGGGCTAAGTAATGAGTTTGTAGTCTCAAATAAGTAAACTGACAGGTTCTTGGAAAACCGGTTAGACTCATGATTAAGCAATATTCTTGAATAGGCTTTCAACTGTTCCCAGACACACCTGAATGACTTAAAGGAATGTTGTTTTACAGGACTGTCCAAAAAGCTGTATAAAATGTTATACTGTTGAATACACTGGCAGAAGACCTTCACTTCTCCCAAATAGAGACACGCCTCTGTGTGGTCATTTTTATGATTCATATACATCTGCGCAGTTCTGATTTGAAATCCAGCTTCATGACCCTGAGAGAGACCCGGTGGTCTCCCCCAACAATGGGTGTCTGAGCATGCTGATGGTGGTCACGCTGATAGTGGTCAGTCCCCTACTGATCTAGGTACAGCACAGGTTGCAAATGATCTTGGTTTTATCGCTAACACTTTCTTTTAAAAAGCACCATACTGGGAAAACCTAACCCTTATCATCAAAACTTGGTGCGTGTGGGTGCTCTTGGGAACAGTTGCCTGCCTTCTCCTTCTGGCTACCCCACTGCCTCTGGTGGTCCTCTCAAAATTCATTGAGGGTCGGTTGCTGGCTTTATAAAAATTGATTGAGGGCTGCCTGCTAGCCCTATAAAAATTATGAGGGAGGGCCGACTGCTGGCCCTCTACAAATTTATTGAGGCCCACCTTAAAAGTGAGTGCCGCATAATGACTTTGAGGATATGGTGGAGGAGTAGAACAAGAAAATTAAAAAAAAATGAACTGTGTACTTTTTTTTGTTTTAAGGAGTGCATGGGAATACAGCCTAAAAAGGACATTTCAATTGGCTTTATGAGCCACTCTTGTCATTTGCTGGGGTTGAGAAGTTAAGGCCAAAGAAAGCCTAGTTCATTTTTAGAACATACAGCCTGTAAGCATTTTTAGTTGACAGGTGGATGTACCCATCAGTCATTATGCCCCTGGAGTCAACTTTACCAGGGAAGAAGCAGTGACTACGGTCTGCGAGCCTCAGATTTGCCTCAACTCCATGTAAAAAAAAAAAAAGAAAATGGTGCATCTTTTTTGCTCTAATAACCCACGGAATCAGCATAAGTGTGACGCCCTGGACTGTCAGGTCGTCACAGGGTATTGTGCAATCTGCCCTTCTGTGCAATATCCACCTCCTCCTTGGTTATGGGTCCCCAACTACATAGTGTTGCCGACAACAGCTAGTAAAATCCTAGGTACACTCTGTACCACACCCACCAGACACACCAGTGGAAGGCCTGAGTGGAATAGGGTCGCCCACTTGGGGGGGTTGGTTAAAGGAAGGTCAGGAGTGTCAGGAGTAGGTCAGAAGGAGAATGAAGTGTAGGAAGTGCAGGAGAGAGGAGGTAAGGAGTAGAGATGAGCCACCACCCTAGTGTTTGAGTTCGGTTCGTCGAATGGCGGGTGTGTTCGTCGAACGTTCGACGAACGTTTGTCGAACACCATTGAAAACAATGACAGGCAAACACATACAAACATGCACAAACACGAACGCACACACACATATTATGCTCACCTTACCTTCCGTTCCATCGCCGGCCTCCTGGGACATGCAGTTCGCCGGTACAAGATGTGTATCAAGTAAACATTGCGACCGATGCCGGAACTTCTGCTGTCAGAGCGCTCATGTCAAAGGCAGGTGCCACTTGCTTCTGATTGGCCAGCGCGCTGCCTTTGAGTAGCGTCTGAGAGAGGAAGTTCCTCCCTTGTCGCTATGGTTACCCAATACACGTAATTCGCCGCTACAGGATGTGTATCAGGTAACCATAGCGACCGATGCCGGAACTTCCTCCCTCTGTCAGACGCTACTCAAAGGCAGCGCGCTGGACAATCAGAGGCAAGCGGTTCCTGCCTTTGACGTCAGCACTCTGGCAGCGGAAGTTTCGGCATCGGTCGCTATGGTTACCCAGTACACATCTTGTACCGGCGAAGTGCAAGTCCCAGGAGGCCGGCGATGTAACGGAAGCTAAGGTGAGCATAATATGTGTGTATGTTTGTAGGTTTGTGTGTGTTTCTGCATGTGTGGAATGACACAATAGGGGACCAGGATGGGACATTTAACAAGTTGTGGAAGGAATTGTTTGCATTGCAATGATTTCCTATGAGAAACTTGCTTTGCTAAACGAGTAACTTGGTTAACAAGCACACTCTGAGAACGGATTATTCTCGTTAACCAAGGTTCCACTGTATTAACATTGAATGACAGTATTACTGTGAAAAACCAGTTACGCTTTTGGTGATCGAACCGTTATCAAACATAACCTCGAACTGTCGAACTGGAAGCTAAGTGTTCGCGTTCGTCGAACAACTCGAACATCGCCAAAAACAGGTCAAACTTGAGATTGGCGAACAGTTCTATTTGAACACCGCTCATCTCGAGTCAGGAGCCGGGCTCCTTGGAAGCAGCTAGGTAGCAGACGGTGGTCTGGGCCTAGTAGGAGCTGGACCCCCGGTCGCAGGGGATCATGACAAGGGGCACGGAACTGTCGAGGAGGACAGCCGGCGGCCTTGTACCATCACTGGCCTGGGACCAGAAGTAATGGGAAACCCGAGCACTCAATAAGGAAGGAGAGGAGAATTTGGATGCAAGTGTTTTCACTTGTTCCAAAACACTTGCATCCAAATTCTCCTCTCCTTCCTTATTGAGTGCTCGGGTTTCCCATTACTTGTGACTATTATATTACCCTGCAGCACCTATATCTGTAGCAGTTGTAGCCAGACTTTTCTGTATTATATTGGGCTGGGACCAGGGCATGACGGGGTACATGGACCCTAGGTCAGGGAGTAGCTTCAGGCAACCTAACAATTTACTCGACGAGAACGGAGCCTTCAAGATCCGCTCTCCACTCGCTCCAGAATCGGCGTATTAGCGCAACGAGGGGGATAGGACTTTTCACTAAAATGGTTCAGAAAATCCCAAGCGTGAACCCTGAGAGCAAGCTCCCACAGTTAGCCACACTGGGGAGTGGGACCCGACTAGTTCTATACTACCAGGACCAACTGACAAGTGAACTTAGTGCCAGGAGGAAGGTCACGGATCACCAGGCAGTACCATTGGGGACGGGACCCGAACTAGTTCCTCTCAGCGGCAGCAGCGTCCACAACTTTGGTTTACCCAGTTGTCAGTGTCAGCTTTATGGACTGAGTGAGTACACAAGTGACCCCTTCACTCCCAATGGCACTCCCCTAACACCATCACCGAGTCCCGGGGCATCCCCCCTACCCGTGGAGGGTCTCAACATCTGGGTGCCCCACTCCATCGTCCCCGGGTACTCCCAACTGCAGAAGTGGTACTTCACCTTACCACAGACCACAGGTGGCGTCACGAACTCTAAACACAATCCCCTGTACATACCCCCTTCATTTGAGCGGCCGCACGACCCCCGGGTTCGGACACCCCTCGAGCCACCACGGATCCGGATCCGAGCAGCCTGGCTGCTGGCAGGGAGCGGCACATACGCATGAGAAGCGCTGTGGATACGGCCTGTGAGACTCGATTTGCACCAGAAAAATACAAACATTTGAATTGGCTTTATGCTCCGCTGCTGTAATCCACTGGGAATGAGAAGTTGGGGGCAATCCAGGCTTTGTTCATTTTGAGAATAATCAGTCTGTCAACATTTACATTTGACAGGCAGATGCGTCTTGTCTATTTTGAAAACCCATTTCTGCCCAAGCTTTAAGTTCCTGGCTGATGTCTTAAGATGTTGCATTTTTATTGCCACATAATCTTTTTTCATCATGATGCCATCTATTTTGTGAAGTGCACCAGTCCATCCTGCAGCAAAACAACCCCACAACATGATGCTGCTAACCCCATGTTTCACAGTTGGGATGGTGACTTCAAAGCTTTTGCCCTCTCCTTTTTTTCTTCAAATGTAATGATGGTCATTATGGCCAAACAGTTCAATTTTAGTTTCGTGAGACCACAGGACATCTCCAAAAATTAGGGTCTTTGTTCCCGTGTGTGTATCGCCCCCGTGCCAGCGGCCGAGCCGCTCGGATCCAGAGCCGCGGTGGCTCGAGGGGGTCTCCAGATCCGGGGGATCCGCGTGGACACTCGAATTAAAAGAAGAGGGGGGATATGTACAAGGGAGTTAGAAAGTTTGTGACGCCACCCACGGTGCGTGGTAATGTGAGGGACCGCCGCTGCTGTTGGGGAGCCCGGTGACGTTGGTGCAATAGCAGGATGTTTAACCCCTCCATGGGTAGGGGGTTTGTGTCCCGGGGCCCGTTGGATGATTGGTGCTTGGGGTGCCATGGGGGATAGGAAAAGGGGTTTCCAGTGTACTCACTCAGTCCAGGAATAACAACACCGACAGCTTGTAAACCAGAGTTCTGAACACCACTGCAGCTTGTAGGGAGCACGCTTCGGTCTGTGCCCTTGGTGTTGCTGTTAGCCTGTGGCCCTTTCCTTGTCACCTTTGTCTCTATTTGGACCCTCAGGTATAAAACTCTTTGGGTTCCGCTCACCCGTATGGCTAATGGAGTTATCTTGCTCTCAAGGTTCACACGCAGGATTTCTTTGGACTGTATTGGGAAAGTCATGTCCCATCGGTGCACTAGTACCCCGATTTTGGAGCGGGTTGGGGATGAATCTTGAAGTCTTCACCCCCGCCGGGTAAATTACCGGAACACGTGAAGCCACTTTCCGGCCTACAGTCCACGTACCCCATCGTGCCCTGGCCCCTGCCCGGTGATAGCTCAAGGCCGCCGGCTGCCCTCCTCGGCAGTCCGTGCCCCTTGACACAATCCCTTGCGACCGGTGTTCCAGCTCCTACCAGGCCCAGACCAACATCTGCCACCTAGTAACTACAGGAGCCCTGCTCCAGGCCAGTGACCTCTCTCTCTCAGAGAGTCACCTGCACTTCCTCCCTCTCCTGGTTCACTTCACTCTCTCCTCAGATCCACTGTCACTTTTCCCTTTCCAACCCCCCATATGGGCGGCCCTATTCCCTTCAAGCCCCCCAATGGTGTGTCTGGTGGGTACAGTGTAAAGTGTTCCTAGGATTTTGATTGGCTAAGCGGTTAGCAACACCAAATGACCAGGACCCGTAACCAAGGAGGGTGGATACTGTGCAGAAGGGCAGAATGCACAATACCCTGTTACGACCCGATAGGCCAGGGCGTCACATGCATTTGAAAACAATCTTTTTTTATGGGTTTTTTTGAGAGCAATGGCTTCTTCCTGGCAGAGTGGCCTTTCAGCCCATGTTGATACAGTACTAATTTCACTGTGGATAATGACACAATCTTACCAGTCTCCACCAGCATCTGCACAAGATCTTTTGCTTTTGTTCTTGAGTTGATATGCAGATGTGATGCCCTGGCCTATCAGGTCATCACAAGGGTGCCGTGCAATCTGCCCTTCTGCATGGTACCCGCTCCTCCTTGGTTACGGGTCCTATCCCATTGGTGTTGATAAAAACAGGTGTACACAAATCCTGAGGAACACACTGCACCACACCCACCAAACACCCATTGGGCAGCCTGAGCAGAATAGGGCCACCCAGATGGGGGGATGGTAGAAGGAGGGCCAGAAGTGTCAGAGTAGTCAGAGAGTGTCAGTGAGCCGTGACAGGACAAGGTCACGCTGCGGAGCTGGGCTCCTGTACCCGTCCCAGGTGCCAGACGTTGGCCTGGCTTGGCAGGAGCTGGAACCCCGGTCGCAGGGTGTAGTGACAGGGGGCACAGTACTGCCACGGAGGGCAGACTGGCGGCCTTGTGCTACAACCGGGCAGGGGCCAGGGCACGGCAGGGTACGCGGACCCTAGGCTGGAAAGGAGCTTTATGCAGCCCAGTAATTCACCCGACGAGGAAGGAATCTTCACGAACCATTCTCCACCCGCTCCAGAATCGGGGTACTAGCGCAGTGAGGGGGATAGGACTTCCCAAATCCGTCCAGAAAATCCCAAGCGTTAACCTGAGAGCAAGCTCACCCTGCTAGTCAGGCAGGTGAGTGGCACCCGAGTAGTTTCAGGCAAAAGGGATCCACACAGAGGAAACACAGTGCCAAGGGACAAGGCTTCAGATCAACCAGCAAGGCCAAAAGGGCATGGACCCAGCGTGCTCACCCAAAGGTGGCAAGTCATTCAGGACTTTGGTTTACCTGGTGTCAGTGTCAGCATCTCTGGACTGTGTGAGTACATTGTGCCCCTCTACTCCCGACAGGTCCCCAGCCATCCATCACCGCGCCCCAGAACATCACTCCCCTGCCCACGGAGGGGTTAACATCACAAGCTGCTATTCCATTGCTCCCAGGCGCTCTCCCCCGAACGCAACAGCGGTGGTATCCCGCCTTACCACGACCCGTGGGTGGCGTCACGAACACTATCCAATCCTTTCACCCCTTTTGTAAATACCTTTTCCCCCGTTTTCATTTCGAGCAGCCACGCAATCCTGCCTCAGGTCCGGTGACCCCTCGAGCCACTGCGGATCTGGATACGAACAGCCCGTCGGCTGTCGCGGGGCGGCACACACATGTCTGATAAAAGCATGTTTATCTCTGGTACACAGAACTTATCTTCTTCCTGAACAGTATAATGACTGGACTTTCCCATCTTGTTTGTACTTGTGAATACTTGTTTGTACAGATGAACGAGGCACCTTCCGTTATTTGGCAATTGCACTCAAGGATGAACCAGGCTTGTGCAAGTCCACAATTCTCTTCTGAGATCTTGGCTGATTTCTTTTGACTTACCCTTGGTGCTACACGAAGAAGCAGTGTGTTTCAGGTGCGCATTAAAATACATCCACAAATGTGTCTCTAATTAACTCAGATGTTGTCAGTAAACCAAAAACACTTCCAAAGACATGACATCATCACATGGGCTGTCCCATATTGTTTAAAGTATAGCATTCTTGGTGTATGTAAACTTTTGACTTTGCAGAAAGTAATAAACATGCCTGAAACCATTATCTCTCTCTTTATTCTGGCATTTGGCAAATATAAATAATTTTGATAATCCTAATTGATTTAAAACGGGAAAGGTTTCTGATTTTATGTCAGATAGTGATTAGAGATGAGCGATGTTCGAATCGAACCGTTCGCCAATTTCAAATTCGAGTTGTTTTGGGCAATGTTCGAGTCGTTCGACGAACTCGAATGATTTGCTTCACGTTCGATAGTTCGAGTTAACGTTCGATAACAGTTTGATCACCAAAAGCGTGGCTTTTCACAGTAAGGCTATGTGCCGCACGTTGCGTGTTTGCATGCGTTCTGCATCCCGAGCACAATCCTTCTCTCTTTCCTACTCACCGATCAGCTGCACGGCTGTCACAAAGCTCCGGTGGCTTTTCCTCTTTTAAAAATGGCTGCCAATCATTATTCAATCTCGTATTCCCTGCTTTCCCCGCCCACCTGCACCCATGATTGGTTGCAGTCAGACACGCACCCACGCTGAGTGACAGCTGTCTCACTGCAACCAATCACAACCGCCGGTGGCCGGGTCTATATAGTGCAGTAAAAAAAATAATTAAAAAAAAACTGCGGTCTCCCCCCAATTTTGATACCAGCCAAGATAAAGCCACACGACTGGAGGCTGGTATTGTCAGGATGCGGAGCGCCACATTATGGGGAGCCCACCACCCTAACAATATCAGCCAGCAGCCATCCGGAATTGCAGCATCCATTAGATGCGACAGTCCCGGGACTCTACATGGCTCATCTCGAATTGCCCTGGTGCGGTGGCAATTGGGGTAATAAGAAGTTAAATGGCAACTTATAGCTGCCACTAAGTCCTAGGTTAATCATGGCAGGTGTCTCCCCGAGATACCTTCCATGATTAACCTGTAAGTGAAAGTAAATAAACACACACAACGAAAAATCCTTTATTTGGAATAAAAGACAAAAAACCTCCTCATTTACCACTTTATTAATCCCCAAATACCCATCCAGGTCCGACGTAATCCACACGACGCTTTCAGCTCTGCTACATGAAGCTGACAGGGAGCGCCATAGAACACGACCGCTCTATGTCAGCTCCATGCAGCAACTGAAGTGAGCCGCGCTGTCACCGGAGACTTCACTCAGGTGTGCGGGGATGATGATTGGGGCGGTAGTGCTTGCGTGTGTGCGGTGATGATAATGGGTGCAGTAGTGCCGGGGTGTGTGTGGGGATGATGATGGGTGCGGTAGTGCCAGGGTGTGTGCGGGGATGATGATGGGGGCGGTAGTGCTTGCGTGTGTGCGGTGATGATGATGGGTGTTGTAGTGCCGGGGTGTGTGTGGGGATGATGATGGGGCGGTAGTGCTTGCGTGTGTGCGGTGATGATGATGGGTGCGGTAGTGCTGTGGTGTGTGCGGGGATGATGATGGGGCGGTACTGCCGGGTGTGTGTGGGGATGATGATGGATGCGGTAGTGGCGGGATTTGTGTAGGGATGATGATGGGGGCTGTACTGCCGGGGTGTGCGGGGATGATGATGGGGGCGGTAGTGCTTGCGTGTGTGCGGTGATGATAATGGGTGCGGTAGTGCCAGGGTGTGTGTGGGGATGATGATGGGTGCGGTAGTGCCGGGGTGTGTGCGGGGATGATGATGGGGGCGGTAGTGCTTGCGTGTGTGCGGTGATGATGATGGGTGTGGTAGTGCCGGGGTGTGTGTGGGGATGATGATGGGGCGGTAGTGCTTGCATGTGTGCGGTGATGATGATGGGTGCGGTAGTGCCGTGGTGTGTGCGGGGATGATGATGGGGCGGTACTGCCGGGGTGTGTGTGGGGATGATGATGGATGCGGTAGTGGCGGGATGTGTGTGGGGATGATGATGGGGGCTGTACTGCCGGGGTGTGCGGTGATGATGATGGGGGCGGTTGTGCTTGCGTGTGTGCGGTGATGATTATGCGTGCGGTACTGCCGGGGTGTGTGCGGTGATGATGATGGGGCGGTAGTGTCGGGGTGTGTGCGGTAATAATGAGTGCGGTAGTGCCGGTTGTGCGGTGATGATGGGGGCTCGCTCTCTCTCTCGGCTTAACACAACGCGTTATTTCACATTAATCCGTTGCCTTTATATCACACTATTTACAACGCATCCATCGACGAACACACCCGTCGTTCGACGAACCGAACCGAACTCGAACACTAGGGGGGTGGCTCATCTCTAATAGTGATAAAAACCTGCAGACCTGTCTTTTTAGATAGTGTATGTAAACTTCTGGTTTCAATTGTAGGTGTTAGGGACATAATAGTTTCATATGGTTTAAGGTTGAAGGTAGACTTAAGTCCATCGAGTTCAACCCTGATCTAACCTAACATGTTGATCTAGAGGAAGGCAAAAAACCCCATGGACAGACAGTAAGCGCCACATTAGGGGAAAAATTCCCTCCCGCAACTACATACGGCAATCAGAATAGTTCCCTGGATCAACTTCCAATCACAGAATCTTGTGCACATAACCAGTGATATTATATTTTTCAGGAAAGGCATCCAGGCCTCTCTTAAATTTTAGCAGTGAATCAACCATTACAACATTATGTTGCAGAAAGTTCCATAAACTCACTGCTCTTACAGTTAAGAATCTGCTTCTGTGATTTTGATTAAAGCTCCTTTCCTCTAACCTTAGTGGGTGCCCCCTTTCCCGGTTGCAGGCCTAGGTGTAAAGAGATCATTAGAGAGATCTCTGTATTGTCCCCTCATATTTTTGTACATAGTGGGAGGTAACGGCGTTGCTTGGGCAAATACGTGAGGCAGCAGCGTGTTCACACCAACAGTCTATTTATTGTTGCAGCATAAATAGATCCAATTTCCAACAATCAAAGTCTCTTCCGGATCACAGCCGGTGCATATAGACAAATCCTTGGTATAAAAAGTCTTGTTACCTTAGGACCCCGTTAACCGCAGGGGTCTTGTTAAGGTTCTCCTAGGCTAACACTCTTGGCCTGTGTTCACTCCACACAGAGCCAGCTCAGCTCACACAGCATGTGGTAGCTTCATCAACCCTGGCTCTCAACTGAGACACACCCTGATGTGCTTTGCCAGATTTAAATGAAAATGCTGGACATGAGGATTGCTACAAAACCTGGACTTGGAGGAGGGATCTGTCTCCCTGTTACCCTTTGTGCTATACTCCCCGTAATAGCTATAGCAAACTCAGAGGGTTTCCAGACACATTCTGGGGGACACATAGCGGTCTTCAAATATTACCCCTGTCACTGCCTCACATATCCCCCCCCTCAGTTTAAACGGGCGGGGTTGAACTTTTGCCAACATACAGGGACCTCTGGACAGGGCATCCGCATTGCCCTGCAACCTACCATCCCGGTGGTCCACAGAAAAGTGAAAGTTCTGCAAGGAGAGAAACCACCTGGTGACTCTAGCATTTCTCTCCTTAGCATTCCTCATCCAGACCAAAGGGGAGTGGTCTGTCACCAGGCAAAAGTGTCGCCCCAGCAGGTAGTAGCGTAGGGATACCAGAGCCCATTTTATGGCCAGGCACTCCTTCTCCACTATGCTATAGTTCTTCTCTGCCGGGGTGAGTTTTCTACTCAAATAGGTGATCGGGTGCTCTTCCCCATCTACCTCCTGGGACAGAACTGCACCCAGACCCACCTCAGAGGCATCTGCCTGTACTATAAACTCCTTTTGAAAGTCAGGGTTGACAGGCTGACCACATAGGACAACCTTAAGCGCCTGAAAGGCTTCCTCTGCTTGTGTATTCCAGTGGACCATAATCGACTTCTTCCCCTTTAAGAGATCGGTCAAAGGCGCCGACCTTCCAGCAAAATTGGGTATGAATCGTCGGTAATACCCTATTATACCCAGAAAGGCTCTTACCTGTTTTGTGGTAAGGGGACGAGGCCAGTTTTGAATGGCTTCAATTTTGTTTACTTGTGGCTTGATAACCCCTTGGCCTATCACATACCCCAAGTAACGGGCTTCTTTGAGACCCATAGCACATTTGTTTGGATTCGCTGTCAGACCAGCAACTCTGAGCGAATCCACTACCGCTTGTACCTGAGATAAGTGGGTGCTCCAGTCACTGCTATAGATGATGATGTCATCCAAATATGCGGAGGCATACAGTTGATGGGGTTCTAACACTATGTCCATTAACCTCTGAAACGTGGCCAGAGCCCCATGTAAACCAAATGGCAAGACGACATAGTGATAGAGCCCCCTGGCGTGACAAAAGTGGTCTTTTCTTTTGCCGCCTCTGTCAGCGGCACCCGCCAGTAACCTTTAGTGAGATCGAGAGTCGTGAAGTACTAGGCCCGTCCCAGTCTCTCTATCAGCTCATCGACCCTGGGCATGGGATACATATCAAATTTCGAAACCTCATTTAACTTTCGGAAGTCATTACAGAATCTTAAAGAACCGTCTGGTTTCGGGATCAGCATAATGGGACTGGCCCATTCGCTCGTGGATTTATCAATAACCCCCAGTTGGAGCATCTTTTTTACCTCCTCCGCAATGGCTTGCCTACGAGCCTCTGGTACCCGGTATGGCCTCAGGCGTACCCTTACTTGAGGCTCGGTGACAATATCATGGTGGATTACGGTTGTTCGGCCGGGAAGGCTTGAGAACACATCAGTATTCCGCTGCACTAACCTCCGAGACTCCCATCTCTGCTGTTTTGAGAGAGAATTCCCTATCCTTACTCCCGATTCATCATCAGGGGACTCCTCTTTGGTTGTTGTCAAGGCACCGGAACAGGTTAGGTCCAACGTTACATCAGTCACCATACATTCTCTGTCTTTCCACGCCTTTAGCAGGTTTACATGGTATATTTGCTCTGGTTTTCTTCTCCCTGGTTGATACACCTTATAGTTTACTTCCCCTACTTTCTCCCGGATCTCATAGGGACCTTGCCATTTGGCTAAGAACTTACTTTCTGCGGTAGGTATTAGAACTAAGACACGATCCCCCGGTTTAAAAGACCTGACGGAGGCCTTTCTATTATACTGAGTACTTTGGGCTGCCTGAGCATCCAGCAAATGCTCTTTAACAATGGGCATTACTGCCGTGATACGATCCTGCATACCCATAACGTATTCCACCGTGCTGTTGTGAGGGGTGGGCTCCTGTTCCCAAGTTTCTTTAACAATATCCATCAGTCCGCGCGGATGCCTGCAATACAGTAACTCAAATGGCGAAAGCCCGGTGGAAGATTGAGGGACCTCAAGGATAGCGAACATTAAATAGGGCAATAACATGTCCCAATCTTTCCCCTCTTTGGAGACCACCTTTTTCAACATAGCCTTCAGAGTTTTATTAAAACGTTCCACTAGACCATCGGTCTGGGGATGGTACACTGACTTGCGCAGCTGCTTGATCTGGAGGAGTTTGCACAGTTCCTTCGTAATTTTAGACATAAAGGGAGTGCCCTGATCGGTCAGGATTTCTTTGGGTAACCCCACGCGACAGAACATAGCAAACAACTCCCGAGCAATAAGCTTCGCCGAGGTGTGACGCAGTGGAACGGCCTCCGGATAACGCGTCGCGTAATCCATCACTACCAGGATGTGCTGGTGACCACGGACTGATTTTACAATGGGTCCGATCAGATCCATAGCAATCCCCTCAAAAGGCACCTCTATAATGGGTAAAGGTATCAGAGGACTACGGAAACGGTGCGTGGGTGCGGTCAACTGACAAACGGGGCAGGACTCACAGAACCCTGGCCAGTAAAACCGCTGAAACATGCGTTCCTGCGTTTTGTCTTCACCTAGGTGCCCACTCATTAGGTGGTTATGAGCCAATTCCAAGGCCTGACGGCAGTACAGCTGAGGGACCACCAACTGTTCCTCTATTTCCCCCCGGATTTTATCAACCCGATAGAGCAACTCTCGCTTTAGAGCCATGTAGGGAGTTTCCAGCTTGGCACCAGTCCGCTGGGGTACCCCATCAATTACCTGTACATTTCCACGTCCAGGAGCCAATGTGGGGTCCCGGAGCTGAGCTGTTCCAAAATTATCTGGAGACACGTTCAACTCCGGGATTGCCTTGGGTGGCTCAACCTCTCCTGCCATTACCTCTAGGGGGAACCTGGCACGGTTACACTCTGTCCCTATACTGGTGACCCCTATGGCAGGTATCCCTGAGTCGGGATCGTCCGGCTCAGGGCCTGGTTCAATCATACACCTTGGAGGGCTAGGTCGCCTCCCACATAATGTCCAGAACAGGGGCAAGTCTCTTCCCAAAATAACATCATATGGAAGTCTTTTCATCACCCCCACGTCATGTTGAACCTCTCCACATGAGATAGCAATGGTGACCCTTTCCATAAGGTATTTACGTAGGTCTCCACGAATACAAAATACCCCTACTTTATGTCCCATAAGCTTTTCCCCAGAGACCAAGGAGGCATGTACAAGAGTCACTACACTTCCTGAGTCCAACAAAGCCTCTGCTGTATAGCCATTAACACGTACTTTGCAGAGATGGGGCACCTCCTTCATAGTAACAGTGCTTACGGCACCATCAGAATGGTCATACATTGATTCCTGGTGAGCGTACCGGCAGTCCATGGGTTCTGATGTGAGTGGGCACTGTGCCATCACATGCCCGAGCTGATGGCACCGCCAGCACATAACAGCAGAGGTGTCCCTGTTTCGGGTGTCCGACTTTGGGGAACTGGGACTCCGGCTGACCTTAGTCTGGGGTTTACTCTCTGCCAGGGCTAAAGACAGGGCAGCACCCGAGGAGGGATGGGAGTCTTTCACCAACTGTGAAGGGGGCGTATCCCTACGGAGTGCCCGCCGTGAAGCAGAGTCCCGGACCAACGCCTGGGTAGCTGTGTAGCGTTCCACCAAATTCACTAGTTGGTCCAGGGTACCGGGATCCCCCTGTCCCACCCACCGTTGAATGGGGGCTGGCAAAGTCCGCACAAACCGTTCAATCACCACCCGCTCGATCATCTGTCCGGGGTTCAAGGTCTCCGGCTGGAGCCATTTTTTCACAAGGTCCAGTAAAACATGGGCCTGTGAACGTGCAGGTTTTCCCTCCACAAAGGACCACTGAATCACTCGCTGGGCCCGGAGATAAGTGTTAACCCCCATTTGTGCAAGGATCTCACCTTTCAGGGTGCCATAGTCCTTGGCATCCTCTGTGCTGAGATCCAGGTAGGCTTTTTGGGGTTCACCTATCAAGAATGGGGCCACAACATCAGTCCAACGGTAGATAGACAATTTCTCTCGCTCTGCGGTCCTCTCAAACACTGAGAGAAAGGCTTCTGGGTCGTCCTCTGCACTCATCTTCGTAAGTGCCGCCCTTACTCTGTCCTGGGCCGCAGGAAGGACTGGATGACCTGGCGTTACCGCTGGGAGCGCGTCTCGCAGAGCCGCAAGCTGCTGAGTCAACAAGCTGTTTGTCTCCTGTTGCTGAACTAACGCCCACTGCAGCTGGGCATTGGTTTGTTGCTGCTGAGCATTAGCTTGTTGCTGCTGAACATTAGCCTGTTGCTGGTGAGCATTAGCCTGTTGCTGTTGTGCACTGGTTTGTGCAAAAGCCTTCTGTAGTTGAGCACTAGACTGGGCCAGCTGCTTTACAAGATCCTCCATGGTGACTGCTGAGTTAAACTGTAACTTTGCAGGCTTGATCATAAACATGTGGAAACTGGGTTGTTGCCCCTAGCAACCAGGCTGCAATGCCTGCAAGCTTCGTGGACCCGCCGATCCACCGCAAACAGTTGGTAAAAAAAAAAAAATCTTTTTTTTTCTTCTTTTTCAGGGAAGTACATCTTAGGCCATTGCCCTTAGCAACCAGGCTGCCATGCCCGCATTCTCCACCATAATGTGAGGTAGAGGCGTTGCTTGGGCAAAAACGTGAGGCAGCAGCGTGTTCACACCAACAGTCTATTTATTGTTGCAGCATAAATAGATCCAATTTCCAACAATCAAAGTCTCTTCTGGATCACAGCCGGTGCATATAGACAAATCCTTGGTATAAAAAGTCTTGTTACCTTAGGACCCCGTTAACCGCAGGGTTCTTGTTAAGGTTCTCCTAGGCTACCACTCTTGGCCTGTGTTCACTCCACACAGAGCCAGCTCCGCTCACACAGCATGTGGTAGCTTCATCAACCCTGGCTCTCAACTGAGACACACCCTGATGTGCTTTGCCAGATTTAAACGAAAATGCTGGACATGAGGATTGCTACAAAACCTGGACTGAGAGGAGGGATCTGTCTCCCTGTTACCCTTTGTGCTATAGTCCCCGTAATAGCTATAGCAAACTCAGAGGGTTTCCAGACACATTCTGGGGGACACATAGCGGTCTTCAAATATTACCCCTGTCACTGCCTCACAATAGTAATAAGATGGCCCTAAGCCTTCGTTTTTCCGATTTGAATAACCCCAAGTTTAATAACCTATCTTGGTACTGCACTCCCTCCATTCCTTTAATAACTTTGGTTGTTTTTCTGTGCACCCGCTCTAATTCAGCTATGTCCTTCTTATATACCTGAGACTAAAATTGTACACAGTATTCTATGTGTGGTTGCACTAGTGACTTGTATAGAGGAAAACTATGTACTTCTCATGAGCATCTATGCCTCTTTTAATAAATACATCCCATTATTTTATTAGCCTTGGTAGCAGCTGCTCGACACTGGCCGGTAAAGTTGAGTTTGCTGTCCACCTATATGCCCGTCTTTTTCAGTGACAGCTTTACCCAGTGTTGTAAAATTAAGTACATAGTTATACGTTTTATTTCCTCTGCCCAAGTGCATGACCTGCATAATGAGATTTAGGTTTTTTTTATTTCCCCTAGCACAAGAGAAATAATATAAGATTTTTGGATATGCTGAAAATACTCTGATGCTATAAAATGCCTTTAAATTATCCTGATGTAAAAGTACTGTAATTTCCCTACTTTTACCAGAAATTCACAACAAATTTAACCCCTTAACGACTGCGGGCAGTAATCTTACATCCTAGCGGTCATAGTGTTAGTGGCCGCGGTCTGCTGCAAGCAGCTTGCAGCGATCGGCGCACATCTCAGCTGATTTTTACAGCTGACATGTGTGCCTGCCAGGCACGAGCAGAATCATTATCTGCCCGTGCCTTTTAACCCCTTAAATGGCGCTGTATAGAAGTGACAGCGCCATCATAATTGCTATCGTGGTAAACATCTACTCACCGACCGATACCAGAAGCCACGTGACGTGATCACGGTACTTCCGGTGGTTGTTATGGTAGCACAGGGTCATGTGATGACTCCTGTAGCTCACATGACTCACTTCCTGCCTCACACAGCCGAGAGCAGTGTGAGATAGGAGATGAGAATATCTGGTGTTCACAGCGATCAGCAGATATGGCAGAGCGATCAAACAGCTGATCTTTATAGCCACCTAGGGGACCTAGTAAAATAAAAAAATTAAAAAAAAGTTTTAAAAAATTTAAAATAAAAAACCTAAAAGTTCAAATCACCCCCCTTTCGCCCCATTGAAAATGAATGGCTTAAAAAAATTAAAAAATATACACACATTTGAGATCGCCGCATTTAGAAATGCCTGATCTATGAAATTATAAAATCAATTAATCTGATTGGTAAACAGCGTAGTAGCAAAAAAATTCCAAACGCCAAAATTAAGTTTTTTGGTTGCCACAAATTTTGCGGTAAATGCAATAACAGGCGATCAAAACGAAGCATCTGCACAAAAATGGTACTGTTAAAAACATCAGCCTGAGATGCAAAAAATAAGCCATCATTGAGCCATAGATCCCAAAAATTGAGAATGCTACAGATCACGGAATATGGCGTAAAGCGTATGCTACTTTTTTCGGAAAAACTTCCGATTTTCCTTTAACACCTTAGATAAAAGTAAGCCTATTCATGTTTGGTGTCTACAAACTCGCACTGACCTGAGGCATCACACCCACACATCAGTTTTACCATATACTGAATACAGTGAATAAAATATCTCAAAAAGCAATTTTTCCATATTTGGAATTTTTTTGCCATTTTCCAGTACATTATATGGTAAAGCTTATGGTTTCATTTAAAAGTACAACTCGTTCTGCAAAAATCGAGCCCTCACATGAACATATTGACTGAAAGATAAGAAAGCTACATCTCTCGGAAGAAGGGCAAAAAAAAAACCGGAAAGCTCAAAATCGATCGGTCGTTAAGGGGTTAAAACTGTTAATTAAAATGATGTTCTTTTGATTATTTATTGTCAGGTTTACACCATACTGCTTTTTTATGTACAAAAGGGTAGTTGATGACTTTTTTGATCCCTCCCCCAAAAAAACAAACAACACAACATTATAAAAGAAATATACATTTTTCTCCATTATTCTAAGTTGGAGAAATGGGGAAACATATAGCAGTATGTTTCACTATATTTCAAATGTATACATTTTTCTATTTGTGTCATTGAAACTACACCGTGTGCAGAATTATTAGGCAAGTTGTATTTTAGAGGATTTTTATTTTATTTATTTTTTTATTATTGATCAACAACTATGTTCTCAATCAACCCAAAAGACTCATAAATATCAAAGCTTAATATTTTTGGAAGTTGGAGTGGTTTTTTTTTTTAGATTTGATATCTTAGGAGGATATCTGTTTGTCCAGGTAACACAGTAAGTGCAGAATTATTAGGCAACTTAATAAAAACTAAATATATTCCCATCTCACTTGTTTATTTTCACCAGGTAAACCAATATAATTGCACAAAATTTAGAAATAAACATTTCTGACATGCAAAAACAAAACAAAAAAAATTAGTGACCAATATAGCCACCTTTGTTTATGATGACACTCAACAGCCTACCATTCATAGATTCTGTCAGTTGCTTGATCTGTTTACGATCAACATTGCATGCAGCAGCCACCACAGCCTCTCAGACACTGTTCCGAGAGGTGTAATGTTTTCCCTCCCTGTAGATCTTACACTTTATGAGGGACCACAGGTTCTCTATGGGGTTCAGATCAGGTGAACAAGGGGGCCATGTCATTATTTTTTCATCTTTTAGACCTTTACTGGCCAGCCACGCTGTGGAGTAGTTGGATGCATGTGATGGAGCATTGTCCTGCATGAAAATCATGTTTTTCTTGAACGATACCAACTTCTCCCTGTACCACTGTTTGAGAAAGTTGGCTTCCAGAAACTGACAGTAGGTCTGGGAGTTGAGCTTCACTCCATCCTCGACCCGAAAAGATCCCACAAGTTTATCTTTGATGATACCAGCCCATACCAGTACTCCACCTCTACCTTTCTTGCGTCTGAGTTGGAGTGGCGCTCTCTGCCCCTTACTGATCCAGCCTCTGGCCCATCCATCTAGCCCATCAAGAGTCACTCTCATTTCATCAGTCCATAAAACCTTTGAAAAATCAGTCTTAAGATATTTCTTGGCCCAGTCTTGACGTTTTATCTTATGTTTCTTGTTCAAAGGTGGTCGTTTTCAACCTTCCTTACCTTGGCCATGTCCCTGAGTATTGCACACCTTGTGCTTTTTGATACTACAGTAACGTTGCAGCTCTGAAATATGGCCAAACTGGTGGTAAATGGCATCTTGGCAGCTTCACGATTGATTTTCCTCAATTCATGGGGAGTTATTTTGCACCTTTTTGCCTAACACGCTTCTTGCGACCCTGTTGGCTATTTGCCATGAAACGCTTGATTGTTCGGTGATCACTCTTCAAAAGTTTGGCAGTTTCAAGACTGCTGCATCCCTCTGCAAGAAATCTCACAATTTTGGACTTTCAGAGCCCGTCAAATCTCTCTTCTGACCCATTTTGCCGAAGGAAAGGAAGTTGCCTAATAATTAAGCACACCTTATATCGGGTGTTGATGTCATTTAAGCACACCACTCCTCATTACAGAGCTGCCGATCACCTGATTTACTTAATTGGTAGTTGGCTCTCAAGCCTATACAGCTTGGAGTAGGACAATATGTATAAAAATTATCATGTGATCAAAATACTCATTTGCCTAATAATTCTGCACACAGTGTAGTTGAAAAAAGATTAAAAAAAGGAAGTTTATGAACAAAAACATATATGGACGTAGCTGATATATACATCGACATTCAGACAGATGCAGTTCAGCATGTGGTACACACTTGCATACTTTTTTGGCTAGAGATGAGATGGTGTGGTTTAACTCTTCTTATGTTTTTATCAAAATTTGCCTCCTCTACAATATGATTATTTTTGCAATTAACAATTTGCTGAACCATAAAGGGTCAATCACTGTAAGTAAATTGCAGGCAATAAGCCAAAATAACTTCTAGTAATACTGATTGAAGGTTGGATTCAATTAAATAAAGATGACTTGGTGAGTGGTATAACTCTTTTATACTTTGGAAGAAAAATAATATCTCACTGCTCATCTGCCTCACTGCCTACACTGCCCTTCAGTCTGCTAAGTAGTTCGTCGGTATCTGTAGGTATGTGGTCATCTCAACTTTCCCCATTACATGCATTCTCTGCAGCCTGCTGTACTCTACATTGACGTTTTGGGTCGAGTAGACCTCTAATATCAATGTGCCCCATGCCATTGTGGTTCATGTTATGATGGCAGGATGTGTATCAGAGGCAGTGACTTTGCCTCCTACGATGCAACTTATAACTAGAGTTGAGCGCGGTTCGAGGTTCGAGGTTCTCCAGTTCTAGGCTCGAGTGATTTTGGGGCCTGTTCTAGATCGAACTAGAACTCGAGCTTTTTGCAAAAGCTCGATAGTTCTAGAAACGTTCGAGAACGGTTCTAGGAGCAAAAAATCAGATAATTCCTAGCTGGCTTTCCGCTGTAATAGTGTAAGTCACTCTGTGACTCACACTATTATGAAATTTCAGTGTATAGTGTGCGGGAACAGCGCCTTCAGATCACTCCTGTTTGTATAATGGCGATCGCCATTTTTTTTTTTTCCTTGTCTTCCTTCCCTAAGCGCGCGCGTGTAGTGGGGAGGGCCATTATGTCAGCCAATCCCAGACACACACACAGCTAAGTGGACTTTTAGCCAGAGAAGCAACGGCATGTGTGATAGGATGTCCATGTCACATGTCCCTGCATTATAAAAACGAGTAACTGCCCGTCCGGACGCCATTATCTCTTCTGCGTCCTTGGTGTCAGACATCACTGGCGCAGCTCCGTCCTTTGTCCTATCGCTGATACAGCTGTATGCGCTCCATACACAGCGCTGGACAGCATAGGGATAGCACTTTCTATCAGTCCTTTTAAGGGCTCGTACCGGCAGGGTCAGAGCCATAGGTGACAGGTCCTGAAAACAGAGACAGTGTCTGTGTAGCTAAGGTTAGGGATTTCGTCGCTGCATTTCCCCATTAGGCGGGAATAGAAAGGCAGGCTTCCATTCCTCTACCCAGAGCCCCACAATCCTGGCACTGTACCCTCCTGTCCTCTGCACACTCCAACTCATTATAACTAAGCCATTATACAAGCAAACACTGAGTGTACCTAGTGGCATCCTAAACGTGGCTATTGGACTTCTGTATAGTCCCAGTAGTGCACAGATATTTGCAGCACCTCTACCTGCATTGCACACTCCAACTCATTATAACTAAGCCATTATACTAGCAAACACTCAGTGTACCTAGTGGCATCCTAAACGTGGCTGTTGGACTTCTGTATCGTCCCACTAGTGCAAAGATATTTGCAGCACGTCTGTCTGCATTGCACACTCAAACTCATTATAACTAAGCCATTATACTAGCAAACACTGAGTGTACCTAGTGGTATCCTAAATGTGGCTATTGGACTTTTGTCTAGTCCCACTAGTGCAAACATATTTGCAGCACGTCTGCCTGCATTGCACACTCAAACTCATTGTTACTAAGCCATTATACTAGCAAACACTCAGTGTACCTAGTGGCATCCTAAACGTGGCTATTGGACTTTGGTATAGTCCCACTAGTGCAAAGATATTTGCAGCACGTCTGCCTGCATTGCACACTCAAACTCATTATAACTAAGCCATTATACTAGCAAACACTCAGTGTACCTAGTGGCATCCTAAACGTGGCTATTGGACTTTTGTCTAGTCCCACTAGTGCAAAGATATTTGCAGCACGTCTGCCTGCATTGCACACTCAAACTCATTATAACTAAGCCATTATACTAGCAAACACTCAGTGTACCTAGTGGCATCCTAAACGTGGCTATTAGACTTTGGTATAGTCCCACTAGTGCAAAGATATTTGCAGCACGTCTGCCTGCATTGCACACTCAAACTCATTATAACTAAGCCATTATACTAGCAAACACTCAGTGTACCTAGTGGCATCCTAAACGTGGCTATTGGACTTTTGTCTAGTCCCACTAGTGCAAACATATTTGCAGCACGTCTGCCTGCATTGCACACTCAAACTCATTGTTACTAAGCCATTATACTAGCAAACACTCAGTGTACCTAGTGGCATCCTAAACGTGGCTATTGGACTTTTGTCTAGTCCCACTAGTGCAAAGATATTTGCAGCACGTCTGCCTGCATTGCACACTCAAACTCATTATAACTAAGCCATTATACTAGCAAACACTCAGTGTACCTAGTGGCATCCTAAACGTGGCTATTGGACTTTGGTTTAGTCCCACTAGTGCAAAGATATTTGCAGCACGTCTGCCTGCATTGCACACTCAAACTCATTATAACTAAGCCATTATACTAGCAAACACTCAGTGTACCTAGTGGCATCCTAAACGTGGCTATTGGACTTTGGTATAGTCCCACTAGTGCAAAGATATTTGCAGCACGTCTGCCTGCATTGCACTCTCAAACTCATTATAACTAAGCCATTATACTAGCAATTTTTGCTGCCAGTTTAAGGGCCGTAGTTGCATTGTCAGGGATATTTATTCTTTATTATTCTGCTGTTAATAAAGCTAGACCACTGCTGCAATCTACACCACCTCTCAATTTTTACTACCACATTTTCAGTGCACAATCTTTTGCAATCAACATGAGTGGCAAAATGACAGATGCTGGTGGAAAGGGGAAGAGGCGTGGTGGAAAAGGCAAAAAAGGTTTTGTCCGTGGGGAAGGTGGCAAAGCTTCATTATCATCTGCTGAAGATAGACCATCTACCAGCAAAAGTAAGATGTCTACTACTTACCGTGGACAATCCGATGTGCTCCCTTTTTTACGGACACGAACAACAGGAACAAAGGTAGATGATGGCCAAAAAAGGAAAATGCTTGAATGGATCTCAAGTGGTCCAACAAGTGCCCTCTCAGCCACTTCAAGTACCGCATCCAAAAAACACCAGTCCTCTGAGTTGTCATCCCAATCAAACTTGCTTTCTCCCAGCTCTGAAGTCTCCATCAGCCCTGCACAGTATGGTGGAACTGAGATGGCTGAGTCTGCAGAGCTGTTCAGTCACACTATAGCCTGGGAATCAGAGGTCTGCTCCCAAGCTACAGTGAGTACAGAACAGGAAATGGTCTGCAGTGATGCCCAGAACCTTTGTGACTCTGATTCAGGCCGTGAGGACCAAGTTTCTGAGCATAATGTTGACCCTTTGTCACAAACTGTAACACCTGTGGTTATAGACAATGAGGAACATACTGATGAAGATGAGACGCAGATACCCGATTGGGATGACAACTTAAATATTCGGTCAGGGCAAGAAGAGGTTTGGTCTGAGGGGGAGGGGAGTGCAAACACAACAATTGATGATGAAGTTCTAGATCCCACCTACTGTCAACCCACAGTCAGGCCCTTGAGGAGGTCAACAGAGGTGGTGGAGGAGGATGCAACTGATGACAAAGTTACCTTGCGCCTTCCTGGACAGAGTCGGAGTACTGGTAGCACGTCTACAACTGCATCCTCAGCCACCACTCTGCCTCTGAGCACTAGTCGGGTTGGATCAACAGGTCGCATGCCCTCTAAGCCTTGCCTAGCCTGGTCCTTTTTTGACATAGAAAAAGATCGCCCAAATTATGTGATCTGTAAAATTTGTCATGGTTCTCTTAGTAGAGCTCAAAACCTCAGCAGTTTGACAACTTCTTCCATGAATCATCACATGAATAAATATCATATGTCCCGGTGGGAAGCTCACCATGCTGCAATGCGGCCTAGCGGAGCGAACCATCCACCGCCTGCCCCTTCCAGTGCATCCGCGCGCTCTTCATCTTCTAGGACTGTGGGGACAGCTGTCACACCTGTTTTTCCACGCACAACTTCCACCACTGTAACCGCAACAGGCAGTTTGCTTGGTAGGTCGTCAGTTGGTTTGGAAGGGGAAACAAGTGAGTGTGTACAGCTCTCTCAGACATCGATAGCACCAACGTTGGATGAAGGCAACATCAGGTCTCCGCCTGCACTTTCCTCACAAACCTGCATTTTTACAGGGACACCCTACTCAACACCGTCTACACACAGCAGCCAGATCTCTGTCCCTCAGATGTGGTCAAATAAAAGGCCACTTCCTGCGACCCATGACAAAGCTAAGAGGTTGACTCTATCCCTCTGTAAGCTCTTGGCTACCGAAATGCTGCCTTGCCGCCTAGTGGACACACAGGATTTTAGAGACCTTATGTCTGTCGCTGTGCCCCAGTACCAGATGCCTAGTCGCCACTACTTCTCTAAGAAAGGTGTGCCCGCGCTACACCAGCATGTCGCACACAACATCACCGCTTCCTTGAGAAACTCTGTGTGTGAACGGGTGCATTTCACCACCGATACTTGGACCAGTAAGCATGGACAGGGACGTTACATGTCGCTGACTGGGCACTGGGTAACTATGGTGATAGATGGTGAAGGGTCTGCTGCACAAGTCTTGCCGTCCCCACGACTTGTGTGTCAATCCTCTGTCTGTCCAAGTTCCGCCACTGCTTCTGCCTCCTCCACCTCATCTGGGTCCTCCACCTCTGCCCCAAGCCTGCCTGGTCAGGCCACCAGCGTTCTCACTGCGCAGAAGGAATCACGCACCCCTCATTACTATGCTGGCAGCATAGCGCAACGGCATCAGGCGGTCTTTAGCTTGACATGTCTTGGGAATAAGAGTCACACAGCTGAGGAGTTGTGGTCAGCTCTGCGGTCCGAGTTTAATAAATGGTTGTCTCCACTCAACCTGCAGTCTGGTAAGGCCGTGTGCGACAATGCTGCAAACCTGGGTGCGGCCCTTCGCCTGGGCAAGGTGACACACGTACCTTGTATGGCTCACGTGTTGAACCTTGTCGTGCAGCCATTTTTAACACACTATCCCGGCCTAGATGGCCTTCTGAACAGGGCACGAAAACTGTCTGCTCACTTCCGCCGTTCAAGCGCCGCAGCTGAGAGACTTGCATCGCTCCAGAAGTCTTTCGGCCTGCCGGTTCATCGCCTGAAATGCGATGTGGCGACACTCTGGAATTCAACTCTCCACATGTTACAGCAACTGTGGCAGCACCGCCGAGCCCTGGTGCAATACGTCATGACGTATAGCCTGGGCCAACGAGATGCAGAGGTGGGTCAGATCACCCTGATGGAGTGGTCTCAGATCAAGGACCTATGCACCCTTCTGCACAGTTTCGACATGGCGACGAATATGTTTAGCGCTGACAATGCCATTATCAGCATGACAATTCCAGTCATTTACATGCTGGAGCACACGCTAAACACTATTCGGAGTCAGGAGGTGGGACAACAGGAAGGGGATGAACTACAGGAGGATTCATATGCGCAAGACACAACAACATCACCAAGGTTCAGATGTTCATCATCACCAACGCGGCAGGCATGGGACCATGGGGGACAGGGATCAACAAGGGCGCATGGTAGCAGGCGAGATGTTGAGGAAGGTGCAGGAGAACATGAAGAAATGGAGGACGAACTGTCCATGGACATGGAAGACTCAGCAGATGAGGGAGACCTTGGTCAAATTTCAGTTCAAAGAGGTTGGGGGGAGATGTCAGATGAAGAAAGAACGGTTAGCACCTCTATGCCACAAACACAGCGTGAACTTGGTCCGCATGGCTGCGCAAGACACATGAGTGCCTTCTTGTTGCACTACCTCCAACATGACCCTCGTATTGTCAAAATTAGAAGTGATCATGACTACTGGATTGCCACACTATTAGATCCCCGGTACAAGTCCAAATTTTGTGACATAATTCCAGCCATAGAAAGGGACGCACGTATGCAGGAGTATCAGCAGAAGCTGTTACTCGATCTTAGCTCGGCTTTTCCACCAAACAACCGTGCAGGTGCAGGGAGTGATTCTTCCAGTTGTAACTTGACAAACATGGGATGGTCTCGTCATCTTCAACAGTCTACCCATACCAGTAGGACCGCATCTAGTGCTGGTAACAGCAATTTTATGGAATCTTTTCATAATTTTTTTAGACCCTCTTTTGCAAGGCCACCTGAGACAACAAGTCTGACACATAGTCAACGGCTGGAGAGGATGATACAGGAGTATCTCCAAATGAACATCGATGCCATGACTTTGCAAATGGAGCCTTGCTCCTTTTGGGCTTCAAATCTAGAAAAATGGCCAGAGCTCTCCAGTTACACCTTGGAGATTTTGTCGTGTCCAGCTGCCAGCGTTGTCTCTGAACATGTCTTCAGTGCTGCTGGGTGTGTGCTGACAGATAAGCGCACGCGTCTGTCCAGTGACAATGTGGACAGACTGACGTTCATCAAAATGAACAAGTCATGGATCAAGAAGGGATGTACTACCCCTGTGTCATCCTGGGGAGAGTAAATGCTTGTGGATTTGGAATGTGCTTGAAGCAAATCAAAACATCCTGTTTGCAACTAGGGCACAAGTGCTGCCACTGATAAGGTGTCTGTGTGGGGCCCAATTTTTGGAAAAAAAAGGAGACTCCGCTTGGAGTAACCCTTGCTTACATTGTTTTTAAAAGAAGCCAAGATGAACAGAGCTGGGATCAGGAAAGACTTTGTTACCTACCCCGGTGTCATCCTGGGGACGGTTAATTATGGCGTATTTTTGAATGTGCTTGATGCAAATCTAGCTGTGAAGTGTACAACTGGGGCACAACTGCTGCCACTGAAGGGGTGGGTGTGTGTGGGGCCCAATTTTTGGAAAAAAGGGAGACTCCGCTTGGAGTAACCCTTGCTTACATTGTTTTTAAAAGAAGCCAAGATGAACAGAGCTGGGATCAGGAAAGACTTTGCTACCTACCCCGGAGTCATCCTGGGGACGGTTAAGTATGGCCTATTTTTGAATGTGCTTGATGCAAATCTAGCTGTGAAGTGTACAACTGGGGCACAACTGCTGCCACTGAAGGGGTGGGTGTGTGTGGGGCCCAATTTTTGGAAAAAAGGGAGACTCCGCTTGGAGTATCCCTTGCTTACATTGTTTTTAAAAGAAGCCAAGATTAACAGAGCTGGGATCAGGAAAGACTTTGCTACCTACCCCAGAGTCATCCTGGGGACGGTTAAGTATGGCGTATTTTTGAATGTGCTTGATGCAAATCTAGCTGTGAAGTGTACAACTGGGGCACAACTGCTGCCACTGAAGGGGTGGGTGTGTGTGGGGCCCAATTTTTGGAAAAAAGGGAGACTCCGCTTGGAGTAACCCTTGCTTACATTGTTTTTAAAAGAAGCCAAGATGAACAGAGCTGGGATCAGGAAAGACTTTGCTACCTACCCCGGAGTCATCCTGGGGACGGTTAAGTATGGCCTATTTTTGAATGTGCTTGATGCAAATCTAGCTGTGAAGTGTACAACTGGGGCACAACTGCTGCCACTGAAGGGGTGGGTGTGTGTGGGGCCCAATTTTTGGAAAAAAGGGAGACTCCGCTTGTAGTAACCCTTGCTTACATTGTTTTTAAAAGAAGCCAAGATGAACAGAGCTGGGATCAGGAAAGACTTTGCTACCTACCCCGGAGTCATCCTGGGGATGGTTAAGTATGGCCTATTTTTGAATGTGCTTGATGCAAATCTAGCTGTGAAGTGTACAACTGGGGCACAACTGCTGCCACTGAAGGGGTGGGTGTGTGTGGGGCCCAATTTTTGGAAAAAAGGGAGACTCCGCTTGGAGTATCCCTTGCTTACATTGTTTTTAAAAGAAGCCAAGATTAACAGAGCTGGGATCAGGAAAGACTTTGCTACCTACCCCGGAGTCATCCTGGGGACGGTTAAGTATGGCGTATTTTTGAATGTGCTTGATGCAAATCTAGCTGTGAAGTGTACAACTGGGGCACAACTGCTGCCACTGAAGGGGTGGGTGTGTGTGGGGCCCAATTTTTGGAAAAAAGGGAGACTCCGCTTGTAGTAACCCTTGCTTACATTGTTTTTAAAAGAAGCCAAGATGAACAGAGCTGGGATCAGGAAAGACTTTGCTACCTACCCCAGAGTCATCCTGGGGACGGTTAAGTATGGCGTATTTTTGAATGTGCTTGATGCAAATCTAGCTGTGAAGTGTACAACTGGGGCACAACTGCTGCCACTGAAGGGGTGGGTGTGTGTGGGGCCCAATTTTTGGAAAAAAGGGAGACTCCTCTTGGAGTAACCCTTGCTTACATTGTTTTTAAAAGAAGCCAAGATGAACAGAGCTGGGATCAGGAAAGACTTTGCTACCTACCCCGGAGTCATCCTGGGGACGGTTAAGTATGGCGTATTTTTGAATGTGCTTGATGCAAATCTAGCTGTGAAGTGTACAACTGGGGCACAACTGCTGCCACTGAAGGGGTGGGTGTGTGTGGGGCCCAATTTTTGGAAAAAAGGGAGACTCCGCTTGGCGTAACCCTTGCTTACATTGTTTTTAAAAGAAGCCAAGATGAACAGACCTGGGATCAGGAAAGACTTTGCTACCTACCCCGGAGTCATCCTGGGGACGGTTAAGTATGGCGTATTTTTGAATGTGCTTGATGCAATCTAGCTGTGAAGTGTACAACTGGGGCACAACTGCTGCCACTGAAGGGGTGGGTGTGTGTGGGGCCCAATTTTTGGAAAAAAGGGAGACTCCGCTTGTAGTAACCCTTGCTTACATTGTTTTTAAAAGAAGCCAAGATGAACAGAGCTGGGATCAGGAAAGACATTGCTACCTACCCCGGAGTCATCCTGGGGACGGTTAAGTATGGCGTATTTTTGAATGTGCTTGATGCAAATCTAGCTGTGAAGTGTACAACTGGGGCACAACTGCTGCCACTGAAGGGGTGGGTGTGTGTGGGGCCCAACTTTTGGAAAAAAGGGAGACTCCGCTTGGAGTAACCCTTGCTTACATTGTTTTTAAAAGAAGCCAAGATGAACAGAGCTGGGATCAGGAAAGACTTTGCTACCTACCCCGGAGTCATCCTGGGGACGGTTAAGTATGGCGTATTTTTGAATGTGCTTGATGCAAATCTAGCTGTGAAGTGTACAACTGGGGCACAACTGCTGCCACTGAAGGGGTGGGTGTGTGTGGGGCTCAATTTTTGGAAAAAAGGGAGACTCCGCTTGGAGTAACCCTTGCTTACATTGTTTTTAAAAGAAGCCAAGATGAACAGAGCTGGGATCAGGAAAGACTTTGCTACCTACCCCAGAGTCATCCTGGGGACGGTTAAGTATGGCGTATTTTTGAATGTGCTTGATGCAAATCTAGCTGTGAAGTGTACAACTGGGGCACAACTACTGCCACTGAAGGGGTGGGTGTGTGTGGGGCTCAATTTTTGGAAAAAAGGGAGACTCCGCTTGGAGTAACCCTTGCTTACATTGTTTTTAAAAGAAGCCAAGATGAACAGAGCTGGGATCAGGAAAGACTTTGCTACCTACCCCGGAGTCATCCTGGGGACGGTTAAGTATGGCGTATTTTTGAATGTGCTTGATGCAAATCTAGCTGAGAAGTGTACAACTGGGGCACAACTGCTGCCACTGAAGGGGTGGGTGTGTGGGGCCCAATTTTTGGAAAAAAGGGAGACTCCGCTTGGAGTAACCCTTGCTTACATTGTTTTTAAAAGAAGCCAAGATGAACAGAGCTGGGATCAGGAAAGACTTTGCTACCTACCCCGGAGTCATCCTGGGGACGGTTAAGTATGGCGTATTTTTGAATGTGCTTTATGCAAATCTAGCTGTGAAGTGTACAACTGGGGCACAACTGCTGCCACTGAAGGGGTGGGTGTGTGTGGGGCCCAATTTTTGGAAAAAAGGGAGACTCCGCTTGGTGTAACCCTTGCTTACATTGTTTTTAAAAGAAGCCAAGATGAACAGAGCTGGGATCAGGAAAGACTTTGATACCTACCCCAGAGTCATCCTGGGGACGGTTAAGTATGGCGTATTTTTGAATGTGCTTGATGCAAATCTAGCTGTGAAGTGTACAACTGGGGCACAACTGCTGCCACTGAAGGGGTGGGTGTGTGTGGGGCCCAATTTTTGGAAAAAAGGGAGACTCCGCTTGGAGTAACCCTTGCTTACATTGTTTTTAAAAGAAGCCAAGATGAACAGAGCTGGGATCAGGATAGACTTTGCTACCTACCCCGGAGTCATCTTGGGGACGGTTAAGTATGGCGTATTTTTGAATGTGCTTGATGCAAATCTAGCTGTGAAGTGTACAACTGGGGCACAACTGCTGCCACTGAAGGGGTGGGTGTGTGTGGGGCCCAATTTTTGGAAAAAAGGGAGACTCCGCTTGGCGTAACCCTTGCTTACATTGTTTTTAAAAGAAGCCAAGATGAACAGAGCTGGGATCAGGAAAGACTTTGCTACCTACCCCGGAGTCATCCTGGGGACGGTTAAGTATGGCGTATTTTTGAATGTGCTTGATGCAAATCTAGCTGTGAAGTGTACAACTGGGGCACAACTGCTGCCACTGAAGGGGTGGGTGTGTGTGGGGCCCAATTTTTGGAAAAAATGGAGACTCCGCTTGGAGTAACCCTTGCTTACATTGTTTTTAAAAGAAGCCAAGATGAACAGAGCTGGGATCATGAAAGACTTTGCTACCTACCCCAGAGTCATCCTGGGGACGGTTAAGTATGGCGTATTTTTGAATGTGCTTGATGCAAATCTAGCTGTGAAGTGTACAACTGGGGCACAACTGCTGCCACTGAAGGGGTGGGTGTGTGTGGGGCCCAATTTTTGGAAAAAAGGGAGACTCCGCTTGGAGTAACCCTTGCTTACATTGTTTTTAAAAGAAGCCAAGATGAACAGAGCTGGGATCAGGAAAGACTTTGCTACCTACCCCGGAGTCATCCTGGGGACGGATAAGTATGGCGTATTTTTGAATGTGCTTGATGCAAATCTAGCTGTGAAGTGTACAACTGGGGCACAACTGCTGCCACTGAAGGGGTGGGTGTGTGTGGGGCCCAATTTTTGGAAAAAAGGGAGACTCCACTTGGAGTAACCCTTGCTTTTATTGTTTTTAAAAGAAGCCAAGATGAACAGAGCTGGGATCAGGAAAGACTTTGCTACCTACCCCGGAGTCATCCTGGGGACGGTTAAGTATGGCGTATTTTTGAATGTGCTTGATGCAAATCTAGCTGTGAAGTGTACAACTGGGGCACAACTGCTGCCACTGAAGGGGTGGGTGTGTGTGGGGCCCAATTTTTGGAAAAAAGGGAGACTCCGCTTGTAGTAACCCTTGCTTACATTGTTTTTAAAAGAAGCCAAGATGAACAGAGCTGGGATCAGGAAAGACTTTGCTACCTACCCCGGAGTCATCCTGGGGACGGTTAAGTATGGCGTATTTTTGAATGTGCTTGATGCAAATCTAGCTGTGAAGTGTACAACTGGGGCACAACTGCTGCCACTGAAGGGGTGGGTGTGTGGGGCCCAATTTTTGGAAAAAAGGGAGACTCCGCTTGGAGTAACCCTTGCTTACATTGTTTTTAAAAGAAGCCAAGATGAACAGAGCTGGGATCAGGAAAGACTTTGCTACCTATCCGGGAGTCATCCTGGAGACGGTTAAGTATGGCGTATTTTTGAATGTGCTTGATGCAAATCTAGCTGTGAAGTGTACAACTGGGGCACAACTGCTGCCACTGAAGGGGTGGGTGTGTGTGGGGCCCAATTTTTGGAAAAAAGGGAGACTCCGCTTGGAGTAACCCTTGCTTACATTGTTTTTAAAAGAAGCCAAGATGAACAGAGCTGGGATCAGGAAAGACTTTGCTACCTACCCCAGAGTCATCCTGGGGACGGTTAAGTATGGCGTATTTTTGAATGTGCTTGATGCAAATCTAGCTGTGAAGTGTACAACTGGGGCACAACTGCTGCCACTGAAGGGGTGGGTGTGTGTGGGGCCCAATTTTTGGAAAAAAGGGAGACCCCGCTTGGAGTAACCCTTGCTTACATTGTTTTTAAAAGAAGCCAAGATGAACAGAGCTGGGATCAGGAAAGACTTTGCTACCTACCCCGGAGTCATCCTGGGGACGGTTAAGTATGGCGTATTTTTGAATGTGCTTGATGCAAATCTAGCTGTGAAGTGTACAACTGGGGCACAACTGCTGCCACTGAAGGGGTGGGTGTGTGTGGGGCCCAATTTTTGGAAAAAAGGGAGACTCCGCTTGTAGTAACCCTTGCTTACATTGTTTTTAAAAGAAGCCAAGATGAACAGAGCTGGGATCAGGAAAGACTTTGCTACCTACCCCGGAGTCATCCTGGGGACGGTTAAGTATGGCGTATTTTTGAATGTGCTTTATGCAAATCTAGCTGTGAAGTGTACAACTGGGGCACAACTGCTGCCACTGAAGGGGTGGGTGTGTGGGGCCCAATTTTTGGAAAAAAGGGAGACTCCGCTTGGAGTAACCCTTGCTTACATTGTTTTTAAAAGAAGCCAAGATGAACAGAGCTGGGATCAGGAAAGACTTTGCTACCTATCCGGGAGTCATCCTGGAGACGGTTAAGTATGGCGTATTTTTGAATGTGCTTGATGCAAATCTAGCTGTGAAGTGTACAACTGGGGCACAACTGCTGCCACTGAAGGGGTGGGTGTGTGTGGGGCCCAATTTTTGGAAAAAAGGGAGACTCCGCTTGGAGTAACCCTTGCTTACATTGTTTTTAAAAGAAGCCAAGATGAACAGAGCTGGGATCAGGAAAGACTTTGCTACCTACCCCAGAGTCATCCTGGGGACGGTTAAGTATGGCGTATTTTTGAATGTGCTTGATGCAAATCTAGCTGTGAAGTGTACAACTGGGGCACAACTGCTGCCACTGAAGGGGTGGGTGTGTGTGGGGCCCAATTTTTGGAAAAAAGGGAGACCCCGCTTGGAGTAACCCTTGCTTACATTGTTTTTAAAAGAAGCCAAGATGAACAGAGCTGGGATCAGGAAAGACTTTGCTACCTACCCCGGAGTCATCCTGGGGACGGTTAAGTATGGCGTATTTTTGAATGTGCTTGATGCAAATCTAGCTGTGAAGTGTACAACTGGGGCACAACTGCTGCCACTGAAGGGGTGGGTGTGTGTGGGGCCCAATTTTTGGAAAAAAGGGAGACTCCGCTTGGCGTAACCCTTGCTTACATTGTTTTTAAAAGAAGCCAAGATGAACAGAGCTGGGATCAGGAAAGACTTTGCTACCTACCCCAGAGTCATCCTGGGGACGGTTAAGTATGGCGTATTTTTGAATGTGCTTGATGCAAATCTAGCTGTGAAGTGTACAACTGGGGCAAAACTGCTGCCACTGAAGGGGTGGGTGTGTGTGGGGCCCAATTTTTGGAAAAAAGGGAGACTCCGCTTGGAGTAACCCTTGCTTACATTGTTTTTAAAAGAAGCCAAGATGAACAGAGCTGGGATCAGGAAAGACTTTGCTACCTACCCCGGAGTCATCCTGGGGACGGTTAAGTATGGCGTATTTTTGAATGTGCTTGATGCAAATCTAGCTGTGAAGTGTACAACTGGGGCACAACTGCTGCCACTGAAGGGGTGGGTGTGTGTGGGGCCCAATTTTTGGAAAAAAGGGAGACTCCTCTTGGAGTAACCCTTGCTTACATTGTTTTTAAAAGAAGCCAAGATGAACAGAGCTGGGATCAGGAAAGACTTTGCTACCTACCCCGGAGTCATCCTGGGGACGGTTAAATATGGCCTATTTTTGAATGTGCTTGATGCAAATCTAGCTGTGAAGTGTACAACTGGGGCACAACTGCTGCCACTGAAGGGGTGGGTGTGTGTGGGGCCAAATTTTTGGAAAAAAGGGAGACTCCGCTTGGAGTAACCCTTGCTTAAATTGTTTTTAAAAGAAGCCAAGATTAACAGAGCTGGGATCAGGAAAGACTTTGCTACCTACCCCGGAGTCATCCTGGGGATGGTTAAGTATGGCGTATTTTTGAATGTGCTTGATGCAAATCTAGCTGTGAAGTGTACAACTGGGGCACAACTGCTGCCACTGAAGGGGTGGGTGTGTGTGGGGCCCAATTTTTGGAAAAAAGGGAGACTCCGCTTGGAGTAACCCTTGCTTACATTGTTTTTAAAAGAAGCCAAGATGAACAGACCTGGGATCAGGAAAGACTTTGCTACCTACCCCGGAGTCATCCTGGGGACGGTTAAGTATGGCGTATTTTTGAATGTGCTTGATGCAAATCTAGCTGTGAAGTGTACAACTGGGGCACAACTGCTGCCACTGAAGGGGTGGGTGTGTGTGGGGCCCAATTTTTGGAAAAAAGGGAGACTCCGCTTGGAGTAACCCTTGCTTACATTGTTTTTAAAAGAAGCCAAGATGAACAGAGCTGGGATCAGGAAAGACTTTGCTACCTACCCCAGAGTCATCCTGGGGACGGTTAAGTATGGCGTATTTTTGAATGTGCTTGATGCAAATCTAGCTGTGAAGTGTACAACTGGGGCACAACTACTGCCACTGAAGGGGTGGGTGTGTGTGGGGCCCAATTTTTGGAAAAAAGGGAGACTCCGCTTGGAGTAACCCTTGCTTACATTGTTTTTAAAAGAAGCCAAGATGAACAGAGCTGGGATCAGGAAAGACTTTGCTACCTACCCCGGAGTCATCCTGGGGACGGTTAAGTATGGCGTATTTTTGAATGTGCTTGATGCAAATCTAGCTGTGAAGTGTACAGCTGGGGCACAACTGCTGCCACTGAAGGGGTGGGTGTGTGTGGGGCCCAATTTTTGGAAAAAATGGAGACTCCGCTTGGAGTAACCCTTGCTTACATTGTTTTTAAAAGAAGCCAAGATGAACAGAGCTGGGATCAGGAAAAACTTTGCTACCTACCCCGGAGTCATCCTGGGGACGGTTAAGTATGGCGTATTTTTGAATGTGCTTGATGCAAATCTAGCTGTGAAGTGTACAACTGGGGCACAACTGCTGCCACTGAAGGGGTGGGTGTGTGTGGGGCCCAATTTTTGGAAAAAAGGGAGACTCCGCTTGGAGTAACCCTTGCTTACATTGTTTTTAAAAGAAGCCAAGATGAACAGAGCTGGGATCAGGAAAGACTTTGCTACCTACCCCGGAGTCATCCTGGGGACGGTTAAGTATGGCGTATTTTTGAATGTGCTTGATGCAAATCTAGCTGTGAAGTGTACAACTGGGGCACAACTACTGCCACTGAAGGGGTGGGTGTGTGTGGGGCCCAATTTTTGGAAAAAAGGGAGACTCCGCTTGGAGTAACCCTTGCTTACATTGTTTTTAAAAGAAGCCAAGATGAACAGAGCTGGGATCAGGAAAGACTTTGCTACCTACCCCGGAGTCATCCTGGGGACGGTTAAGTATGGCGTATTTTTGAATGTGCTTGATGCAAATCTAGCTGTGAAGTGTACAGCTGGGGCACAACTGCTGCCACTGAAGGGGTGGGTGTGTGTGGGGCCCAATTTTTGGAAAAAAGGGAGACTCCGCTTGGAGTAACCCTTGCTTACATTGTTTTTAAAAGAAGCCAAAATGAACAGAGCTGGGATCAGGAAAGACTTTGCTACCTACCCCGGAGTCATCCTGGGGACGGTTAAGTATGGCGTATTTTTGAATGTGCTTGATGCAAATCTAGCTGTGAAGTGTACAACTGGGGCACAACTGCTGCCACTGAAGGGGTGGGTGTGTGTGGGGCCCAATTTTTGGAAAAAATGGAGACTTCGCTTGGAGTAACCCTTGCTTACATTGTTTTTAAAAGAAGCCAAGATGAACAGAGCTGGGATCAGGAAAGACTTTGCTACCTACCCCGGAGTCATCCTGGGGACGGTTAAGTATGGCGTATTTTTGAATGTGCTTGATGCAAATCTAGCTGTGAAGTGTACAACTGGGGCACAACTGCTGCCACTGAAGGGGTGGGTGTGTGTGGGGCCCAATTTTTGGAAAAAAGGGAGACTCCGCTTGTAGTAACCCTTGCTTACATTGTTTTTAAAAGAAGCCAAGATGAACAGAGCTGGGATCAGGAAAGACTTTGCTACCTACCCCAGAGTCATCCTGGGGACGGTTAAGTATGGCGTATTTTTGAATGTGCTTGATGCAAATCTAGCTGTGAAGTGTACAACTGGGGCACAACTACTGCCACTGAAGGGGTGGGTGTGTGTGGGGCCCAATTTTTGGAAAAAAGGGAGACTCCGCTTGGAGTAACCCTTGCTTACATTGTTTTTAAAAGAAGCCAAGATGAACAGAGCTGGGATCAGGAAAGACTTTGCTACCTACCCCGGAGTCATCCTGGGGACGGTTAAGTATGGCGTATTTTTGAATGTGCTTGATGCAAATCTAGCTGTGAAGTGTACAGCTGGGGCACAACTGCTGCCACTGAAGGGGTGGGTGTGTGTGGGGCCCAATTTTTGGAAAAAAGGGAGACTCCGCTTGGAGTAACCCTTGCTTACATTGTTTTTAAAAGAAGCCAAAATGAACAGAGCTGGGATCAGGAAAGACTTTGCTACCTACCCCGGAGTCATCCTGGGGACGGTTAAGTATGGCGTATTTTTGAATGTGCTTGATGCAAATCTAGCTGTGAAGTGTGCAACTGGGGCACAACTGCTGCCACTGAAGGGGTGGGTGTGTGTGGGGCCCAATTTTTGGAAAAAATGGAGACTCCGCTTGGAGTAACCCTTGCTTACATTGTTTTTAAAAGAAGCCAAGATGAACAGAGCTGGGATCAGGAAAGACTTTGCTACCTACCCCGGAGTCATCCTGGGGACGGTTAAGTATGGCGTATTTTTGAATGTGCTTGATGCAAATCTAGCTGTGAAGTGTACAACTGGGGCACAACTGCTGCCACTGAAGGGGTGGGTGTGTGTGGGGCCCAATTTTTGGAAAAAAGGGAGACTCCGCTTGGAGTAACCCTTGCTTACATTGTTTTTAAAAGAAGCCAAAATGAACAGAGCTGGGATCAGGAATGACTTTGCTACCTACCCCAGAGTCATCCTGGGGACGGTTAAGTATGGCGTATTTTTGAATGTGCTTGATGCAAATCTAGCTGTGAAGTGTACAACTGGGGCACAACTGCTGCCACTGAAGGGGTGGGTGTGTGTGGGGCCCAATTTTTGGAAAAAATGGAGACTCCGCTTGGAGTAACCCTTGCTTACATTGTTTTTAAAAGAAGCCAAGATGAATAGAGCTGGGATCAGGAAAGACTTTGCTACCTACCCCGGAGTCATCCTGGGGACGGTTAAGTATGGCGTATTTTTGAATGTGCTTGATGGAAATCTAGCTGTGAAGTGTACAACTGGGGCACAACTGCTGCCACTGAAGGGGTGGGTGTGTGTGGGGCCCAATTTTTGGAAAAAAGGGAGACTCCGCTTGGAGTAACCCTTGCTTACATTGTTTTTAAAAAAAGCCAAGATGAACAGAGCTGGGATCAGGAAAGACTTTGCTACCTACCCCGGAGTCATCCTGGGGACGGTTAAGTATGGCGTATTTTTGAATGTGCTTGATGCAAATCTAGCTGTGAAGTGTACAACTGGGGCACAACTGCTGCCACTGAAGGGGTGGGTGTGTGTGGGGCCCAATTTTTGGAAAAAAGGGAGACTCCGCTTGTAGTAACCCTTGCTTACATTGTTTTTAAAAGAAGCCAAGATGAACAGAGCTGGGATCAGGAAAGACTTTGCTACCTACCCCGGAGTCATCCTGGGGACGGTTAAGTATGGCGTATTTTTGAATGTGCTTGATGCAAATCTAGCTGTGAAGTGTACAACTGGGGCACAACTACTGCCACTGAAGGGGTGGGTGTGTGTGGGGCCCAATTTTTGGAAAAAAGGGAGACTCCGCTTGGAGTAACCCTTGCTTACATTGTTTTTAAAAGAAGCCAAGATGAACAGAGCTGGGATCAGGAAAGACTTTGCTACCTACCCCGGAGTCATCCTGGGGACGGTTAAGTATGGCGTATTTTTGAATGTGCTTGATGCAAATCTAGCTGTGAAGTGTACAGCTGGGGCACAACTGCTGCCACTGAAGGGGTGGGTGTGTGTGGGGCCCAATTTTTGGAAAAAAGGGAGACTCCGCTTGGAGTAACCCTTGCTTACATTGTTTTTAAAAGAAGCCAAAATGAACAGAGCTGGGATCAGGAAAGACTTTGCTACCTACCCCGGAGTCATCCTGGGGACGGTTAAGTATGGCGTATTTTTGAATGTGCTTGATGCAAATCTAGCTGTGAAGTGTACAACTGGGGCACAACTGCTGCCACTGAAGGGGTGGGTGTGTGTGGGGCCCAATTTTTGGAAAAAATGGAGACTTCGCTTGGAGTAACCCTTGCTTACATTGTTTTTAAAAGAAGCCAAGATGAACAGAGCTGGGATCAGGAAAGACTTTGCTACCTACCCCGGAGTCATCCTGGGGACGGTTAAGTATGGCGTATTTTTGAATGTGCTTGATGCAAATCTAGCTGTGAAGTGTACAACTGGGGCACAACTGCTGCCACTGAAGGGGTGGGTGTGTGTGGGGCCCAATTTTTGGAAAAAAGGGAGACTCCGCTTGGAGTAACCCTTGCTTACATTGTTTTTAAAAGAAGCCAAAATGAACAGAGCTGGGATCAGGAATGACTTTGCTACCTACCCCGGAGTCATCCTGGGGACGGTTAAGTATGGCGTATTTTTGAATGTGCTTGATGCAAATCTAGCTGTGAAGTGTACAACTGGGGCACAACTGCTGCCACTGAAGGGGTGGGTGTGTGTGGGGCCCAATTTTTGGAAAAAATGGAGACTCCGCTTGGAGTAACCCTTGCTTACATTGTTTTTAAAAGAAGCCAAGATGAACAGAGCTGGGATCAGGAAAGACTTTGCTACCTACCCCGGAGTCATCCTGGGGACGGTTAAGTATGGCGTATTTTTGAATGTGCTTGATGGAAATCTAGCTGTGAAGTGTACAACTGGGGCACAACTGCTGCCACTGAAGGGGTGGGTGTGTGTGGGGCCCAATTTTTGGAAAAAAGGGAGACTCCGCTTGGAGTAACCCTTGCTTACATTGTTTTTAAAAGAAGCCAAGATGAACAGAGCTGGGATCAGGAAAGACTTTGCTACCTACCCCGGAGTCATCCTGGGGACGGTTAAGTATGGCGTATTTTTGAATGTGCTTGATGCAAATCTAGCTGTGAAGTGTACAACTGGGGCACATCTGCTGCCACTGAAGGGGTGGGTGTGTGTGGGGCCCAATTTTTGGAAAAAAGGGAGACTCCGCTTGTAGTAACCCTTGCTTACATTGTTTTTAAAAGAAGCCAAGATGAACAGAGCTGGGATCAGGAAAGACTTTGCTACCTACCCCGGAGTCATCCTGGGGACGGTTAAGTATGGCGTATTTTTGAATGTGCTTGATGCAAATCTAGCTGTGAAGTGTACAACTGGGGCACAACTGCTGCCACTGAAGGGGTGGGTGAGTGGGGCCCAATTTTTGGAAAAAAGGGAGACTCCGCTTGTAGTAACCCTTGCTTACATTGTTTTTAAAAGAAGCCAAGATGAACAGAGCTGGGATCAGGAAAGACTTTGCTACCTACCCCGGAGTCATCCTGGGGACGGTTAAGTATGGCGTATTTTTGAATGTGCTTGATGCAAATCTAGCTGTGAAGTGTACAACTGGGGCACAACTGCTGCCACTGAAGGGGTGGGTGTGTGTGGGGCCCAATTTTTGGAAAAAAGGGAGACTCCGCTTGGAGTAACCCTTGCTTACATTGTTTTTAAAAGAAGCCAAGATGAACAGAGCTGGGATCAGGAAAGACTTTGCTACCTACCCCAGAGTCATCCTGGGGACGGTTAAGTATGGCGTATTTTTGAATGTGCTTGATGCAAATCTAGCTGTGAAGTGTACAACTGGGGCACAACTGCTGCCACTGAAGGGGTGGGTGTGTGTGGGGCCCAATTTTTGGAAAAAAGGGAGACTCCGCTTGGAGTAACCCTTGCTTACATTGTTTTTAAAAGAAGCCAAGATGAACAGAGCTGGGATCAGGAAAGACTTTGCTACCTACCCCGGAGTCATCCTGGGGACGGTTAAGTATGGCGTATTTTTGAATGTGCTTGATGCAAATCTAGCTGTGAAGTGTACAACTGGGGCACAACTGCTGCCACTGAAGGGGTGGGTGTGTGTGGGGCCCAATATTCGGAAAAAAGGGAGACTCCGCTTGGAGTCACCTTGCGGTGTTTTTCATGATTTTAGAAGGGCGTGCCATGCCTATATCTGTGTCTCCTCCTCTTTTTCCTTGTCCTGCTCTTTTGTTTTCACATGAGTATATGTCCTTGTCACTTTCCCATGTGTTTGTGTTGTGTTGTGAGGTGTTTGTCACTTTTCGGACACCTTTGAGGGTGTTTTCTAGGTGTTTTTATGTGTTTGTGAATGCCTGCAATTGTTTCCTATGCGGTTCGAGTTCGGTTTGGGACCTCCATTCGGCGAACCGACCTCGAGCCGAACCGGGACCGGTTCGCTCATCTCTACTCATAACATTTTGATGTTTTGGCATTCATTGTGATGGCACGATAAGCAATAACGTTAGATGGCCTACTTGGTACCATAAGCTCTAGCATAGAGTAAAGTAGGCTAAAATGGAGTCACGATTGGAGATAGCAAAAAGAAGAAGAAAGGATGACAAGAGGCAGCCTGTGAGGGCGGCAGAAGAGGTGTTCAGTAAGTTGAGTTTCAATTTTATTTATTTATTTTTTTACATTTTACATTTATTAAGCTTTGGCACCTGTAGAGACAACAAAGTATAATAAGGTACATGGATGAACAGTGAACTCATGCAGCACGACCAATAGAACTTTTACTGAAAAATCCTTAAAATAAGTGGATCCATTCAATATTGTATTAAAAGAACTGACGCGTTTCTGGTGATACAACTAGAGATGAGCGAACTGGTCCCGGTTCGGCTCGAGGTCGGTTCGCCGAACGGAGGTCCCGTTCGAGTTCGGTTCGTCGAACGTTCGACGAACCGAACTCGAACCAATAGGCTATAATGGGAGGCAATCACAAACACATAAAAATGCATGATAAATGTACACAAACAGTTAATAAACATTGCCATAACACTTACCGGTCCCCGCGATCCCTTCTGCACTCTGTCTCCTGCCACTATTCCATCCGATGATCGCTGAATCCTCCCGGCGACCGGCACTGCCAGCAGAGATGCAGGACCTATCGTGACGTCAAAATAGCCATGTGACCAGTCACGTGGCTATTATCTCATTGGCTACAGACTGGTCACATGACTATGACGCGTCATGTAGGACCTGCGAGTGCATCTCTCCGGTACACGGTGCACATATGTGTATCGCCGTGTACCGGCGACATGCTCTAGCACACGGTCGACTCCCCGTTCCGTTAGGGACCGGCTGACACAGCCAGTCATTAACGGAGATCACCGTTGCCATAGCAACGCAGTTAGCGGTGACGTCACCGCTAACCGCGGCTCCGAGAGCACCATTGCTATGGTAACGCGTCTGTCAGCGTTACCGCTGTTACCGCTGACAGCCAGCACTGATCACTCACGGAGTGAAGGCTGCACGATTGTAGTGAGCATTGTAGTGAGGATGAGGTTCCCCAGCCCCAAGTGATGAGCTGGTGAACCTCATCCTTCCTCAGTACAATCGTCACTACTACTACACTAGAAAGAAGACAGAAGAGCAGGATCGTGGAGGGCTGACAGGGGGTAATAAAGATGGAGTCTCTAATGTGTCTGTGTATTTATTTCTATTAAAGTATTTTTTCTCTGTGTGGTGTTTTTTTTTAACCCTTTATTGGAGATTCTTAATGGCCGGGTCAAACGTGCCTGACATTAAGAATCTCTGGCTTAATACTGGCTAGTAAAACAAAGCCAGTATTAACTCATGATTACCCAACAAGCCACCCGGCTCCAGGGCTGTTGGAAGAGTTGGATACAGCGCCAGATGATGGCGCTTCTATGAGAGCGCCATTTTCTGGGACGGCTGCGGACTTTAATCCGCAGCAGAGGCGCCCAGAAACCTCGGGCTAACCTGTGCTGCGGATTCCAATCCCCAGCTGCCTAGTTGTACCCGGCTGGACACAAAAATGGGGCGAAGCCCACGTCATTTGTTTTTTAATTATTTCATGAAATAAGTGAAATAATTAAAAAAAAATGGGCTTCCCTATATTTTTGGTTCCCAGCCGGGTACAAATAGGCAACTGGGGGTTGGAGGCAGCCCGTGGCTGCCTGCTGTACCTGGCTAGCATACAAAAATATGTCGAAGCCCACGTCATTTTTTTGGTGGGCAAAAAAATTCTGCATACAGTCCTGGATGGAGTATGCTGAGCCTTGTAGTTCTGCAGCTGCTGTCTGCTCTTCTCCATACAGACAGACAGCAGCTGCAGGACTACAAGGCTCAGCATACTCCATCCAGGACTGTATGCAGAAGTTTTTTGCCCCCTGAAAAAATTATGTGGGCTTCGCCATATTTTTGTATGCTAGCCAGGTACAGCAGGCAGGTACGGCTGCCCCCAACCCCCAGTTGCCTATTTGTACCCGGCTGGGAACCAAAAATAAAGGGAAGCCCTTTTTTTATTATTTCATGAATTTCATGAAATAATTAGAAAACAAATGACGTAGGCTTCGCCCCATTTTTGTGTCCAGCCAGGTACAACAAGGCAGCTGGGGATTGGAATCCGCAGCACAGGTTGGCCTGAGCTTTCTGGGCCCCACTGCTGCGAATTGCAGTCTGCAGCCGCCTCAGAAAATGGCATTTTCATAGAAGCGCCATCTTCTGGCGCTGTATCCAACTCTTCCAGCACCTGCCTGCTATACCTGGCTAGCATACAAAATATGGCGAAGCTCACGTCCTTTTTTTGTAGTTTTTTGGCAAAAAGAATAAAAAATGCTTCCCTGGATTTTCCATTGCCAGTGAAGGTAACACCAAGCAGTGGGGGTTAGCAGCCAGTAGCTGCTTGGATTACCCTTAGCTAGCAATACAAAAAATGCAGCGGGAGCCCATATATATTTTTTTAATTATTTATTTAAATAACTAAAAATAAAATGGGCTTCCCTGTATTTTGATTGCTGGACATCACAGTGCTGTAAAAATAAATCTTTAAAAAAATGACGTAGCGCTCCGCGGTATTTTTGATTCTCAGCGCAGATAAAGCAGACAGCTATGGGTTGCCACCCCCATCTGCCTGCCGTTACCTTGGTTGGCAATCAAAATACAGGGAAGCCCATTAATTTTTTCTATTTAAAAAATAGTTAAAAAAACAATGACGTTGGGTCCCCCTTATTTTTGATAGCCAGCTAGGGTAAAGCAGACGGCTGTAGCCTGAAAACCACAGCTGGCAGCTTTACCGTGGTTGGGGATCCAATGTGGAGGTCCCCTCAGGCTCTTTTTTATAATTATTTTATAATATTAATAATTACACAATAAAAGTAGGGTCCCCCCCAAATTGGATCACCAGCCAAGGTAAAGCGGACAGCTGTGGTCTGGTATTCTCAGGGTGGGAAGGTCCATAGTTATTGGGCCTTCACAGCCTAAAAATAGCAGGCCGCAGGCACCCCAGACGTGGCGCATCCACTAGATGCGCCAATCCTGGCGCTTCACCCCAGCTCATCCCGTGCCCTGGTGCAGTGGCAAACGGGGTAATAAATCGGGTTGATACTAGCTGTAAAGTCACCTGAGATCAAGCCCAGCAGTTTGTGATGTCATGGCATCTATTAGATACCCAACATCATAAACTGTCAGTACTAACAAAAAAAAAAAAAAATCGACAAAAGAAATTTATTTGAAAAAACAGTCCCCAAAACATTTCCTCTTTCACCAATATATTGTAAGAAAAAAAATAAAGGGGTCCCACGACGACTCTGGACCATCTAGAATATGGGGGGGAGACACTCAAGGAACGTATCCCCCATTTTCTAGGAGTGCGGACCCTTCATGTGAGGAGTGTGGGTGCAATGAATCTGCACTCACTCTCCCCGGGTCCACAGCAGCAGAGTCCATGTCGTAATGGTTGCTACCAAAGCTGCAATGCCCTGCTCATGAGGTAAGGGCATGCCTAATCAGGAGAACTACTGTAGAGGAAGCTCTGCTCACTGGTATATAGGTGCTCAGAGGTAATAATAGATAAAATTAGTGAGTAACCTCGGCACTCTAAATCTCCCAGACTAAGTCAGTAAGTCACAACGGATAGTAATGCAAAATCACTCTTTAATGGTCCGTATTAAGAAAAAAATTTTTTTCATAAGCATATATGTTTTTGTCCAAAACAAGTTACAAATGACGTTTCGGCCTGAGCCTTCGTCAGATTGGACTTATCTGCATGTAATCATGAAAAATGACAATAATCAGTATCACATAAGAGTGAGAGAACAATAACATAAACTCGAACAATGTAGAGGTACAATTGGGATGCAGCAAAAAAATTGCAACACAGCAAGAAATGAAACACATGATACAAATGTCATAATACAGTACAAGGACAACATAGTAATGACAAATATGGGGTCAGAGTAGGCTTAGACAGCTCTGGTACGAAAGAGATGTCAATCATAAAGTAACATGTGCAGTAGGTGTAGAGCTACAGTATGCATGGCAGAGCTAATGGGTAGACCGACCATAGAAAAAGAACGGAGAAAAAGTGGAGAAAAAATGGAGAAAAAGTGGAGAAAAAGTGGAGAAAAAGTGGAGAAAAAGTGGAGAAAAAGTGGAGAAAAAGTGGAGAAAAAATGGAGAAAAAGTGGAGAAAAAGTGGAGAAGAAGTGGAGAAGAGGTGGAGAAGAAGTGGAGAAAAGTGGAGAAAAAGTGGAGAAAAAGTGGAGAAGAAGTGGAGTAAAAGTGGAGAAAAAGTGGAGAATAAGTGGAGAAAAAATGGAGAAAAAAATGGAGAAAAAGTGGAGAAAAAGTGGAGAAAAAAATGGAGAAAAAGTGGAGAAAAAGTGGAGAAAAAGTGGAGAAAAAATGGAGAAAAAAATGTAGAAAAAGTGGAGAAAAAGTGGAGAAAAAGTGGAGAAAAAGTGGAAAACAAATGGAGAAAAAGTGCAGAAAAAGTGGAGAAAAAGTGGAGAATAAGTGGAGAAAAAATGGAGAAAAAATGGAGAAAAAAATGGAGAAAAAGTGGAGAAAAAGTGGAGAAAAAGTGGAGAAAAAATGGAGAAAAAATGGAGAAAAAGTGGAGAAAAAGTGGAAAACAAATGGAGAAAAAGTGCAGAAAAAGTGGAGAAAAAGTGGAGAATAAGTGGAGAAAAAATGGAGAAAAAATGGAGAAAAAAATGGAGAAAAAGTGGAGAAAAAGTGGAGAAAAAGTGGAGAAAAAATGGAGAAAAAAGGGAGAAAAAAATGGAGAAAAAGTAGAGAAAAAGTGGAGAAAAAATGGAGAAAAAGTGGAGAAAAAGTGGAGAAAAAGTGGAGAAAAAATGGATAAAAAGTGGAGAAAAAGTGAAGAAAAAGTGGAGAAAAAATGTAGAAAAAAATGTAGAAAAAGTGGAGAAAAAAATGGAGAAAAAGTGGAGAAGTGGAGAAGAAGTGGAGAAAAAGTGGAGAAAAAAGTGGAGAAAAAGTGGAGAACAAATGGAGAAAAAAATGGAGAAAAAGTGGAGAAAAAGTGGAGAAAAAGTGGAGAATAAGTGGAGAAAAAATGGAGAAAAAAATGGAGAAAAAGTGGAGAAAAAGTGGAGAAAAAAATGGAGAAAAAGTGGAGAAAAAGTGGAGAAAAAATGGAGAAAAAATGGAGAAAAAGTAGAGAAAAAGTAGAGAAAAGGTGGAGGAAAAAATGGTGAAAAAAAGGGAGAAAAAGTGGAGAAAAAGTGGAGAAAAAATGGAGAAAAAGTGGAGAAAAAGTGGAGAAAAAGTGGAGAAAAAATGGAGAAAAAGTGGAGAAAAAGTGGAGAAAAAATGGATAAAAAGTGGAGAAAAAGTGAAGAAAAAGTGGAGAAAAAATGGAGAAAAAAATGTAGAAAAAGTGGAGAAAAAGTGGAGAAAAAGTGGAGAAGAAATGGAGAAAAAAATGGAGAAAAAGTGGAGAAAAAGTGGAGAAAAAGTGGAGAATAAGTGGAGAAAAAATGGAGAAAAAAATGGAAAAAAAAGTGGAGAAAAAGTGGAGAAAAAAATGGAGAAAAAGTGGAGAAAAAGTGGAGAAAAAGTGGAGAAAAAATGGAGAAAAAAATGGAGAAAAAGTGGAGAAAAAGTTTAGAAAAAAATGGAGAAAAAGTGGAGAACAAGTGGAGAAAAAATGGAGAAAAAAATGGAGAAAAAGTAGAGAAAAAGTGGAGAAAAAGTGGAGAAAAAGTGGAGAAAAAATGGAGAAAAAAATGGAGAAAAAGTGGAGAAAAAGTGGAGAAAAAAATGGAGAAAAAGTGGAGAAAAAGTGGAGAAAAAGTGGAGAAAAAATGGAGAAAAAAAATGGAGAAAAAGTAGAAAAAAAATGGAGAAAAAGTGGAGAAAAAGTGGAGAAAAAATGGAGAAAAAAATGGAGAAAAAGTGGAGAAAAAGTGGAGAAAAAATGGAGAAAAAGTGGAGAAAAAGTGGAGAAAAAGTGGAGAAAAAGTGGAGAGAAAAAATGGAGAAAAAGTGGAGAAGAAGTGGAGAAAAAGTGGAGAAAAAGTGGAGAAAAAGTGGAGAAAAAGTGGAGAAAAAGTGGAGAAAAAGTGGAGAACAAATGGAGAAAAAATGGAGAAAAAGTGGAGAAAAAGTGGAGAAAAAGTGGAGAAAAAGTGGAGAAAAAATGAATAAAAAGTGGAGAAAAAGTGAAGAAAAAGTGGAGAAAAAATGGAGAAAAAAATGTAGAAAAAGTGGAGAAAAAGTGGAGAAAAAGTGGAGAAAAGTGGAGAACAAATGGAGAAAAAAATGGAGAAAAAGTGGAGAAAAAGTGGAGAATAAGTGGAGAAAAAATGGAGAAAAAAATGGAGAAAAAGTGGAGAAAAAGTGGAGAAAAAAATGGAGAAAAAGTTGAGAAAAAGTGGAGAAAAAGTGGAGAAAAAATGGAGAAAAAAATGGAGAAAAAGTAGAGAAAAAGTGGAGAAAAAGTGGAGAAAAAGTGTAGAAAAAATGGAGAAAAAAATGGAGAAAAAGTGTAGAAAAAGTGTAGAAAAAATGGAGAAAAAGTGGAGAAAAAGTGGAGAAAAAGTGGAGAAAAAATGGAGAAAAAAATGGAGAAAAAGTAGAGAAAAAGTGGAGAAAAAGTGGAGAAAAAGTGGAGAAAAAATGGAGAAAAAATGGAGAAAAAGTGGAGAAAAAGTGGAGAAAAAATGGAGAAAAAGTGGAGAAAAAGTGGAGAAAAAGTGGAGAAAAAGTGGAGAAAAAGTGGAGAAAAAATGGAGAAAAAGTGGCGAAAAAGTGGAGAATAAGTGGAGAAATAATGGAGAAAAAAATTTAGAAAAAGTGGAGAAAAAATGGAGAAAAAAATGTAGAAAAGGTGGAGAAAAAATGTAGAAAAAGTGGAGACAAAGTGGAGAAAAAGTGGAGAAAAAATGGAGAAAAAGTGGAGAAAAAGTGGAGAAAAAGTGGAGAAAAAATGGAGTAAAAGTGGCGAAAAAGTGGAGAATAAGTGGAGAAATAATGGAGAAAAAAATGGAGAATAAGTGGAGAAAAAGTGGAGAAAAAATGGAGAAAAAAATGTAGAAAAAGTGGAGAAAAAATGTAGAAAAAGTGGAGAAAAAGTGGAGAAAAAATGGAGAAAAAGTGGAGCACCCTTTGGTGCCTTTCATGTGGCACTAAGGGGTGCTTAGCTTTGTATTTAGCCAAAAAAATGAAAAAAAATGACGTAGGGTTCCCCCGAGTTTTGTAGCCAGCTAGGGTAAAGCAGACGGCTGCAGCCTGCCGACCACAGCTGGCAACCTCACCTTGGCTGGTAATCCAAAACTGAGGGCACCCCACGCTGTTATTTTAAATTAAATAAATAATTTAAAAAAAAAACACGTAGGGGTCCCCTCAAAATTGGATCACCAGCCAAGGTAAAGCAGACAGCTGGGGCCTGATATTCTCAGACTAGGGAGGTCCATGGTTATTGGACTCTCCCCAGCCTAAAAATAGCAGGCCGCAGCCGCCCCAGAAGTGGCGCATCCATTAGATGCGCCAATCCTGGTGCTTCGCCCCAGCTCATCCCTCGCCCTGGTGCGGTGGCAAACGGGGTAATATATGGGGTTAATACCAGATGTGTAATGTCACCTGGCATCAAGCCCTGGGGTTGGTGAGGTCAGGCGTCTATCAGATACCCGACATCACCAACCCAGTCAGTAATAAAAAAAAATAGACGACAAACACATTTTTATTTGAAAAAACACTCCCCAAAACATTCCCTCTTTAACCAATTTATTAGAATGAAAAACAAATCCAGGTCTGGTGTAATCCAAGGGGTTGCCATGACGATCCACACTGTCCCAGTCAATGAAGAGCAGGATGTTCCCCATTGGCTGGGAGAGCAATGCAGTGACCTGAGCTAACATCAATGGGTCAGCCCAGGTCACTGCAGGGCATGACAAGTGCTGCTGTCAGCGAGGTACATTACCTGCGCTGATCTCCAGCACTGCCGACAGCCCCTGTCACTGAGTTCAATGACCGGCGCCTTCACACCAAGTCTCGCGAGAGGCCCGTGACATCACCGCTAGTCAGTCTCGGGTCGGAAGCGAGAGAAGGGATGTGACAAGCGGCGGCCATGGAGGACAGTGACAGCGCTGAGGTCGGGATGGCGGGACTTCATCACCGCAGGTAAGCCGAGCGGGACCATGTGTGTGTGTGTGTGTGTATGTGTATGTGTATGTGTGTGTGTGTATGTGTGTGTGAGTGTATGTGTACATGCCGCGGGCAGGAGGGGGCGGAGCGAGCTGAGCGGGGAAGTGTGGGCTTCCTGCACGTAACTAGGAGAAACATCGGGTTACTAACCAAAGCGCTTTGGTTGGATACCCGATGTTTATCTTGGTTACCAGCTTGTGGCAGGCTGCCAGCGATGGCTCCTGCACACTGTAGTGGTAAAAAGCCCTGCTTTTTGCTGCTAGAACCGTTCTCGAACGTATCTAGAACTATCGAGCTTTTGCAAAAAGCTCGAGTTCTAGTTCGATCTCGAACACCCCCCAAAATCACTCGAGCCTAGAACTGGAGAACCGCGAACCGCGCTCAACTCTAGATACAACGCCCTTAGTCATAGTATATAACAAGAAGAAATACAATAGTTTCATTTTAAACTTATTGAGTCCAATCACATTAACATATCACTAATTAGCTTAAATTAAAACACTATCTGGGGAATGCAAATATAGACAACATTAACCATTCACCTACCGCACTTAATAAATATAGAAAATGTAATTTTTAAGATTATGAAATTAGGAAACTTTGCATTTGCTGTCAAAATCCAAAAAAAACTTCCCGCAGAATGAGTTATTTTTGCCAATTTCATTCCCCTTTAGGGTAGTCTAGCTTCTTAATACCACAAAAACTAAAATTAGAAGTGCCAGCATTATGTATATCGACAAAACCTGAATATGAACTGTTTCATTATTATTTGCAAGATGTTCTGCAATTTGTTATTTAAGTTTGTAGGTTGTGCTCCCTATGTAACCGATGTCACAAATGTTGCATTAAATGCAATAAACAACATGGTGCGAGGTGAAATTGATAAAAGAATCAATTGTGCGACTGTCATCATGAGGTAGAGAAAGCCGGAAAATGTAATTTACAGGACACATGCAGCTATTACAATGGCCACTAGCACAGCCGAAGGGACCTTATGTAGACAACAGGTTGAGTTATTTGGTTGTGTTTGGAAGAGGCTGGGGGAAAGAATATTTCCCAATGATTGACCTCTTTTAGCCACATTTGTGAATAACGGGGAGGAGGGGTGCACAACTTAGAGTGATCATATGAGTGCTGCCCTATGTGTGAAAACAGGATTGTACACAAAGGAGAAAAAGGCACACATAACCCGGGCGCAGATCAAGAATAATAATAAAGAATTTTCATAAAGTATAATAATATTTTGTTGGGTCAATGAAGAAACACAATTTAAAATCACTTAAAACAGACAATACATCACAAAAAGGCCTCAAGTTGTAATACAATAGCTCCGGGATAATATACCAATTGATACAGATCTAAAAAAAATCCCTCCCCTGACCTCCCCTGACGAAGCTGCCTGTCAGCGTAACGCGTGGGGCTCTCTCCACGGCCTCCTCCACAGCACACTTGCTTCTCAGCTCCTTCATTCTCCCTTTGTTGCATGCAACTTTTGGCCACACCGGGCCCGGTGGGTAACTATGCTCTTTCTGATCATTTTTTGATCTGATATCCAGCACTTATGTGCTTTTGATATAGCGATTCTGATCCACCTCTTTGCAGCTATGACACCATGGCTATCGCATGATTTTCCTGAGTCTGGCTATTCTGGATAATTTATTTGGCTTTCACCTGCACCTTTTGATATATGTATTGCTACTTTGTAACACTCACGTAGCTTCTATTAGCATTGTAATTGTGTTTAAGGGGTTCTTTTTATTACATGATCTCAAACATTGTGATGATCATAAATCTCTATTTGCTGGCTATTTGGTCTATGCCATATGCACTTTGGCGCTGAGATATACTATCATGTTGTGCAATTTCAATGACCACTGTTATGATTTCATGTGCTAAATCCTTAATGTATTAATACACTTGTCAGTGTGGTCCCCCCTCATCCTTTTTTTCCCCCTGCCTTGCTGGGAATTAACCCCTAAAGTGCCGACTGCACACTATTGTCCGAACCCATCTTTGCATGCCACTAAATATTGCACTTACAATGTGGAGAATTCTTTGATACATTTCGTGGATACTTTGGATCTATTCATTAGCAAATATATTTATATCTGTATCAATTGGTATATTATCCCGGAGCTATTGTATTACAACTTGAGGCCTTTTTGTGATGTATTGTCTGTTTTAAGTGATTTTAAATTGTGTGTTTCTTCATTGACCCAATAAAATATTATTATACTTTATGAAAATTCTTTATTATTATTCTTGATGTGCGCCCAGGTTATGTGTGCCTTTTTATCCTTTGTGTACTCTTTTAGCCACATATCTACAACTGTTTCGTGTTACTTTTTTCAATATATCGTCCTGAATAATTACTGGTAAATATGTACGAATAATATGTTTGATGTCATAATATTGTAAACTAAAAGGTGTGCTATATATAAAAGGCAAGACCAATTATTTTGCTTGATATTTTTATTTGTATATTGAAGTGTTTATTTTCTGGATTTAGCTTTGGCAGTATTATACACAGATTTTATTAACTGTTTATTATAGCCTTTGTGAGACAGTCGGCTCTCAATGATCATGCCCTTGCAAAGGAAAGCACCATCATCAGAGCAAGTACGTATATATGCCGACACCAACTATCTACTATATGAGCCCACAAAAAGCTCTTCTATACAGTATAAGTCTGCAGATTGTCCTCTATATACAGTATGAGCACTCACATTATCCCCTATATACAATATGAGTCCCCATATAGCCCACCAATATGGAGTACGAGCCCCAAAATTGTCCCCTATATAAAATGAGAATCCACATAGCCCTCGAACCCGTGAGGTCCAGCCAGCAATCAGTCAATTCACCTATACTCAGTGGCTTCTAAGCTTGGACGGGGTCTGAGTACCCTTCTTTTGGTGCTCCAGTACACGGTTGACTCCCCGGTTCGGGACCGGTGGGCTCCAACCCAGGCCCAGAACGTACGGTTCCGCCGGTTGCTGTACCGGTACTCCTGCAGACGGCCACCACCGTCTGCCTGCCTGATGTTTTACAAGGGGCCCAGGCTCCTACCTGGGTCCCTGACAGTTGCTCCACTACCACTCACTGTCAACTCAAAACTTCTCTGTTTGAACTTCCTGCCCCAGGACAGTAGTCTCCTTGATGGGCGTGCCTTTCCACCTAACTCTGCACACCTGGTGTGCTGTACTAGCCCTGAGGGAGGCATCTGGTCTCCCTTTCGGGTGACATGTGTGTGACCTCACAGGGGATGGGGGTGTGTGTGTATGTTGTAGATGTAATTACCTGTAACCCCTGGGGTCCAGGGCGTCACATACCCCCTTGGTTTAATGCAGACCGTCTGCGGGCTGCCCGACCAACTCCGATTTATTTTTATTTTTCAACTGTAAAAACGGGAAAAATGGGAAAACACTTACAATTATAATAACATTGATACAAACTATGGTTACTGAAGGTCTTCCCATAACGCATTTTGCTTTAACGTTGCAAACTTTATTAAACGGAACGGGTTCATGTCCTTCCGCCTTTCCCACCCAAACAACCTAGCCTTGATGCTGCCCCTAAGAAATAGGCAGCACCCGTTTTCCCCAGTCCGGAAACAGGAACATGGCAGGTCACCCAGGCGGGAACGGGTACAATGCAGCGCACCCGGCAGTTATCAACGGGCTCCCCGGAGGATGGTCACCGGTCCCGGTGGTGACCGGACCCCAGCTTGCTCTGCTGCGGGTCCTACCTGCAATCTTCCTCTCCGGAGGCTAACGGAACGGGAAAGCATGTTAAAGGGGCAGATAGGGCAATATTTACAAGCCCAAAAGTTTTTGGGTGGCCGGCAAGTTCACGGCCTTGTCCATGAGCAGTCACTCACGCAACAAGGGTTTTATCAACGGGGGTTTCAAACACAAGTCCCAACGGGGACGGGTCCTTTTTAGCTACAACGGCTACCATCTTACTCCAACTCTTCCTTTCTCTGGCCGCAATCTCCCGGCTTAGCTGGCTGGGCTGCCACTCCCAATACGGCGGGTTTGCATGCCCGGGGTCTACATCAGTGGGGATCTGGCCCAGCTGGTGCTCCCCAGTGTTGACCACGATCGACACTCTCGGAGGGGAGCGTCGCTGTGTCGCGGCCGGCTCTGCTGCCTTGCAGCTGCCTCCCCGCGGGACCTCAGCCGAGGCCCATGACCCTGGAGCGGCTTGTCTTGCTTTCTTGGCCTTCTTGGCCGGGTGAGTTGCTGGAGCCTGGGCACTTTTGGGCTCGGAAACTTCCGGGGCCTCCGGCATCGCCTCTGGTTCGGGTGCCGTCTGGTAACGGGCCCCCTCGGGCAACGGGCACAGCGCGGCCAGGTTCCATTGCAAGTCCAGGCCAGCCTCCTCAAGCAGCTTCCCATGAGCGCCCGGGACGTACTCCGCCACCGGTGTCGGGGGTGGGGATACGGGTGGAGGAGCAGCGACCACCGCTGCGGGTAGTGGAGGCGGTATGGCGCGCAGCAGCAGACCGAGCCCCTCAGCCGCGATGGCCGACCCCTCAAGGGCATAGGGACGTGGGTCGCCTCCCCACCCTGCCAACACCGTCATCCTTTCACGGGCCCGCACGCCAGTCACTATCTCCCCCATCTCCACCGCCCAGTGCTCCACCAGGAAGCTTACCTGGTGCTGGTGGCGGCGACACATCTCCATCCGGGCTTTTACCCACGCCGCCGTTCCTTGCGCAGGCTCCTGGGTCTCGGGACGCTTGACGGGAGTCGCCATACTGCACAGTCTGGGTCCAGGAACGGAACTGATACAGGGTCCTGGAGTCCCTGCCTTTTTATCTGCTCGGTTACATCAGGCAACCTTCTCGCCCGCCTCCCCCTTGGTTTTCTCTTTGCACTCCTCCTTCGGGGGCGGGGCTTCCCTTTCGCTCCTTCACTGCTTGGAGAAGACGACTCGAGTGGGAAACTTTCACGCCAAGATGGCGGGACTTCAACTTTTTCGTCAGGACGCCGCTGACGGAAACTTCTAAGGCGCACTTTCCACAGGTAAGTGGACTGTCCGAATCCTGTTCGTGACGCCAGAAGAGTCGATGTATACCGCCCTGAGAGGGGCCCGGCCGCTTCCTTTGCTTGCTCGGGCCGAGCCGCTCGAGGTCCGGGCTCGGGTTGTCGGTGGCACGAGCGCCTCCGGACCGGGGGCCATGTCGCTCTGCTGCAGGGGAGAGGTAGCGGCGTGGTGGTGGTGGTGTGGGACGAGGCGCGCAGCCGGGGAGGGCCGCGCTGTCGTCCTACAGGTCGTGACGCCACCCACGGGTCGTGGTGACGGGATGCACCACCGCTGCGGCTGAAGTGATGGCGGGCTCGCCCAGGATCGGTGTTGCGGCCGCAGCCGAGATGTTAGCCCCTCTGTGGGTAGGGGCGGTGTGTCCCGGGGCCCGGTGGGGGACTGGAAGGGCTGATGTTGTTGTCGGGGGGCAGGGTGCCGTGCCGCGGTGTAGTGTCATGCCCGGATGGCACTGGTTTACTCACGATTGATTCACACTCAGAGTCACTGGTAAACCAAAGTTCGGATGTGGTCGGTTCCCGCGGCCGGCTGCTGATGTCCCCTGTGGGGTTGATGGTGGTCCCTTTTCCCGTGCACCTCTGGATGTTGTGTTTCGGCTCCCCTGCCTGAGCAGTGGTAACCCGCTCCCCGGCGTTGAGCTGCCGGAGGAGCCCTCGGTTGCCCGCAGGCGCTGGCCCGTCGGGTGTTTGGCCCTTGGTGGTGGCGCTCACCCGGTCTCGGTGGGCTTTTGCCTTCTTTCGGGACTTTGGGTGTGGATGAACCCGTGAGGTCCAGCCAGCAATCAGTCAATTTGCCTATACTCAGTGGCTTCTAAGCTAGGATGGGGTCTGAGTACCCGGTTTCTGGTGCTCCGGTACACGGTTGACTCCCCGGTTTGGGACCGGCAGGCTCCAACCCAGGCCCGGTCCGTACGGTTTCGCCAGTTGCTGTACCGGTACTCCTGCAGACGGCCACCACCGTCTGCCTGCCTGACGTTTTCCAAGGGGCCCAGGCTCCTACCCGGGTCTCTGACAGTTGCTCCACTACTACTCACTGTCAACTCAAAACTTGTCTGTTTGAACTTCCTGCCCCAGGACAGTAGTCTCCTCGGTGGGCGTGCCTTTCCACCTGACTCCGCCCACCTGGTGTGCTCTACTAGCCCTGAGGGAGGCATCAGGTCTCCCTTTCGGGTGACATGTGTGTGACCTCACAGGGGATGGGGGTGTGTGTTTATGTGGTAGATGTAATTACCTGTGACCCCTGGGGTCCAGGGCGTCACATTAGCAGACCCCTAAATGGATGTCTGGCTCTAGGGACCTGATCCCCGTGCGTGCCTAGCCCTCCAGAAGTCTCCGTACACAACCAGCCGATTCCTCAGTGTCCTCCAGACCAACTGGCTTCCTCAGCATCTTTCTGTCTAACTTCTGGTGATCGTTCTTCTCCGCCAACAGCCACTACACTTACAGGGTCTGACTAGCGTGTCTGCGTGCCCGCTCCCCGCTTCAGACTCTCCTCGCTCCTCTGCTCCTTTCTCTCTGACTGCCACTGCAACACCCTAGCTTCCAGTCCCTCCTTCCCTACTAGCTGAGATGTGGAGGCCACACCCCCTTCTGGGACTGCCCAGGGGTCCCCTCTAAGATGTGTGTGAGACCTGGTCACTATGTGTCTGTGCGTACACACCCTATTCAGCCTTCAGGGTTACTTGTTTGCACTCACCCAGCATGGGTGCAGTACTCAGTGGTGCCTGACCAGGTCAGGGGCGCCACACAGACCACCTAGGATGTCTTGTACGGGTCACATTTTGGATCTGTTTTCAGGACAGCATTTTCACTAGTAGGTTAGTTGTTCAGTGAGCATTGTTGGCTGCAATGACATGATTTTTGGCTCAAATTGTTTTACAATGGGGCTGCGTGGCTTTTATCTGATTATAAAGTTAAGTAAAAAGATTTGCATAACACATTGGTGGTACAGGACCAGAAAAAGGAAAGTTTGATGATTGTTCTTGCTGGCATAGACCACAGGGAAGAATTTTAAAATGATACTAGTGTTTATGATCCCCTAACATTTTTTTCAACCTTGAGTTGGCATGGTGCTTCTGGAGATGTTCTGGGTTACTGCAGGTACGTTCTGTGAGGAGTGGGAATACTACAACATGGGTATATCTATAAGGTTTATGATGCTATTTATCATTTAAAAACTTTGTATGCGCAACACATTTATAATAGCCAAACCAAAAATGTGAAAATCTGTTGCAGAAAAATCTGGTTTAAATTAGGACCAAGTGGTCTTTTTTAAAGAGGTTTAACAGTAAAAGCCAAAATACAATAGATAAAGCAGGACATTTGGTCCAAAAAGGGTCCTGGGTAGAGATGAGTAAACCAGTGGAAATTCGGTTTGGCCTGCGCCATATCTCCAGACTTGGCCCAAATCACAATGCAAGTCACTGATTGGCAGTGCGGGTCCCCACCCACATGCAGCCAGCCACAAGCAGATCACTTCCATGAGCGTGTGGGATTTTTTCATTTCTTGTGGGGATTGCACACTACATCTGATCACATTGTTGTTACGCCCAGTGTGAACTGTTCAAATACTGCAAGCGGCTCACACTGGGCTGATCACTGAGTGTACTTGAGCCCAGCGATGCTCGCGTGAGGGAAGTTCATATGTGAAGCGCCCGAACTCTGAACTTGAACTCTGTTTTTTTTTTCTTTTTAAAAAAAAGTCGGTGTTTGATGAAAACCGAACACTGAACCTCGGCTGAGCTCATCTCTAGTCTTGGGACCAAAAACATACTTCTACATTGTAAGAAATCAAGTAACTATGATTTCCCAACTGTTATTCAACTTCTTTTTCTTGTGGTTAGCTGCAAGTACAATTCTAATTAGCAAGTTTTTCAAAGTACCCAGATGGGTATGAGAGTAGAAAACAATACCTTCACACTTCCTACTTCCCTGACTAAAGACATGTAAACAACTCAGCAGCTGCGAGGGAATTGCGTGAAAGAGCATATAAGCTGCTGGCAAAATGTAATGTGATAGCATTATATAATTAACTAGTAAAGATTAGGTAAGTCCACATATATATATTTTTTTTTTTTTTTTTTTTTGAAAAAAGCTCCAAATTAATAGTGTTTTCAAAAATAAAAATATTAATAGTTTATTTTTTATCAATTAGCAAAAGGCAACATGAATGAGCAAAAGATAAATCTACATCAAATCAGTACTTGGTGTGACACCCTTTAACTTCAAAACAGCATCAATTCTTCTAGATCAGGGGTCTCAAACTCGGCTGGGTGTATGGGCCGCACAGAGGAAAAAAATAATTTGGGGGGCCGCATTCTTTGCAGGACAAAGTGACATTTTTATTGGTACCATATATAATATATATATATTTTATTTTTTTTACACACCTTGGGATCACTGATTTTGAACATTTTCACTTGTTCATTATAGCAAACGTGCACATTCTTTGTTTAAATATAAACTTTTTTTTTTACATTTTATTCCTTTCTTGTAACTAATAGTCTTACAATTAGCACTATATAGAAATTTTGATCAACATCTTTTAGTAATGTTCCCCATATTGTTGTAACGTGCCCATCCTTGTCCCCTTGTAGTATTGTGCCCCATCCCACAGTAATGTGCTTATCCTTGTCCCCTTGTAGTATTGTACCCCATCCTAGTCCCCATCCCACAGTAATGTGCTCATCCTTGACCCCATCCTAAAGTAATGTTCCCCATCCTTGTCCCCTTGTAGCAATGTCCCCATCCTATAGTACTGTCCCCTTTCTATAGTAATGTGCCCATCCTTTAGTAATGTGCCAACCTTGTCCCCACCCTATAGTAATGTCCCCAGCATTATCCCTATTCTATAGTAATGTTTCCCATCCTTGTCCCCTTGTAGTAATGTCCCTATCCTACAGTAATGTGCCCACCTTGTCCCCATCCTGTAGTAATGTCCCTAGCCTATAGTACTGTGCTCATCCCTGTCCCAATCCTATAGTACTGTGCCCATACTAGTCCCCATCCTATAGTACTGTGCCCACCTTGTCCCCATCCTATAGTAATGTCCCAGCCTTGTCCCCATTCTATAGTCATGTGCCCATCCTAGTCCCTATCCTATAGTAATGTGTTCATCCTAGTCCCTATCCTATAGTACTGTGCCCATCCTAGTCCCTATCCTATAGTAATGTGCCCATCCTAGTCCCTATCCTATAGTAATGTCCCATACTATAGTAATAATGTCCCCATACTATAGTACTGTGCCCATCCGTGTAATGTCCCAATCCTATATTAATGTCCCCAGCCTTGTCCCCATTCTATAGTCATGTGCCCATCCTAGTCCCTATCCTATAGTAATGTGCCCATCCTTGTAATGTCCCAATCCTATAGTAATGTCCCCAGCCTTATCCCCATCTCATAGTAATGTGCGCACTTTGTCCCCATCCCATAGTAATGGGTCAGCAGCTCCCCTCACCTTCCACAGACGCCGGAGTGAAGCTGAGGGGGCGGTCTCCGGACCCAGATCCACAGTGATTGGAGAGATTGGTCACAAGGCTGGTCTTTCCAATCAGAGCTGGGGGTGGGTGAAACTGAGGTCACCCAGCTCCAGCCAATGATCGGTGCTACAGCTGCCCTGATCTTGGCTGGATTTCAATGTTTCAGTGATTTTCAATGGCTGAAACATTAGTGGCTGTGATTGGCTGAGCGGCGTTCGTCAGCCAATCACAGACTCCTTAGGTCCGGGGAGGAGACACCACCCCTCCTGAGGTCCCCTCGTCCCCGAATCTAAGGTATTTGCAGCAATCGCAGCTACCGGGGCTCAGGGGCCGCGATTTCGCCATGACGTACTGGGTACGTCATGGGTCCTTAAGTACCAGGGAGCCATAACGTACTCAGTTCGTCATAGGTCGCTAAGGGGTTAACGTGCAACACACACACACACACACAAACAAACCATTCTTCTCACCTGTCCCGCGCTCCCTCCGCTGCCTCATCTCTGCTTCGTGCGGCCCCCAGGCCCGTACCCCTGTTCACTATCGCGGCAGGTGCAGTGTCACTGTCAGTGATTTATGTGAGATGATTGTATTGCCGGCGCGAGAGCGCAGTGCCGGCAACACATTCATCTGACAGTGCAGACAGTGGCTGCGGCCCCTGCACCTGCCGCAATAGTGAACAGGGGCACGGGTCTGGGGGCCGCACAAACTACCCTAAGGGGCCGCATGCAGCCCGCGGGCCGCGTGTTTGAGACCCCTGTTCTAGATTGTACAGTTTTTGAAGGAACTTGACAGGGAGTTTGCTCCAAACACTGGCTGTATGCGCACGTTGCGTCGTGTTCTTGCATAAATTTCTGCAGTGATTTGACAGCACACGTGCGCATCAAATCGCTACAGAAACACTGCATAATGAAGTGTTTCTGCAGAAAAAAAGTCGATTTCATGTGCTTTGGATGCAGCCTCTCCCATAGACAGAGCAGGAGCTGCATCCAAAGCGCACGGAATAATTGACATGTTGCTTTTTGGAACACAGCGATTTGGAACAAAATTTTGGCATCCAAATCGCTGTGCTCTCAAACGCAACGTGCACATGGATGTTGCACAATCTTCATAGATTGTGCTGGGGACGCAGGTCGCATGCATTTATGCTACAGTGCTAAACGCAGCCTAAATGCATGAAATTCGTCAACGTGCGCATTAGCTCTAAAACTAATCAGAGATCTTCTAGGGATGTTTTTTTTCATATGATGCCAAACAGACTGGATGATGTTAAGATCAGGGCTTTATGGGGGGCATATCATCACTTTCATGACTACGTGTTCTTATTTATGTAACAAGTGTTATACTATGACAAGGCTGAGCATAGCATAAAGAAACAAAGTGGTTATACTGCTTCAGCAAGGTCTTTCACAGGCAAGGATTTCATAGCAAATTGCAGTTTCAAGATGTTATGTTCAAGTTCTTTTGAAGAAGCACCAAAAAATGTGCAACACTGAGGACTGTAGAAGTAGAGATTGTCCAAGGAAAGTTAGTGCAGGAGATGAAAGACACTTCATGCTTAGTTGCCTTTAAAATAGGAAGATGTCCAGCCATTCTATCAATGAAGAATTGGCAACCAATGAGACCCAGATACACCCATCTACTGCTCAGAGAAGCCCAGCCATTACTGGCCTTCACAGAAAAAATACATCCAGAAAGCTATACTGTCAACATGGAAACTAGGTCTAGTACGCATTAAAACATAGTGACTGGGATGCAGAAAAATTTACAGTAGCTGTTCTGAACTGATGAGTCAAAAATGTTAATATGTGGATGAAATATAAGGCAGTTTGTTCACCAAAGGTCTGGAAAGCAGTACAATAATGATTATCTGCTGGGAATATTTATCCATCATATAATACAAGCAGGGATTTGTCTGATTGGCTCAAAATTTATTCTGCAGTGGGACAATGGCCCCAAAAATACAGCCAATGTCATTGAAAACTATCTCACTGTAAATAAGACCAAGGAATCCTAAAATGATGATATGTAGAGATAAGTCTACTTTATTTCTTCTACTTTTCAGTTCACCCGCTGTGTATATCCTAATCTAATGTATAATGTTCTTCTGTCAACTCTACTGTCTTGTCAATTAAGTAATTCATGTTATGATTTAAGTTGTGCTGCTGTGATACCATAATTTCCCACGGGATCAATAAAGTGTATCGTATCGTATCGTAAGTGAATCCGTGGAAGTTTGGTTTGGCGGGTGCTGCTGGACTTTTCATAAAGTTTTGTTTGGGACCCAGACTTGACCCTGAACCTCAATGGAAGTCACTAATTGGGCAATTTGGGTCTCCACCCACATGCAGCCAGCCATAAACATGTTCTAGGGTGGGTGTTTTTTTTTGGGAGTGCACACTACATCTGATCATGCTGTTGTTACCTCCAGTGTGAACCAATCAAACACTGCAAGAAGCTCATACTGGGCTGAGCACTGACCGTACCAAGTACAGTGATGCTTGTATGAGTGGTTTGCATATGTAAGGCACTCGAACTCCGAACCCAAACTCTGTTTTTTGGGAAAATTCTGCATTCAGTAAGAACATCAAACACCGATTCGCTCATCTCTAATGATATGTCCTCGAGCACTGATCTCATCATCATCCTGTCTAAGGGCTCATTCACATGACCGTTCCGTTTGTCCTGGTCAGTTCCTGTTTTTTTGCGGACCCACGGACAGGACCATCTTTTCAATGTCTTTTGTGTAGGATCGGATAGCACACAGAAGAACTTCCGTATGCATCCAATCCTACAAAACACACATCGGATGCCGTATGTCCGTTCCGTTATTATGGAACATGTCCTACAGTATTCTGTTCCGTAATAACAGACCGTGACTCAATACAAGTCAATGGGCCCACAAAATCCCTAGAAGCCGCACGGAAGCACTTCCGTATGACCTCCGTCGGGTGCCCATGCAGTCTGTGTCCCGCTCCCTGGCAGCCCCGCAGCTGCCCGCACTGCATTGTCAGTGTCTGCCCACAGTCTAGTATCAGCAGCTTCTCACGCTGCAGTGCGAGCAGCTGCGGGGATGACGAGCACTGCTGTCAGGAGGTTAGATGAGATCATTACCTGCTGTGACGATCTCCTGCTCTCCTGACGTCAGCGCTGTCACTGCCTTCTATGTCTGCCGCATTCTCACGTCATGTCTTGCGGGCGGCCCGAGACTGTCACTAGCGGTGATGTCACGGCCTCCTGCGATTCTTCGCTGTGAACGCGGCGGGCATAGAAGTCAGTGACAGCGCTGACGTCAGGAGTACAGGAGATCGTTACAGCAGGTAATTATCTCATCTAACCTCCTGACAGCAGTGCTCGTAATCCCCTGCAGTGACCTGGGCTGACCTCATGATGTTAGCTCAGGTCACTGCACTGCTCTCCCAGCCAATGGGGAACATTCTGTTCTTTATTGACTGGAACATTGACTATGGTATGGATTGTCGTGGGACCCCCTTATTGGATTTGATTGTTCTTTTCAATAAATTGGTGAAAGAGGGAATGTTTTGGGGAGTGTTTTTTCAAATAAAACTTTTTTGTTGTCAATTTTTTTTTATTACTGACTGGGTTGCAGCTGTCATAACTGACTGCAAGTGCCAGGGAATCAGTCACTCGGCGCTCGCTCACTGTACAGTCTAGGCTGATGCATCAGTGCAAAAACAAAAACAAAAAACAAACAAAAACACAACTACACACGTCCGTCCTGACTCCCGTCCGACCGCTGCAGGAGCTGCCGGTAATCAGTGATGAAGTCTCCTGACGGCACCGCGAGACTTACGATCAGCTGATGCGTCAGGTGACTGCATCAGGTGATCAGCGCCAGGTCCTGCAGCTATCAGACGTGCCCGGGGAGCCTGCACACAGCCGGAGCGGGGGTGGCGGTACCGGGAGAGGAGCTGGGAGCGGACATGGCACCGGGAGTCTGCAGACAGGTGAGTGTGACATTTTTCTACTGTTCACTTTTGATTTAGCAGCCGCTTCCACCTCCTGCACGGGAGCGGACATGGCATCGGGCAGGAAATGGAAGCAGCGGTGACGGTACCGGGAGGATTCACGCTTCTGTTTACTGACAGAAGGAATCCTCTTCCTGTACATGTCACTTTACTACCCACCCCTTGTGTTTATAGCTGCATTTTTAGTCATAAAAAACGCAGCTATATTTGCCATTTGCAATTTTCATTGCGTTTTTGAACATCTCATTGAACTCAATGGGTGGAAAACGCAGTAAAAAACGCAAAAATAATTGACATGCTGCGTTTTTGTGGTGCCCACAAAAACACAACTAAAAAAAAACGCTGCGTGCAGACAGCAAAAATGAAAACTCATAGACTTTGCTGGGGAAGCAAATTCATGTAGATTTCTGAGCGCAAAAAAACGCGCAAAAACGCAGTGAAAAATGCACTGTGTGAACTTACCCTTACCCTAGCTGGCTACAAAAGATAGGGGGGACCCCACGTCATTTTTTTTAAAAAAATATTTATTTATTTTTTTGGCTAAATAAAAGGTAAGCACCCTTTAGTGCCACATGAAAGTCACAAAAGGGTGCCAGCTTAGTATATGCAGGGGGGTGGGAAATTATATATGTCTTTCTTATCTAACTATCTATCTATCTATCCCTCCATTCATTCATTCATTCATTCCTCTATCTCTATATCTATCTATCCATCTCTATATCTACTCATCTATTTATCTTTCTTGCTGCTTCCGTTTTTTGCGGTCCGCAAAAAAAAAAACGGATGTCACACGGATGCCACACGGATGCATCCGTGAAAAAAACTGACCTTTTTTTGTGGCCTGCAAAAACGGAACGGTCATGTGAATGTAGCCTTAATGGAATTATGTGAGGAGAGAGAATTTGTGTAAACCTACATCCACAGTTGAGCTGTGGTTAATTTTCGCACGTGTTTCGAACAACCTCCCTGCAGAGTTCCTTCAAAATCTGTATACACGTGTACTCAGAAGAACTGATGCTATATTAAAGGGTTCTTACACCAAATATAAATTTGATTGACATTCCCCTTTGGTTCATTCACTTTACAATTTTTAATTGATAAACTATTGACACTTGTTTTTTAAATAATTTTTACTTTGTAGCAATTTCCCCGCTCCTACACAAACACAAAACAAGCACAGTACTTTACTCTCTCTCTCTCTCTCTATATATAGATACATACAACACTGTCTAATGCACATCAGTAAATGGAAAAGACAGATTGCTGCAAACAATTATCTGCTAGAATAGGTTATTCTAGGGAAATAGGCAAGCAAATTACTATTGGTTATGCGAATATTTTTTTCTCTCCTAAGGGAGAGCATAAATACAAACAAGAAAAATGATGCATTTTCTAGTAATAATACAGTCCTGAAATGAAGAATCCATAGTGATCTGTGCCATCTGATTTATACTGAGAAATACTCCAACTGGGGAAAAAAGCTGACACTGTGGCACCTGATTGATGTTTATGAGCCTCAAAAAAGAGAGAACAGATACATTATTGCAGTGATGAGTTATTGTATATGATATACTGTGATTTGTTTCCTAACTAAGTTTCAATTTGGTTGGATTTTTGTAGCAGTAGAAATGTTTATGCTCTGTTCCATCAAATTGTACAGTAAAGGGATGGACCTAATACTTGCCTTTAACCTTTTCTTCTTTTGCATCCTTTCCATATAATTTGTATAATTTAATGTGGATACATGTTGATACCACCAACGAGGAAGTGTGATATATTTTGTAATAACTGAAATTAAAAAGTTAATAACTGAAATGACAACAACATAAATTTGTTAGACTTCTTCTCAAGAATCAACACAGCGTGTTCCTGCACAAATTTCATTACGAGTTCATTCATTGCTTTTTTATAGATTATAACAGCAAACTGCATTTAAATGGCTGTTTATCATTTCTCCAGATATAAAGGTTTTTCAAATGTTTAACTACTACATAAAGAACCTATAATGCTTCAAGAGTTTCGTCTTAGACATAAAAGGTCAGTCAGTGTAATGGTTAAATTTGGTTGTTCTAGCTATTGAAGGGTTTATGAATTTTCTTTCTTTGTTTAGCCTTAGTTCCTGATATTTTGTCTGATTGATAGGTTTGATTAGGCATAATATAATAAATAATGCACATGCCCATTTACACATTACAGACATGTACATAGTGTACACATGCACAAAAGAATATATATAATATGCACCTACACAATGACATTTTTGTGATGTACTTATTGGAACTCTAGATGATTTAATCTTTCTTTGATTCATTCATAGTTGTAACTGCCATACCTTTTACTTCTGCATGTTTCACTATATAAGGGTTTGTTTTTTGTGAGACAACCTGTAATTGTTTTAAAGCATAACTGTCATTTTAATTTTTATTTCATAAATCAATAGATGTTACGGGGGGACTGGCGAATTAGGAAAAGGTAATAAATCTCCCGACCACCAGTCGGGGTCCACCTTGCAGTGAATGTAAACTGCTGCTGGCAACCCGAAGGTAAGGTCGATAATACAGAGCTAGGTGGCTCCGAAATAAAGCCTGACCCAAGTTAAAAGTCACTCGGATCAGGATGACTGTGAATCCTGTTAACTCCACAGGCCCCACACACAATGAGACCAGGACTCCTCCTGTTAGCAACACAGAGGGTCCTGGTAATGGCTGTCCGTGCATGTAGGGGGCACACCTGGACAGTCGACGCAGCCCAGTTAATGTCACTGTTCAGAATTGGAATGGTAGGAGGGGAAACTGGAAAACTAGCCCTGGCTGTGCCTCGCTGCGAAGAATCTTGGCATGATGGGCACTGGATGACTAGGCCTTTCAGTACAATGGCTCTAGCCGCAATGTAGCTCTCACACTCTGGTGTGGCTACAGAGCTTTGCATATGAGCATATATGAAGACTGCACACCATGATGCGCACTATAGGCCCTTTTAAACAACTAGGGTCCGCCCCAAACCCAGTTTGATCCATAATGGCGTCTCCAGGACCCAATAGCGGAGTGCCACATCATCATTGACATCACCAGCGGCCTATCTGGAACCACCACGTCACTGATGACACAAGCGCTGCACCGCCCCAAACACACTACCAGTCATCGTCAATGATGGGGTGTCAGGTCATAGGGGCGGGCCTCCATGAGCCAGTCCAGAGTGGGCACATCATCAGGACACCTGCCGCTGACCGGCCTATCAGGTACTGCCACCTCACGGACATGTCCAGTGAAGACTTCACTGGATTTAGCCTCAGATGATGCACTAAGTGCCTGACCATGCTCAATAGCCTGAACAAAACAGCCTCAGAAACAAGACTATTAGGCCTCTTTCACACATACGTGCCTAGGGTACGTGTCTGGTGCGTTTCCTCATGTACCGGAGACACGTACACATGTAGACCAATGTTTTTCAAATGGAGTTGTGTTTCCATGTGTTTCTCATGGCAACATGTCCGTTTTCTCTCCGGTATCACGGGTGTCACATGGAACGCAAACGGGTCACACATAACACAAACGGACCACACGGATTTTCTCCGTGTGACACGCACCGGAGAAAAGACGTGTCTGCGAGAAAAAAAAAACTAAATTTTACTCACCTTCTCCAGCCCTCCTGTCTCTGCCGCTGCTGTCACTTGCTTCCGACCGCCGCTCATTATGCTAATTGAATATTCACTTCACGGCATAAAAGCAACAGCAGCGGGGAGTCGGCAGGACCGGAGACCGAAGATCAGCACCACGGGCAGCGACACCAGGGACAGGTGAGCTGAAAGTTTGTGTTCTCACGGATAACACATGGAGAACACACGTAGGCAATAAACACGGCTCACGAAGGGCAAAACGCACCTCTGACATGTCTGTGAAAAACGTGCGTGGTTTTTCACGAACGTGTGAAAGAGGTCTTAGGCTGAGCATGCTCAGTAGGCACAACAAAGGACTTGGACACAACACGAAGTCCAAGCACCTGTGCAAAGAGGCTTTTCGCACTAAGTGTGTGAGCATGCTCAGTAGCCTGAACTGAGAACTTAAGGGTGCTTTACACGCTACGATATCGGTAATGATATATCGTCGGGGTCACGTCGGTAGTGACGCACATCCGGCGTTGTTACCGACATCGCAGCGTGTAACACAAATGAGCGACGATCACGATCACAAAAACGTGAAAAATCGTTGCTCGTTGACATGTCGCTCATTTCCTTAATATCGTTGCTGCAGCAGTTACGATGTTGTTCGTTGCTCCTGCGGCACCACACATCGCTGTGTGTGACGCCGCAGGAACGACAAACATCTCTTTATCTGCCTCCATCAGCAATGCAGAAGGAAGGAGGTGGGCGGGATGTTACGTCCCGCTCATCTCCGCCCCTCCGCTTCCATTGGCCGGCCGCTTAGTGACGTCGCTGTGACACCGAACGCACCTCCCCCTTGAGGGAGGGATTGTTTGGCCGTCACAGCGACGTCGCTGAACAGGTATGTGCGTGTGACTCTGCCGTAGCGATAATGTTCGCTACGGCAGCGATAACCACATATCGTGCCACCGACGGGGCGGGTGCTATCGCGCTCGACATCGCTAGCGATGCCGCAACTTGTAAAGCACCCTTTAGCCTCAGGAATGGAATTAACAGGCTGAGCATGCTCACTAGGCAAAACACTGGACTAAAGGCCCCTTTACACACAGAGATAAATCTTTGGCAGATCTGTGGTTGCAGTGAAATCATGGACATATTGTTCCATTTGTACACAGCCACAAACCTGGCACTGATTGTCCACAATTTCACTGCAACCACAGATCTGCCAAAGATTTATCTCTGTGTGTAAAGTGGCCTTTAGGCTCAGGCTTGGGCAAATGGGCACCTGCATGTTCCCTAGCTGCCTCTCCATACTTAGACGTGGAGGAAGAAGCAGCCACCTGGATGAACTGAGACACGGCCAAAAACAGCGGCTGATGCCTAGGCATTGTAGGAACCGCAACAGGCTGCTTGTGGCTACGGCAGTGCCGATTTATAACAGTACCCCTCCTTTAGTGGCTCCCCCACTTGGATGGTTCGTAGTCATCACAAGTACCACTGTGCAACGAGCAGGAGATGGAGACATGCAATGAGAGCCACAGAACTCACTCCACCGCACAATCTTCCCTGACGACCACTCGATATGTGGGGAATGCCGCTTCAGCCAAGGCATGCCCAGCAGAATATCATCTGCACCCTTAGGGAGAATGAGAAAAGAAATGGTCTCCTTATACCCAGATGACATGGCAAGGGTAACAGGTACTGTCTGGTGAGGAATTACCTGAGGTAAAAAGGACCCATCCACCACATGGACTCTCACAGGCCTTGGCATTTGCACTAGCAGGATGGCATGCCGCTGGACAAAAGAGGAGGAGATAAAGTTGTCCCCACCTCCTGTGTCCACACGAGCCCTTGTGGTCCAGGTAGCCCTTTTAAAGGACACGGACACAGGAAACGTCACCCTACTGGATGACACCTGGTCTAATTTTGCCGCCAGCTGTGGCTACCGATCGCGGTCGCTTAGCCTGACGCTTTGGGTAATGGTTGGCATAATGACAAAACTGCCCACAAGCAAAACAGGTAGGACCTTTGTGACTCGATGACCTAGCTGCACCAACCCTAGAGATGTTCATAGGGACGGGGACGTCCTCTAAGGGAGGTGCAGTGGGAGAGACCACCACAGTGGCCGAATGACCCCCTGATCTGCACTTCAGCTGACGTTCGGAGTTATGCAGGCCAATACGGGTAGCCAGTGTCATAAGGCCCTCAAGGGTAGTTGGCACCTCGCATTAAGCTAACAGATCCTTAACATGTGAGGCCAAAACCTTCCAAAAAAAAGGAATGAGAGTCCTATCTGGCCACCCTAGTTCTGCAGCAAGTGTCCTGAACCTCACAGCATACTGACTCGAGGAGGTACTCCCTTGCTCCAAAGTCAGCAGCTGTAAGGCCATATCATGGGCAACCTGAGGCCCCAGTAACACTTGCCACATGGACTCCAAGAACTCAGCGGAGTCCTGAACTATGGGGTCGTCCCTCTCCCACTATGGTGTAGCCCACTCCAGTGCTCTATCTGTGAGCAGGGAGACGACAAACCCCACCTTCAACCTCTCTGTTGGGAACCGTTCCGCCAGCAGCTCCAGATGGATCGAGCACTGGTTTAAGAATCCTCTACATGCCTTGCTGTCTCTGTATTGCGCAGCGAAAGGTGAGGGAGGGGCGGAGTGGGCTTGATGGCAGAAGACACCATTGTGGCCGCCTAAGCCACCACATCAGCCATATCAGCAGCAAGAGCAGACTGCTCCAGAGACCTAACTCTGGTCTCAAGCTGCTGTATGAACTGATGAAGCTCCTGTATATCTACCATGGCAGCCAGACCCTGGCGCAGTCTTACTGTCAGTGGCGTACCGTCCATAGAGGCAGGCCACGTGGCTGCTATGGGGCCCGTGACCTGATAGGGCCCGCAGCGGCTGCCCGCTGTGTATGTAAGCTTTCAGTTTCCTCATCGCAGCACGGGCGGGCTTCCCCGCGACGGTCACAAGCAGCTGGGAGCCCGCACTGTTTGAATATCTCCAAGCGGCCGCAGCATGGAGATGCAGACACTGCACACAGCGCAGCCTCTCCTGTAGACGGGGGAGTGGCCGGGCAGCATCTTCTTCCAGTCAGAAAGCTGAGCGAGCTGCCAGGAGGAGAACAGCCAATCAGGAGAGGGGGAGCTTGTTCAGCACAGCCGCGGGGAAAATGAAAGCTAAACAGTGCAGGAGAAAGAGCCCAGACCTGACAAGAAGATAACAGAGCAGAATAAGCAAAGACCTGACTAGAAGACAACAGAGCAGAAGAAGCAGAGACCTCATACAAGCATAGACAACAGAGCTGAATAAGCAGAGGAAAGAGAGAGCTAAGCAAACAAGAAGAAGGGAGAGCAGAAGGACCAGAGAGGAAAAGCAGAGGAGAGGAACTGAACACAGCCAGCAGGACCCACAGGAAGTGGAGGCAGAAGCCACTGACACCATCTCTCACAGCACAGGAGCAGGTGAGTATAATAATGTGCAAATGTCTGCCTGTAACAATGCAGAAACTGCCTTGTGTTGTGCCATCCCTGTGTGTAATATCTCTGTACTAAAAGGGAAACCATCAGCAAGCCGTATGTAAATGCTCTGTGCTGCGCTGTGCAGCAGAGCATGAAGCAGAGCCAATATACCAGATGTGGCACTGCAGAGGGGTATCAGAGTAGGAGGGAAGCCCCATGTATGGCAGCCATAAGCGTGCAGCTTCCCTCCTACTCTGATACCCCTCTGCAGTGCCACATCTGGTATATTGGCTCTGCTTCATTCTCTGTTGCAGAGCGCTGCACAGAGCGTTTACTTATGGCTTGCTGACAGTTTCCCTTTTACTCTAATACTCTTTTGCAGCACCTATATCAGGCTCATCAGACCTGCTTTATGCTTTGCTGCACAGAGCGTTTATCCCAGTCCTCCACCCCCTTCTCTTAGCCCGGCACATGTTCTGTTTTTTTTTGGCATATTTTTACACTCATTATCCCATATCTATATCTGTATGTGGCGCCCCAGGACCTGGTCGCCACAACAGCATTGCCCCTCCAAAGGGTTAATGCTGAGCCTGGAGGTAATTGGGAGGTCTATTGGCCAGTAAGTTTAACATCCAACGCAGTTCTCCCTCAGACCAGCAGGGGGAGCTCTCAACCTGGAGTTCCAGGGAGCATTCCTTAAGTCTGTCCTGAGGGAGGAGTTAGTGGTCAGTCTGTAGAGAGAAGTCATAGCAAGCAGACGCAGAGTAGTGCTGTCCTGTGGAACTGGGGCCTAGAGCTGGAGCAGCTTGGCCCAGTGAGGCAGGAGGAGCAGAGAGGCAAAGAAGAGACTCGGACATCGGAGTCTGTGGCCACCAGGGCCTAAAATACTCCCTGGTAGCCGAATCCGAAGGGCAGGAGAGCTGCAAGCACCTGGCCCATAAACAGCCCGAAGGTACAGCTGCATCATCAGGGCCTGGTGTGGACTCCAGCAGAGAAGCACCAGAGAGGGCCTGTGCAGCCTACCACAGATGGAAAGGGACGTACCACCGGTCCCAGCAGCAAGAGGGCCATTGCTAAATCCAGAGAGCAGGGTCCTAGCACAGTAAAGAAAAGAACAGGAGTAGGCCTCATACTCAGCTGGCCAAAAGGACATCTCAGTTACTTCCAGGCTGGCCGGAGCCCTCTACCACCTGTAACGGTCTCCCAGGACTAACCGTTTGTGAAGTAAAAGAGGAGAAGGTAAAGAGACTGTTGTTTGTGCCTGTTTCTTTCATTGCCTGTCGGCCCTGCACCGTGTTATCCACACAACACCATAGACTCTCACGAGCACCAACAGTGTCCCCGGGGCACTGCTCCACCTGTGGGGAGCAGTACCACCATTGCTGCCATATCATCACCCCGGAGGCCTTACATAGCAGCGGCGGCTTAATAGCCGCATACCACAGGTGGCGTCACGAACACAAACTTTAATCACCGCCAAGTTATCAGCCATTTTAACTGACACCCACCAGGGCCACGGAGTCGGGCCCCGCCACCACTGACTACCCCCGGACTAGTCCGGCCCGGCACCGGGTGTCCCATAGCCCTGGGGTGGGCGAGTCATGTACAGGGATTGATAGTTCCTGAGTCAGTGGATCATCATACTGGGTATAGGATCCTATGCATTACTTTTTTCGTTATTATGATTGGATCACATGGATGCCTTGACATGTTAGCAGTGAGCTATAATAACCTGTCATGAAGCTATACGTATGACTCTGTGCTGGCTGTGTAGCACTACACGTATTTAATGTATGTATTGTTATTGTGGATTATTGTTTATGGGCATATTATAATAGTGGGTTATCATAAGTGCCTTATCTGATATACTGGGTCTGCTCCAGGCTCGGCTGCACAGAGCATTATTCAGGGCTCCCTGATAGTCTTCTCTTCTATACTAATCCTTCTGCAATGCCCATATCCATTTTATTACAGAATGAGTTGAATTTAGCCATACGTATGTGTGGCGCCCTGGACAAGCCAGGGGCCACAGAGAACAACACCTACACACCCCACACTCCCGGTCAGGCACACCGAAGTCAGACACAAACCCTTGTTGCCTTCCTCCAGGGGCTGATGTTCACACCAGGGGGGTGGGCCAGGCGGTTGGCCCCGCCCACCGAGGAGTTCACAGTCCTGGAGGCGGGAAAATCAGGCAGATGAGTTTGAGAGTGGAAAGTAGAAGGAAGGAAAGTGTGGTAGTGGAGCAACTATCTGACAGCGTCCGGGTGTGTGGCCCGGACGGTACAGCAAGGTTGGCAGACGGTGGTGACCGTCTGCAGGAGTGGCCTATTGGAGCTAGCCGTAAGGACCGTGGACGGGCGGTGGCCCAGCGGTACCGGACCGGTACGCAAAGAGAAGCCAGCACCATCCGGCAAGGGCTTACGGACCCCGGCAAGGCTAGGAGTCGCCGTGAATTTGCCAAATCCGTTAGCGAAGGGAAGCTCCTGGGTTTCCCAGCAGCCAAGTCCCGACAGAAGGCAACCGTCCAACGAGAGAGGGAAACACAGTCACCGCCAAGGCTAAAGTTCCCAGGGCCAGAGCCTGCGGGCAAAAGGGGCTCCTCCAGCAACCATCCAAGCTGGGGAGCGGGTTACCGGTGGGAACCCATTGGAACCGTTACACTACATAGGTGCAGGGAAAGGCAGTCACCATCAACCTGCCGGGAGAAACAACACCGCAGCCGTCTGTGGGACCCGTCCATCCAGCCGTGTGTTTTACTGAGAACTGTGTCCTCATCATTGGCTGAGTGAGTACCACCGTGCCGTGCGGCACAGCGCTGCCCCCGCGACCCTGCACCTCGCCAGGCCCCGTAACCCACCTGCCATCCTTCCCTACTCCATCACCGGGCCCCGGGACAACCAGCCCCCTACCCACGGAGGGGAGAACTAACATCAAAGCTGCTACCTGTCACCGCTCCCGGGATCCCCGTCCAGAGCAGCGGTGGTGTCACCAACTTCACCACAACCGGTGGGTGGCATCACGGACAATCACCAAATCCCCACCATCCAATCCCCACCCTTTTCACTCACGGACGAGGAGCGCCGCTCGAGTCCCCGGGATCCGTCCCACCGCTCAAGCCACCACCAAGCAGCAGCAGCCGCAGCAGCCGCGGCCGGACCCGAGCAGTGGGAGAGCGCAGCGTCCCCTCCTCCGCCCACGACATATGTCTCTGTGCTAGCTGTGTGGCACTGCACATATGTATTCCATGTATTGAATTGTTATGTGCATTAACTGTATATGGGTATTGTATTACAGTTGGTTATCACATTTTGTGCAGAGGTTGTCATTTGGGATTTGTTCATGCTTTTAAAGGGAACCTGTCACCAGATTTGGGGCCTATAAGCTGCGGCCACCACCAGTGGGCTCTTATATACAGCATTCTAACATGCTGTATATAAGAGCCCAGGCCCCTGTGTAGAACGTAAAAATCCCTTTATATTACTCACTTAAGGGGTGGTGCGATGCAGACTGGTCGGATGGGTGTCTCCGGTCTCCGGTACCGGCACCTCATCTTTCACCCATCTTTGTCCTCCTTCTGAAGCCTGGGTGCATGATACATCCTATGTTATCCACACTCGCCGGCATTGAGGTCTTGTGCAGACGCACTACAATACTTTGATCTGCCCTGCTCAGGGCAGATGAAACTGTGCCTGCGCTGGACCTCAATGCTGGCGAGTGTGGATGACGTAGAATGTGTCATGCACCCAGGCTTCAGAAGGAGGACATAGATGGCTGAAAGAGGAGGTGCCGGTACCGGAGACCGGAGACACCTGTCCAACCAGTCTGCACCGGACCACCCCTTAGGTGAGTATTATAATGTAATTTTTACGTTCTACACAGCAGCCTGGGCTCTTATATACAGTATGTTACAATGCTGTATATAAGAGCCCACTGGTGGTGGCCGCAGCTTATAGGCCCCAAATCTGGTTACAGCTTCCCTTTAAATGATTTTATTACGTGTGTTTATTGTCCTTCTGGATTTAATGAAGATTGTTATATTTGTATCTAGCATTTCCATTTTCTGGTGTGGGCATCCATTATGTGTGAACTTTTCTCTTCTTCTGTTTTGGTCGTATTGTGATCATGCAGGATGCTGCACTCGGTTTTATTGATTTAGTCTGGGTGTGCACCCCTTTTTTGTATATATATTATTTCTATACTGTGACATCACTGTGTGTATTATCCCTGTACTGTGACATCACTGTGTGTATTATCCCTGTACTGTGACATCACTGTGTGTATTATCCCTGTACTGTGACATCACTGTGTGCATTATCCCTGTACGCGTCAGGCTCTGCGGTGCTCAGCGAGCATCAGGCCCTGCGGTGCTCTGCGAGTGTTACGCTCTGCGGTGCTCAGCAAGCGTCAGGTCCTGCGGTGCTCAGCGAGCGTCAGTCACTGCGGTGCTCAGCGAGCGTCAGGTGCTATGGTGCTCAGCAAGCGCAGGCGGTGAAGTGCTGTGCGAGCGTCAGGCCCTGCGGTGCTCAGCGAGCGTCAGGCGCTGTGGTGCTCAGCGAGCGTCAGGCGGTGCAGTGCTGTGTGAGCGTCAGGCGGTGCAGTGCTCTGCGAGCGTCAGGCATCACACATAGTCACAAAATAGGGGCACAGGTTCACAGCACTGCCTAGACTGGTGCTCTGCAGATGGAGCCGCGCCTGTCAATAGTCTCCTTACTGGACTGGTAGATGTATAGCCTGGCTAGAATAAAGATTAATTCATAATGTGCATTTATGCCCCCAATAACTTGTATGTTCCCCCCAGCAATGTATATGCTGTTTATTATGTTAATATTTTATTGTATTTTTTTAGTAGGGGGACCCCATTCAGGTTTTTGCTATGGGGCCCCATGATTTCTATGTACGCCCCTGCTTACTGTTATGAGGGAACTGGGGGATTAGGAAAAGGTAGTAAATCTTCCAATTGCCAGTCGGGGTTGTCGCGGGCGGCGGGTCGCTGCGCTCGCTAACGCTCGGGTCCGGCGCTGCTGCTGCTCGGTGGCTCGAGCGGTGGGCCGGATCCGGGGACTCGAGCTGCGCTCCTCGCCTGTGAGTGAAAAGGGGGGTGGTTTGGTTTGGGGATTTTGTCCGTGATGCAACAAACGGTTGTGGTGAAGTTGGAACACCACCGCTGCTCTGGACGGGGATCCCGGGAGCGATGACAGGGAGCAGCCGAGATGTTTCTCTCCCCTCCGTGGGTAGGGGGGTTCTGGGGGTCCCGGGGCCCGGTGATGGTGACTGTAAGATGGATGGCAGGGTTTGGTGGGGTGCAGGGTCGCGGGGGCAGCGCGGTGCCCGACGGCACGGTGGTACTCACTTAGCCAGTAACGTACACGGAGTCTCTGGTGAAACAAACGGCTGGATGGACGGGTCCCACAGCCGGCTGCTGTAGTTTCTCCCCTGACTCCAGGCTAATAGTGTGCATCCTTCCCTGCACTTTCTTTATATGCTCCTCCTGTGCTCCGGTTTCCAGCTGGCTCCCCGGTTCGGTACCGGACGGGCCACCACCCTGTCCCGGCTACCTATGGTTCCACCAGGACTGTCTTCCTGGCCCCTGCAGACGGCCACTACCGTCTGCATGACTGACTACAAGAGGGTCCTAGGCTCCAACCTAGGCCCCTGTCTGCTTCTGCCACTCTGCCCACCTCCTCTCCCTTCCTCTGCCTGGACTTGTCTCAGTTGTTTCCTGCCTCAGACCAGCTAGACTCCTCGGTGGGCGTGTCCATCTGCCTGACTCCGCCCACCTGGTGTGTCTGTCTGAACCCAAGGGAGGAAATCAGGTCTCACTGGAGAGGACTGCTGTGACCTGGTGGGGGTGGGGGTGTGTGTGTGTTGTTACCTGTGGCCCCTGGCTAGTCCAGGGCACCACAGGGTCAACTGTGCAGTGATGGCAAACTGCAGCTGGTAACTCCACAGGGCCCAAACAAACCGAGACTAGGACTCCTCCTGTTAGCAACACAGAGGGTCCTGGTAATGACTGTCCGTAAAGGGCACACCTGGAGAGTCGGTGCAGCAGACACAGCCCAGATAACGCCACTGGGCTGCTATGGCAGAACTGGAATGGTAGGAGGGGAAGCGGAAAAACTAGCCCTGGCTGTGCCTCACCGCGAATCTTGGCATGATGGGCACTGGATGCCTAGCCCTTCCAGTACAATGGTTCTAGCCACAATGTAGCTCTCATGCTCTGTTGTGGCTACAGAGGTTTGCATATGAGCATGTATGAAGACTGCGCACCATGGTGCGCTCTCTAGCCCCTTTTAACAACTAGGGTCCAACCCAAACACAGTGCAAACCACAATGGCATCTCCAGTGGCCAATAGCGGAGTGCCACATCATTAGTGATGTCATCAGCAGCCTATCCGGAACTGCACGTCACTGATGAGCTAAGCGCAGCACCACCCCAAAACACCCGGTCAGTCATCGTCTGATGAACAATGATGGGGTGCCAGATCATAGGGGTGGGACTCCGCAAGCCAGACCGGAGTGGGCACATCATCAGGACACCTGCCGCTGACCGGCGTATCAGGTTCTGCCACCTCACAGACATGACCAGTGAACTCCTCACTGGACTTTGCCTCAGATGATGCACTAAGTGCCTGAGCATGCTCAGTAGCCTGAACAACAGACTTAGCCTCAGAAATAAGACATTAGGCTGAGCATGCTCAGTAGGCACAATACAGGACTTGGACACAGCATGAAGTCCAAGCACCTGTGAAAAGAGGCTTTTCGCACTAAGTGTGTGTGCCACCCCCACGCCAGCAGTCGGGCTGCACGGATCCGGATCCGCAGTGTGGCTCTAGGGATTCTCCGGACCCGGGCGTCACGCGGACACTTCAAATAAAAGGGGACCTATATATACGGGGATAGCTGTAATCACTTGGTGACGCTACCCACGGTGTGTGGTGAGATGTAGCACCACCACTGATGTTGGTAAAGCACCCGAGGGCGACGGGATAGCAGCTCGATGTTAACCCCTCCGTGAGAAGGGGTGGATGCCCCGGGGCTCAGTCTCTCTGTGCTGAGGATGGTGATTGCAGGGGCTGACTCACCCGGTCAGACCGGGGGATGTCAGTGTACTCACAGTCAAATGAATAACACAAGTCCAATGGTAAACCAAGGTGCTGGTGGCCAGCTGCCGCAGCCGGGTGTATTCTGGTCTGTGTCACTTTCCTCTACACTATTCTTAGTTCTCCTTGCACTTCTCGGTATAGAACACGGGAGTCCGCTCCCAGAACTACGGCTGGGAGCCTTGCCCGCAGATGCTGACCTGTGGGATCTAAAGGGGCCCTGGCGGATGCCCTATCCCCCGCGTTGGGCTGCCGGTCTGCTTTTTGGGACTTTGGGTGGGACAGGACCTGTAATCCTGTCCTCAACTGGTTAATTAACAAAGTCGGTGGTTCCGATCTCTGCTTCAGGTTCCAGGTACCCCCTCTGTTCACGATTTCCGGGTCGGTTCTCCGGTGTTGGTACCAACGGGCTCCTACCCTGTCCCAGTCCACCTCGGATCTCCGGCAGCCTTCTTCCCGTCTCCTGACAGACACGGACCACTGTCTGCCACCTAGCCAGTACGCCGGGGCTCCAACCCCGACTCCTTTCACCTCTACTCAACTCTAACTTCACTGAACTGAACTTGACTAACTCGACCTTTTTCTCCTCTCCCTTTTTTCTCTCTCCCTTTTCCCTCTCTCTCTTTTCCCGCCCGGGTTCTCTAGACCCCTAGGTGGGCGTTTTCCTTCCGCCTGGTCCCGCCCACTTGTTTGCCTTTCCCACCCTGGGAGGGGTGACTAGGGTTTTGTCGGCTTTGTGTAACCCTGTGAGGGAAAGTGTTATATGGGGGCCTACTTGTGTGTGAGACACCTGGCGGCGCCAGGGCGTCACATGTGAGCATGCTCAGTAGCCTGAACTGAGGACAGCTTCAGGAATGGCTCACTAGGCGAAACACTGGACTTAAGGCCCATTAACACACAACGATATCGCTAACGAGATATCGTCGGGGTCACGGTGTTGGTGACGCACATACGGTTTCGTTAGCGATGTCGTTGTGTGTGACACCTTTTTGCGATCAGTAACAATCGCAAAAAGGTGTCAAATCGTTCGTTGTGTACATGTCGTTCATTTTTAAAAAATCGTTCCTCGTTTGTAACTCAGGTTGTTTGTCGTTCCTGCGGCAGCACACGTCGCTATGTGTGACACTGCAGGAACGAGGAACAACATCGTACCTGCGGCCGCCGGCAATAAGGAATGAAGGAGGTGGGCAAGATGTTCCGGCCGCTCATCTCCGCCGCTCCGCTTCTATTCGGCGTCCGCTTAGTGACGCCGCTGTGATGCTGAACGAACCTCCCCCTTAAAGGAGAGAAGGTTCGGCGGCCACAGCGACATCAGTGAACAGGTAATTGCGTGTGACGCTGCCGTAGCGATATTGTTCACTACGGCAGCGATCACCCCGTGACGTGCCCACAACGTGGGTGGGTACTATCGCTCGGGACATCGCTAGCGATGTCGCAGCGTGGAAAGCCAGCTTTAGGCTCAGGCTGGGGCAAATCATCAAGCACATACTCCCTAGCCACCTCTCCACACTAAGACTATGTGCCCACGGGACTCTGTACCCGCGGATTTTGCCGCGGAAAACCTGCGGATTTTTCTGTATTTTCCAGATAAATCCGCAGGTTTTAGCATGTACAGACACTCCCCATGTTACCCTATGGGACATGGGGAGTGTCTGTGTCCACGCTGCGGAAAGTGCGGCTGCGGAATCTCCTGCGGAGATCTCGCAGCCGCACCTAACTGCATGTCAATTATTCATGCGGATTTACTTGCGGAGATCCCGGCCCTCCACTATGGAGATAGAGGCCGGGACGTCCGCAGGTAAATCGCGTGAATCTCCGCATGTTTCCCGCAGCTATTCCGCTGGAAACTCGCAGCTAAAAATAGCTGCGGCTGCCGGCGGGCAGCTGCGGGAAACATGCAGCCGTACCTGCGAATATATCCGCGGGTACAGAGTCCCGTGGGCACATAGCCTTAGACGTGGAGGAAGAAGCAGCCAGCTGGATGACCCGAGATACGGCCAAAAATGGCGGCCGCCATCTGGGCATAGCAGGAACCACAGAACCACAGCAGGCTACTTGCATTTACGGTGGCGCTGATTTATAACAATAGTACACATGAAAATAAGCAACTTTGTATTATATCTTATCAGACAAATTTGCTTATTTTTTCTCCTAGACAGCTCTTTCTTCTATGTCCTCCTGGACAAAATTATTATAAAATTATCAATTTGTAGGTAAAATCTATCTTCAGTGAATACAGATTTTATATGACCGAGATAGAAGTTGGCAGTTGTTTTTTTATAAAATTCCATGCAGAAAGGAGGGGTGAGGGGGAAGGAGGAGCTCTGCCTCTAGCGCATCCCTCCTCCCTGCCTCTCCCTTCCACAATAGAAATTGTCAGTAATAACTGTCATCTCTTATTTCAGTAATATGAAACTCTATGTTCACTGAAGACAGATTTCACCCAGGAATTGAGAATTTCGAGAATGAAAGACTAGTCAAGGAGGAGAATTTTTCTTATTTCTAAATTAAAAATGACAATTATACTTTAGTTGCCATTTTTATAAACGCATATATGTGTTACAATTCTGTTAACTTTTTTATTAATATTGTCACAATGTGACTGTATGAAAATGAGGGATAGGGATCCTGAGCTGTCCGACACAGTAGGAGTCTCTAGGCTATCATTAACCTTGGGGTTACCCCCAATGGTAGAGATTCCTGAGTCCCATACCTTGCTAGGCCCCTGAGCAGAATTGAGCTGATTACAACCACACACCAGGGAAGGAAGTGGCAGGACAGAAGGAAACATCAATTAAGACTGAGAGGGCAAAAACAAAACTCTGACATACTGCAAACACACAGAAACTAACAATGAAAGACTCAGGAGAAAAGCAAGAGCAGGAAGGAAGCGACAATAAGACAGAAAGGGTTAACTTCACAACCTCACACATCAACAAGAATTACAATCACCTGTTAGTTAGTCTGGATCACAACACCTCACCAGACCAGCTAAGATAAACTATAGCTGGCGCTAATTGAAGTGTCCAGACAGCATATATAGGGGGGAGAAAATGGGATTTGGCTTCCCCACAACATGTGATCAAAGATGACACACAAGCAGACCAGCAGAGATCAACTCTTGCTAGCCTGCCTATGAACTACGAATCTGTTGGTTGATGCCCAAGTCAGCTTAGGCTGATTACAGATTTCAGAGAAGTTATCAGTCGAAGTGTCAAAATCAGTAGTCTGAACAGATCCCGCTACTGTCATTACAGTTGGCGATGTTTGAAAAAACCTCCAGGTGACAAATATAAAAGAGATAAAAACAGTTACAATCTATTACGCTATTTACCGAACACCGTAAATATAATGTTATGTTTATTTTATTGTACAGATTGCTACGATTACAGGGATACAAATGTGTCCACTTTATTTCCTAGTTTGTGATGCAAACTAGGAAATAAGTAGGGCCATTACTGTGTGCGGTGTGATGGGGGATCATATGTACCAGGATGTTGCCAGCATGGAGCAATGATGGGGAGATATACCAGGATGGAGACATATACCAGGATGGGGCTATTATGAGGGCATAAATACCAGGATGGGGCTATCATGGGGGTGTATTTACCAGGATGGGGCCATGATGGGTACATATATACCAGGATGGGGCCAAGATGGGGACATATATAACAGGATGTGGCCATATATACCAGGATATAGCCATTATGGGGATCATTCACTAAGATGGGGACATGATGTGGACGTATATCAGGATGGGAACATGATGGGGACATATGTATATCAGTATGTGGGACATATTAACTAGGAAGTGACTCCGGATGGGAGACATTAGTACAGGATGAGGGTCATTACTACACAATGAAGAGGGAGGGGAGAATAACTCATATGTCTTTATAGGATTTAGAATGCTACAGTGACCCATACATCTGACCAACATGCTAGGGGGTGTGGGAGCAGGGTGGAGGGGTCCCAGGCACAAATTTGAAACGGGGCCATTATACTCTAGTTATGCCACTGGCCCCTGAGTTAAAATACCCGTTACTAAGGTAATATAATATTGAAGCGAAGTGTAAACAGTCTTTTTAGTGAGCAGATATTTCACTTATATGTATTGTTTTGCATTCTTTGAGCAGTGGCTGAAAAACAACCCACGCTAAACATTTCTCAAATATTTATTATGTGAATTATGTAGGTTTAAAGAAAAACAGCATTTTATAAAACATTTTACAAATCAAAGAGAGGAGGTGGAGGTCTGATGCTAGAGGGGAAAAAGCGCTCAGTCTGCCTTCAGCTAAAGAGGGAAACAGCGCTCAGTCTGCCTTCAGCTAAAGAAGGAAACAGCGCTCAGTGTGCCTTCAGCTAAAGAGGGAAACAGCGCTCAGTCTGCCTTCAGCTAAAGAAGGAAACAGCGCTCAGTCTGCCTTCAGCTAAAGAAGGAAACAGCTCTCAGTGTACCTTCAGCTAAAGAAAGAAACAGCGCTCAGTGTGCCTTCAGCTAAAGAAGGAAACAGCGCTCAGTGTGCCTTCAGCTAAAGAAAGAAACAGCGCTCAGTCTGCCTTCAGCTCAAGAAGGAAACAGCGCTCAGTCTGCCTTCAGCTAAAGAAGGAAACAGCGCTCAGTGTGCCTTCAGCTAAAGAAGGAAACAGCACTCAGTCTGCCTTCAGCTAAAGAAGGAAACAGCGCTCAGTCGGCCTTCAGCTAAAGAAGGAAACAGCGCTCAGTCTGCCTTCAGCTAAAGAAAGAAACAGCGCTCAGTGTGCCTTCAGCTAAAGAAGGAAACAGCGCTCAGTGTGCCTTCAGCTAAAGAAAGAAACAGCGCTCAGTCTGCCTTCAGCTAAAGAAGGAAACAGCGCTCAGTCTGCCTTCAGCTAATGAAGGAAACAGCGCTCAGTGTGCCTTCAGCTAAAGAAGGAAACAGTGCTTAGTCTGCCTTCAGCTAAAGAAGGAAACAGTGCTCAGTCTGCCTTCAGCTAAAGAAGGAAACAGCGCTCAGTCTGCCTTCAGCTAAAGAAGGAAACAGCGCTCAGTGTGCCTTCAGCTAAAGAAAGAAACAGCGCTCAGTGTGCCTTCAGCTAAAGAAGGAAACAGCGCTCAGTGTGCCTTCAGCTAAAGAAAGAAACAGCGCTCAGTCTGCCTTCAGCTAAAGAAGGAAACAGCGCTCAGTCTGCCTTCAGCTAATGAAGGAAACAGCGCTCAGTGTGCCTTCAGCTAAAGAAGGAAACAGTGCTTAGTCTGCCTTCAGCTAAAGAAGGAAACAGTGCTCAGTCTGCCTTCAGCTAAAGAAGGAAACAGCGCTCAGTCTGCCTTCAGCTAAAGAAGGAAACAGCGCTCAGTCTGCCTTCAGCTAAAGAAGGAAACAGCGCTCAGTGTTTCTTCAGCTAAATAGGGAAACAGCGCTCAGTCTGCCTTCAGCTAAAGAAGGAAACAGCGCTCAGTGTTTCTTCAGCTAAATAGGGAAACAGCGCTCAGTCTGCCTTCAGCTAAAGAAGGAATCAGCGCTTAGTCTTCCTTCAGCTAAAGAGGGAAACAGCGCTCAGTCTGCCTTCAGCTAAAGAAGGAAACAGCGTTTAGTGTGCCTTCAGCTAAAGAAGGAAACAGCGCTTAATGTGCCTTCAGCTAAAGAAGGAAACAGCGCTCAGTCTGCCTTCAGCTAAAGAAGGAAACAGTGCTCAGTGTTTCTTCAGCTAAAAAGGGAAACAGCGCTCAGTCTGCCTTCAGCTAAAGAAGGAAACAGCGCTCAGTGTGCCTTCAGCTAAAGAAGGAAACAGCGCTCAGTCTGCCTTCAGCTAAAGAAGGAAACAGTGCTCAGTGTTTCTTCAGCTAAAAAGGGAAACAGCGCTCAGTCTGACTTCAGCTAAAGAAGGAAACAGCGCTCAGTCTGCCTTCAGCTAAAGAAGGAAACAGTGCTCAGTGTGCCTTCAGCTAAAGAAGGAAACAGCGCTTAGTCTGCCTTCAGCTAAAGAAAGAAACAGCGCTCAGTCTGCCTTCAGCTAAAGAAGGAAACAGCGCTCAGTCTGCCTTCAGCTAAAGAAGGAAACAGCGCTTAGTCTGCCTTCAGCTAAAGAAGGAAACAGCGCTCAGTCTGCCTTCAGCTAAAGAAGGAAACAGCGCTCAGTGTGCCTTCAGCTAAAGAAGGAAACAGCGCTCAGTGTTTCTTCAGCTAAAAAGGGAAACAGCGCTCAGTCTGCCTTCAGCTAAAGAAGGAAACAGCGCTCAGTGTGCCTTCAGCTAAAGAAGGAAACAGCGCTCAGTCTTCCATCAGCTAAAGAGGGAAACAGCGCTCAGTCTGCCTTCAGCTAAAGAAGGAAACAGCGCTCAGTCTGCCTTCAGCTAAAGAAGGAAACAGCGCTCAGTCTGCCTTCAGCTAAAGAAGGAAACAGCGCTCAGTCTGCCTTCAGCTAAATAAGGAAACAGCGCTCAGTGTGCCTTCAGCTAAAGAAGGAAACAGCGCTCAGTGTTTCTTCAGCTAAAGAGGGAAACAGCGCTCATTCTGCCTTCAGCTAAAGAAGGAAACAGCGCTCAGTCTGCCTTCAGGTAAAGGGAAACAGCGCTCAGTCTGCCTTCAGCTAAAGAAGGATACAGCGCTCAGTCTGCCTTCAGCTAAAGAAGGATACAGCGCTCAGTCTGCCTTCAGCTAAAGAAGGAAACAGCGCTCAGTCTGCCTTCAGCTAAAGAAGGAAACAGCGCTCAGTCTGCCTTCAGCTAAAGAAGGAAACAGCGCTTAGTGTTTCTTCAGCTAAAGAGGGAAACAGCGCTCAGTCTGCCTTCAGGTAAAGAGGGAAACAGCGCTCAGTCTGCCTTCAGCTAAAGAAGGAAACAGCGCTCAGTGTGCCTTCAGCTAAAGAAGGATACAGCGCTCAGTCTGCCTTCAGCTAAAGAAGGAAACAGCGCTCAGTCTGCCTTCAGCTAAATAAGGAAACAGCGCTCAGTCTGCCTTCAGCTAAAGAAGGAAACAGCGCTTAGTGTTTCTTCAGCTAAAGAGGGAAACAGTGCTCAGTGTCCCTTCAGCTAAAGAAGGAAACAGTGCTCAGTCTGCCTTCAGCTAAAGAAGGAAACAGCGCTCAGTCTGCCTTCAGCTAAAGAAGGATACAGCGCTCAGTCTGCCTTCAGCTAAAGAAGGATACAGCGCTCAGTCTGCCTTCAGCTAAAGAAGGAAACAGTGCTCAGTCTGCCTTCAGCTAAAGAAGGATACAGCGCTCAGTCTGCCTTCAGCTAAAGAGGGAAACAGCGCTCAGTCTGCCTTAAGCTAAAGAAGGAAACAGCGCTCAGTGTGCCTTCAGCTAAAGAAGGAAACAGCGCTCAGTCAAGCACTTCTGACATTTAGTTTTAGCAATTGTTGGGACCTCCACTGATCAAAACATTTGACGTCATATAAATGGTGTCTTTAAAAAGTCACAAAATCATTTATCTTTTAATAAATATATTGCAAATCACTGCAACTATAATTTCATTTTAATGGGGCATAAAAAATATCAGTCTTACTAAATGTGGGATATGGTGGGTTTTTTTCCTTTTCTAACTGATGCAGCATATCAATATTCATATATTACAGGTCAGTTTAGGGGTGTCTTACTAAGATTAACGGAGTATTACACCCTCCAACAAGTTAAGTTTGGAGTTCAGACTTGTGACATGAATGCTAAAGTAAGAGAGCTTTTAGCATTTAGATTATTTTTTTCCAATTCTGTCAATGTTTGGTAAATAGAAAATGAAAAAAAGAGTCTAGTGATTCAAAATAGCCAAACAGTCTGAGGGTATGCAACCTTCAAATTTGTTAATTTAAAGAGAACAGCAATTGCCTCCATCCCTTTAACCCCTTCAGCCCCCGGGCACTTTCCGTTTTTGCGTTTTTGTTTTTTGCTCCTTTTCTTCCAAGAGCCGTAACTTTTTTATTATTCCGTCAATCTTGCCATATGAGGGCTTGTTTTTTGCGGGACGAGTTGTACTTTTAAATGAAATCATAAGTTTTACCATATAATGTACTGGAAAACGGCAAAAAAATTCCAAGTGCGGAAAAATTGCAAAAAAAGTGGGATCGTACAATAGTTTTTGGGATATTTTATTCACGGTGTTCACTATATGGTAAAACTGATGTGTGGGTGTGATGCCTCAGGTCGGTGCGAGTTTGTAGACACCAAACATGTATAGGTTTACTTGTATCTAAGGGGTTAAAAAAAATTCACAAGTTTGTCCAATAAAAGTGGCGCACGTTTTGCGCCATTTTCCGAAACACGTAGAGTTCTTATTTTTTGGGATCTATGGCTCAGTGATGGCTTATTTTTTGCGTCTCGAGCTGACGTTTATAATGGTACCATTTTTGCGCAGATGCTACGTTTTGATCGCCTGTTATTGCATTTTGCGCAAAACTTGCGGCGACCAAAAAACGTAATTTTGGCGTTTGGAATTTTTTTGCCACTACGCCGTTTGCCAATCAGAATAATTGATTTTATATTTTGATAGATCGGGCATTTCTGAACGCGGCGATACCAAATATGTGTATATTTATTTATTTTTTAACCCTTTAATTTTCAATGGGGGGAAAGGGGGGTGATTTGAACTTTTAGGTTTTTTGTTTTTTTTTTATTTTTTAAAACTTTTTTTTTTACTTTTTTTTTTATTTTACTAGTCCCCCTAGGGGGCTATAGCAATCAGCAATCCGATCGCTGATCGCTATCTGCTGATCACAGCAATACCGCTGTAATCAGCAGATTCACTCACTTTGGTTTTCCCTCTGCTCTCGGCCGAGGGAAAATGAAAGTGAAAGATCATAGCAGCAGGCGTCATCACATGACCCTGTGCTACGATGGCAACCACCGATAGTCACGTGATAACACACGTGACTTCCGGTGGGGGCGGCGGTAAGTAACAAACATGGCCGCGTGCATTTAAATCTTGCTGCCAGACTTTGGCAGCAAGATTTAAGGGGTTAATGGCCGCGGGTGGAAGCGATTCCACCCGCGGCTAGCAGGCACACATGTCAGCTGTTGAAAACAGCTGATATGTGTGCCGATCCACGCCGCCTGCCCGCGGCAGGGGGCGGGGCTTAACGGGACACGATCCTGGACGGATAGATCCGTCCAAGGTCGTGAAGGGGTTAATGAGGTTTTTCCCTTTCAACATTTTTTAAAAAATGACTGCTTGCCATGTTAAAAAAAATATAATCTGGTAAATATCTTCCTTGGGTCCAGAGCAATGTCTCTGCTACTGCTTAGAACAGGGGTTTCAAACTCGGCTAGGAGGAAAAACAATGATTTGGGGGGCCGCATTCTTTGCCAGACAAAGTGACATTTTTATTGGTACCATATATATTTTTTTTTTTTTACACACCTTTGGATTAATGGTTTTGAACATTTTTCACTTGTTTATTATAACAAACGTGCATGTTCTTTAATTAAATATAAAAAAATAAAGAAAAAACATTTTTATTGGTAAAAAAAAATGTCATGCCTTATTTTGATTTTTTTTTAACATTTTATCCCTTTGTTGTAACTAATAGTGTTACAATTGGCACCATATAGTGATTTTGGCCAACATCTTTTAGTAATGTTCCCCATCTTGTTGTAATGTTCCCATCCTTGTCCCCTTGTAGTATTTGTCACGCTCCCCGGTGCCCGTGCCACGCTCCCCGGTGCCCGTGCCACGCTCCCCGATTCTCCTGCCTCGCTCCCCGGCTCCCCTGCCACGCTCCCCGGCTCCTCTGCCACGCTCCCCCGCTCCCGGACCTCGCTTCCCCGCTCCCGCGCCACACTCCCCGGTCCCCCGCTCCTCAGCTTCCATGCTCCCTCACCTGCATCCTCCAGGCAACCCGGTCCCCGGTCCCGGCGCCCGTCTGCTGTCCTGAGCCGGCCCGGCACTCCTGCCTCCTGCACACCGCATCCTGCTCTGGCTTCTGGCACCCGGGCCTCTCGCATGCGCATTAGGGCGCGCGCGCGGTCATTGACCTTTTCTTAAAGGGCCAGCGTCCTCCAACAGGATATTGAAGATGCATGTAGAGGGTATATAGAGGGTTCCTTTCCAAGTGGGCGGGGCCTGTTCTTCGTGTTTGCTAAACTAGGAGTCAGGTCTCCCTGTGCCATTGTCTCGTACTCACCTATCTCTCTTGTAGAGTCGATCCTGTCTCGCCAACCGGTCCTGACGATTCCAGAACCCCGAACGGTGACTGTCCGCCATCTCGTCAGTCCCTACCATCTCCGATCCCTGGATCCGTGTGGTGACCCACCTGCTCGCTCCGTTGGTTCCGGATTCTGCCTGACATCATCTCGGCCTCCGAACCTGAGCTCCGTCACCCGGACTACCTTCAGAGACTCCGTGGTCCCAGGGACTTCTTCACTCCACTCCTCTGAACGGACTGTCCTGCTACCCGTAGTGCTCCGGCTACCGGGCACCTTGCCCTCGGTGAGGTGTTCAGCCCAGTGGATCCACCTCCTGGGCCTACCCGTCCTCCTGGTCCTAACAGTAAGAACAGGCCATGGATCCCGCCGAAGCACTAGCGGCCCAGCTGGGCAACTTGCAGCAGGAACTCGGACGACAGCGCGAGACTCAGTCCCGCATGCTGACCTTCATGTCCTCGGTGGATACCCGCCTGAACACGCTGCAAGCAACTGCCACGTCCCTGGCATCTCAGGCTTCAACAGCACAGTCCACGGCCGCAGTTCCCGTGGCGGCTTCCTCGGAAGCCTCTAAACTCCGCTTGGCCTCTCCACCCCGATATGCCGGAGATCCTAAGACCTGCAGAGGATTCTTGAATCAGTGCTCCCTCCACTTTAAGCTGCTTCCGCACCTGTTTGCCTCCGACCAAGCCAAGGTGGCGTTTGTGATGTCCCATCTAGAGGGTGAGGCACTGGCCTGGATGAACCCCTTGTGGGAGAGGGAGGACCCTGTAACTACTAAGATCCAGGAATTCCTGCAGGCATTTAGAACCACCTTTGACGAACCCGGACGTGCCGCCACGTCCGCCTCATCACTCCTCAGGCTACGTCAGGGGACCTTGACGGTGGGCCAATATGTCATCCGCTTTCGCACCTTGGCCTCAGAATTGGGGTGGAACAATGAGGCCCTCACCGCCGCCTTCTGGGAAGTACTCTCCAGTCGTATTAAGGACGAGCTGGCAGGCCGCGATGTTCCTTCCACTCTGGATGCCCTGATTGCACTAGCCACTCGCGTTGACCTCCGTTTTCAGGAACGATCCAAAGAGGTGTCCCGCGAGAGACGTCCGATACGGCATTCCTCTCCTCCGCAGAAGCCCGTCGTACCTCAGTTGGCATCGTCTGGCGTCTCTGTCCACGAACCCATGCAGATTGATCGTTTGCGGCAGTCCGAACAACGCCGAGCAGAAAGGCTCGCCAAGGGTCTCTGCTTCTACTGCGGAGAGGGCACACACCTGCTACGTTCCTGTCCAGAGAGGCCGGGAAACTCCAAAGCCTAGGGTTGGTAGGAGAGGCCACCATAGGTGCTGGGACTCTCTCAGACCCAGTTACGTGGACTGTTCAAGTGACAACGGGAGAGACGCGGTTCACGGTAGAGGCGTACCTCGATTCCGGGGCAGCAGGCAATTTCATTCAGCAGGCCACGGTGGACAAGTACCAGGTGCCGGTTACTCCACTCGACAAACCCCTCGTGATTGCCTCTGTAGATGGGAGACCCCTCTCTGACACCAACGCGTGGATCACCAAGCCAGTAGAACTACGTATCGGTGCCCTACACACCGAGAACATCACTCTCTACGTCCTCCCACACATGTCTCATCAAATCCTGCTGGGACTCCCCTGGTTACGGACACACCGTCGGTCAGCTGGCGTACTGGTGAAATTACCCGATGGGGCTCTTCTTGCCACGAGAACTGCCTGAAGTCCATACAGCCCATCCGATGACCTCCGGTTCCGGAGTCCCTACCAGGACTGCCTTCGGCCTATTGGTCCTTCGCGGACGTCTTTGATAAAAAGGAGTCAGAGGTACTGCCGCCACATTGTCCTTATGACTGTGCCATCGACCTACTCCCGGAAACTACACCACCTCGAGGACGGATATATCCTTTGTCCCCTGCTGAAACAAGAGCCATGTCTGCCTACATCCCTGAGAACCTGGCAAGGGGATTCATCCGGAGATCCTCCTCTCCTGCTGGAGCAGGCTTCTTCTTCGTTAAGAAGAAAGAGGGCGACCTGCGCCCATGCATTGACTACCGGGGATTGAACCAAATCACCGTAAAGAATAAATACCCCCTGCCGCTCATCCCCGAATTGTTTGATAGGCTTAAAGGAGCTCGTGTGTTTACCAAGTTGGATCTTCGGGGTGCCTACAACCTGGTCCGCATCCGCTCTGGGGACGAATGGAAGACCGCATTCAACACTCGTGATGGGCACTACGAGTATTGTGTGATGCCCTTCGGCCTGGGTAACGCACCGGCAGTCTTTCAAGAATTAGTGAACGACGTGTTCCGGGACCTTCTCTACGTCTGTGTGGTGGTATATCTGGATGACATCCTGGTCTTCTCTCCGGACCTCCAGACCCACAGAGAGAACGTGCAGCTGGTAGTACAAAGACAGAGAGAATCGTCTGTACGCCAAATACGAGAAGTGTGTCTTCGAGCAGTCTTCTCTTCCCTTCCTGGGTTACGTAATCTCCGATACCGGCCTGCAGATGGACCCAGAGAAGGTCTCTTCCATTCTCAACTGGCCCCCTCCTTCCGGACTGAAGGCAATTCAACGGTTTCTTGGATTTGCGAACTATTACCGTCAGTTCATCCCTCACTTCTCTGCCCTGACTGCGCCTCTCTCTGCCTTGACCAAGAAGGGGGCTAATCCAAAGGACTGGTCACCTGCGGCCGACGCCGCGTTTGGCTCCCTGAAACGGGCATTTGCTTCCTCTCCTGTGCTCCACTGTCCTGAGTTAAACCGACAGTTCACCTTGGAGGTGGATGCCTCCTCCTCTGGAGCCGGAGCAGTGCTCATGCAGAAGTCCTCCTCCGGGAAGATGGTTACTTGCGGATTCTTCTCCAAGAGCTTCTCAGCGCCTGAACGCAACTACACCATCGGTGACCGAGAGCTATTAGCAGTCAAACTGGCTCTGGAAGAATGGCGCTACCTTCTGGAGGGAGCAGTGTACCCCGTGATCATTTACACGGACCACAAGAACCTGGAATACCTGCGGTCTGCTCAGCGACTGAACCCACGACAAGTCAGGTGGTCCTTGTTCTTTGCCAGGTTCGATTTTCAGCTCCATTTTCGGCCCGCGGATAAGAATGTGCGAGCAGATGCCTTGTCCAGGTCATTCGTGCCCATGGAACAGGAGGCGGAGACATCCCAGCCCATCATCTGCCCAAGTAAAATCATTCCGGTGGCTCCTGTCACTCTGGCCCAGATACCGCCCGGGAAGACCTATGTCTCTGAAACTGACAGACAAAAAGTGTTGCACTGGGGCCATGCCTCGAAAATAGCCGGCCATGCTGGTCAGAAGAGAACATGGAGTACAATTGTACGTCACTACTGGTGGCCATTCCTTCGCACGGACTTCGCGTCTTTTGTCTCAGCCTGCTCCTCTTGTGCCCGGAACAAGACGCCCAAACACCTGCCATATGGTCGCCTTCTGCCGCTGCCAATCTCCTCCGTTCCGTGGCAACATATTGCAATGGACTTTATTACAGACTTGCCCTTGTCCGCCGGACACACAGTCATATGGGTCGTGGTGGACCGGTTCTCCAAAATGGCTCATTTCGTCCCTATGGCTGGACTCCCCTCTGCCCAGGAACTCGCTGACGCCTATATACAGCACATCTTCCGCTTGCATGGCTTTCCCTCACACATTGTGTCCGACAGAGGAACTCAGTTTACCTCCCGCTTCTGGAGGGCTCTCTGCAAACATCTGGGAGCGGCTCTGGACTTTTCTTCAGCCTACCATCCTCAGTCGAATGGCCAAGTGGAACGAGTCAATCAGATCCTGACCTCCTTCTTGCGTCACTACGTTAACACCCATCACGACGACTGGTCCGCGCTCCTTCCTTGGGCTGAATTCTCCCATAACCATCAAGTCAGTGAGTCCTCCTCCAGCTCTCCCTTCCATGTCGTTTACGGACTTCAGCCTTCCGTCCCATTACCTGTATCTTCTTCCTCGGATGTCCCTGCTGCTGATACCGTAGTCCGTGACTTTTCAACAATTTGGGACTCTGTCAAGACGTCCCTTGGACGTGCTTCCCTGCGGATGAAGAGACACGTAGACAAGAGGCATCTGGATCCTCCGTGTTTCTCTCCAGGAGATCTGGTCTGGCTTGCTTCCAAATATGTCCGATTGAAGCTACCATCATAAAAGCTGGCTCCTCGCTACATCGGGCCGTTTAAAGTCATCAGCAAAATAAATGAGGTCTCCTACAAGCTGCAGCTCCCGGCCACGATGAGGATACCCAACTCCTTCCACGTCTTACTGCTCAAGCCGGTTGTCCTTGGTCCCTTCTCCGCTGCTGCTAGTTCTGCTCCTCCTCCTATTGCTGACGATGACATCTATGCGGTAAGGGATATCGTGGCCATGAAGACCGTGCGGGGCCGACAGTTCTTCCTGGTGGACTGGGCTGGGTATGGTCCTGAGGATAGGTCCTGGGAACCTCGGGAGAATGTGGGTACTCCTCTGATACGTGCCTTCCTGTCCCGGTTGCGGGGAGGGGGGCGTGGGGGAGGGGGTACTGTCACGCTCCCCGGTGCCCGTGCCACGTTCCCTGGTGCCCGTGCCACGCTCCCCGGTTCTCCTGCCTCGCTCCCCGGCTCCCCTGCCATGCTCCCCGGCTCCTCTGCCACGCTCCCCCGCTCCCAGACCTCGCTTCCCCGCTCCCGTGCCACGCTCCCCGGTCCCCCGCTCCTCAGCCTCCATGCTCCCTCACCTGCATCCTCCAGGCAACCCGGTCCCCGGTCCCGGCGCCCGTCTGCTGTCCTGAGCTGGCCCGGCACTCCTGCCTCCTGAACACCGCATCCTGCTCTGGCTTCTGGCACCCGGGCCTCGCGCATGCGCATTAGGGCGCGCGCGCGGTCATTGACCTTTTCTTAAAGGGCTAGCGTCCTCCAACAGGATATTGAAGATGCAGGTACAGGGTATATAGAAGGTTCCTTTCCAAGTGGGCGGGGCCTGTTCTTCGTGTTTGCTAAGCTAAGAGTCAGGTCTCCCTGTGCCATTGTCTCGTATTCACCTATCTCTCTTGTAGAGTCGCTCCTGTCTCGCCAACCGGTCCTGACGATTCCAGAACCCCGAACGGTGACTGTCCGCCATCTCGTCAGTCCCTACCATCTCCGATCCCTGGATCCGTGTGGTGACCCACCTGCTCGCTTCGTTGGTTCCGGATTCTGCCTGACATCATCTCGGCCTCCAAACCTGAGCTCCGTCACCCGGACTACCTTCAGAGACTCCGTGGTCCCAGGGACTTCTTCACTCCACTCCTCTGAACGGACTGTCCTGCTACCCGTAGTGCTCCGGCTACCGGGCACCTTGCCCTCGGTGAGGTGTTCAGCCCAGTGGATCCACCTCCTGGGCCTACCCATCCTCCTGGTCCTAACAGTATTGTGCCCCATCCTATAGTAATGTGCCCATCCTTGTCCCCATCCTATAGTAATGTCCCCATCCTATAGTAATGTGCCCACCTTGTCCCCATCCTATAGTAATGTCCTCAGCCTTGTCCCCATCCTATAGTAATGTGTTCACCTTGTCCCCATCCTATAGTAATGTACCCATCCTATAGTAATGTGCCCACCTTGTCCCTACCCTATAGTAATGTGCCCACCTTGTCCCCATCCTATAGTACTTTCCCCATCCTATAGTAATGTGTCCACCTTATCCCTATCCTATAGTAATGTCCCCAGACTAGTCCTCATCCTATAGTAATGTACCCACCTTTTCCCCATCCTATAGTAATGTCTCCATCCTATAGCAATGTGCCCACCTTGTCCCTATCCTATAGTAAAATCCCCATCCTATAATAATGTGCCCATCTTGTCCCTATCCTATAGCAATATCCCTATCCTAAAGCAATGTGTCCACCTTGTCCCTATCCTATAGTAATGTCCCCAGCCTTGTCCTCATCCTATAGTAACGTGGCCACCTTGTCCCCATCCTATAGTAATGTCGCCATCCAATAGTATTATGCTCATCCTTGTAATGTCACCATCCTATAGTAATGTCCTAATCTTATAGTAAATTCCCCAGCCTTATCCCCATCCCATAGTAATGTGCCCACCTTGTCCCTATCCTATAGTAATGTCTCCAGCCTTGTTCCCATCCTATAGTAATGTGCCCATCTTGTCCCCATCCTAAAGTAATGTCCCCATCCAATAGTACTGTCCACAGCCTTGTCACCATCCCATAGTAATGTGCCCACCTTGTCCCTATCCTATGGTAATGTCCCCATCCTATATTAATGTCCCCAGCCTTGTCCACATCCTATAGTAATGTGCCCACCTTGTCCCCATCCTATAGTAATGTGCCCACCTTGTCCCCATTCTATAATAATGTGCCCATCCTGTAGTAATGTGTCCCATCACTGTCCCCTTTTACTAATCTACCCATGAAGGTCCTCTTCTTGTAGTAATGTCCTTTTTCCTTTTTCCTGGTCCTCTGCTTCTGGTTATGTCCCATACTGGTCCCTTAATGTGCCGTTCTTCATATACACACACAAAAAAACAAACAAACAAAAAAACCCACCAAAAAACATTCTTCTCACCTGTGTCCCGTTCTCTTGGCTGCCTCATCTCTGCTTCTTGTTGTCTGTAGGCCCGTGCCCCCGTTGACTATCGCAGCCGATGCAAAGGCAATAGCAACTGTCGGTGCTTTATGTTAGATGATTGGGGACTCCTGGGACCCCTGGGCAGACCCAGGAGGGGGCGGAGCCTCCACATATCAGTTAGTGTGTTGTTGTAGTGAAGCTGGAGCAGAGTTGTGCAGTGGCAGTCAGAGGAGGAGTGGAGCAGCCGTGTCTGAAGTGTAGGGCTGAAGAGCGGAACACTGTCAGACCCTGCATGTGCAGTGGCTGCTGGCGGGGGAGAACATTACCACCAAGTCAGACTGAAAGGCACCCAAAGAAAGAGAGCAGTAAGGAGTTGAGTATGAGGACTCCTGATAATTGAATGCACACACGGTTACAGGTCCCTAGAGCCTGTCATCCATTTAGTGATCTTCTAAATCCTGCAGGCGGTGGGACTAGAAATTCCACGCCAACCAACACAGAACCCGAGCATCAAAAGCAACGAGGGGGCCCATAAGGAGGATCGAGCCTGGAGCCATTTAATCCTTGGTCAACGCTGTCAGCAAACGGTTCAGAAAGGGGAGAAAGGCAGCAGTGACTTCCTGGATGCATCCCACGGTACTTTAAGTCTGGGGTGGTTCGAAACAAAGGTGATAGGAAGGCAAGTCAGCAGTCACCCCTATATCAGTCTGAAGGATACCTGGTTCCACCTGGTTTGTCATAGCATCGCCTGGGTTGCCTCACTCTACCAGCAAAAAGTGAGTAAAAACCCTGAAAGACACTTTGGACTGAGACTGCTTATTCCTGCGACCTATGGCTCTACACGCACCTACACCCGAGCCCCTGGGGCCAGCCTCACTCTCGGGAGGCCAAAACACCACTCTGCAAACATCATCAGCCCCAAACGCTCGTTAAACTGCAGTGGCGGTCACCCCTCACCAGGACCACAAAACCAAGAGTGGCGTCACAATTCCTATTGAAGTTAACCTGACCTACCTGTTGGCAGAAGATTTCCAGCACGTGAAGACCCTGCGGCGCCCCTGAATGTGGAGAGAAATCCCTGAGGTCCCGGAGGCGATCGCTGCAGGTGAGGGGCTTCACATTCTGGCGTCACGAACAGGATAAGGACTAGACCTGTTCAAACAGGTGACCGTGCGCCTTGGCGGTCCGCTGGAAAAATTTGAAACGCCGCCATATTGCCGCCGTAGAAAGCGCGCCAAGTAAACAACAGCAGCCTACGCAAAAAGAAGTAACCTCCCACAAAGAGGTGTGGCTACCCCGAGACCCCTGGAACGCTCTTAACGAGTGCACAGAGAAGATGAGGGCGGATCTGACCTTAGACGGTGGGGATGTTCAGGCTGGTAGAAAAAGAAACGAAACTGAGAGAGAAAACGAAACCTAGGCTGCAGCGTGACCAGAACCTGGTGAGCAGCGACGGAAAGAGGATGGTGCCTGCAAGCAGTGAGCCAGAACTAGGCACTGCTGCCTGGTGGGACTGGGAGCTCGCCCAGTTCTGTGACCGGATGCAAGCACGGATCCTCCAGCAAGTGATGGAGTAGCCCTTGGAGCTGCGGGAGATGGCTGTGGCGGTTTGGGCCTACGAGAGGTGGGCCGCGCGACCAGCACCATGCCGAGAAGTGACCACCCAGACCCCCTTACTGTTGCCCTTGGGTGAGTCCCACGCTGCCCCCGCCCGCTCGGGCGCGCTGATCCCGCCGGCGCTGTTACCAGAGATGACCCTTGCTGTGGTTCCTGCTGTGACCACTGCTGCGTCGTCCGGTGCAGCCATGCCGCGTCCGGCCAGACCAGATCAGGCCGCAGCAACGTCCCGTTCAGCCAGACCAGACCAGGCCGCCACACCTTCTACTTCTACCCCCAGACCAGAAGCTGTCACAGCGCCCCAGTCACTGACTGGGGATGCCGTCCATGGGTTCCTGTCAGAAGTGGCCGAAGAGGCGGCTCGACTTAAAGAGGACTTGCAGGCTCGATTCCCAGCCCACCTGGTGGACACGTACTTGGTCCCCAGGCTGCCGTCCAAGCCCGGAGCAGTCCCAGCAACCTCTGTGTCAGAGAGGAGTCCAACACCCTGGGCCAGCTGATGAGAGCTCATCTCCGGAGGCTCTGCCAGCGCAACCAGAGGAAGACGAAGAATTAAAAGTCTTTATGCCCAGCATGCGCGTGACCTGGGAGCCCGCAGACGACCAGGTAATGGTGATGCGGAGACCAGCCCGCGGAGGACGCCGCCGCGTGAGGGCTAGGCATCCTCCGTTGCAACCCTCCCCTGAAAAGGAGTTGGTGACGGCCCGAGATCTGGAAGAGAAACAATCCCTTCGATGAGCCAAGCACCAAGCCAGAGGTCCCATCCACCGCGGACTGGTTGAGGAGTTCAACCTACGTACCAGCTACGGCTTTATCGTGGAGGCTGGCGTCAAAGAGGGCATATTTGTGTCTAGAAGAGATGTCCAGTCGCACCTGTAAAGGGGTCGCCCTGATCACGACCTCTATATGGGAGACATAGTAGAATTCACAAGGCACATGGGTGAAAGAAGCTGGTATACCTTAGACGTTGTGCAGTGCCCCAAGCATGCAGCGGCAAGCCCAAGCTACGTCCCTACAGCTCCCACCAGGTCCTCAAAGTTACTGCCACCAGGGGACGCTCAAGGTGCGAATGAAAATGAAGCTCAAGGTGCGAATGAAAATGAAGCTCAAGGTGCCAATGAAAATGAAGTACAAGAAGAAACACGAGATGAAAATGCTGAAAGTGTTCAAAAGGAAGAAGTACATGCTGATGATGCTACAGATGCTAAAAATGCTGAAAATGAAGATAATGTTAAAGATGTTGAAGATGTTCAAGTTGAAGAGATACATGATAAAGATGCAAAAACCTCCAGGCATCAGAGCCCTGCAAGCAAGAGCCCTGGTTTTGAAAGGAGAAAGTCCGTTTGATTGGAAAGAAAGTAAAAATGTTTGTTACCAGTTGAAGCAACGTTAAAGTTTAAGAAGATGCGCCCACAAAGACTGTTGTGAGAACCTTTGAAAAATTCCTTTAAGCACCTGGTTATGTGCACTTTGAAAATACGGACCATAAGGTTATGAACTGGCTATAACCACAAACTCTTGCAGTGTATAAAGTTACCCCAGAGGTACCAACCCAGAGCACGCCTGTTTATGGGGCCTGGCTCTGCACCACCAGGAAGCACGCCTGTGATGGCGCCTGCTGTCCAAAAGCCAAGAGCACGCCTGTTTATGGGGCCTGACTCGCCAACGACAAGGGAGCACGCCTGTTTATGGGTCCTGGGTCTCCACCACGCGGAAGCGGGTACGCCTGTGTATGGGGCCTATCTTTAACCACCATACCCAGGAGAGGAAGATTGGAGGAAAGGCTGGGATAGAGCTGGCCCAGACCTGGTCACTAAAAGGACCGGTGACCTGCCTCCTGAGAGGTTTTTCGGTGGGTTATGGATTTGTGGGTGGAGGGTGGTGAAAAATGGTACCTGGTATAATGTTTTATAATGTTTTATGATGTTCTATGTGAACTGTTGTATTAAAAGCAAAAATGTTCTTGTCTTTACAGCCCGAGGACGTATTGTTGATAACTAAGTGGGAATGTGGCGCCCCTGACCTGGTCAGGCACCACTGAGTACTGTACCCATGCTGGGTCAGTACAAACAGGTAATCCCAAAGGCTAAGTAGGGTGTGTACACACAGGCACCCTTTTATCAGGTCACACACACACATTAGAGAGGACCTCTGGGCAGACCCTGGAGGGGGCGGAGCCTCCACATCTCAGTTGTGGTGAAGCTGGAGGAGAGTTGTGCAGTGGCAGTCAGAGGAGAAGGAGTGGAGCAGCCGTGTCTGAAGTGTAGGGCTGAAGAGCGGAACACTGTCAGACCCTGCATGTGCAGTGGCTGCTGGCGGGGGAGAACATTACCACCAAGTCAGACTGAAAGACACCCAAAGAAAGAGAGCAGTAAGGAGTTGAGTACGAGGACTCCTGATAATGAATGCACACACGGTTACAGGTCCCTAGAGCCAGTCATCCATTTAGTGGTCTTCTAAATCCTGCAGGCGGTGGGACTAGAGATTCCACGCCACCCAACACAGAACCCGAGCATCAACAGCAATGAGGGGGCCCATAAGGAGGATCGAGCCTGGAGCCATCTTATCCTTGGTCCACGCTGTCAGCAAATGGGTCAGAAAGGGGACAAAGGCAGCAGCGACTTCCCTGGATGCATACCACAATACTTTAAGTCTGGGGTGGTCCGAAACAAAGGTGCTAGGAAGGCGAGTCAGCAGTCACCCCTATATCAGCCTAAAGGATACCTGGTTCCACCTGGTTCATCATAGCATCGCCTGGGTTGCCTCACTCTACCAGCAAAAAGTAAGTAAAAACCCTGAAAGACACTTTGGACTGAGACTGCTTATTCCTGCGACCTGTGGTTCTACACACACCTACACCCGAGCCCCTGGGGCCAGCCTCACTCTCGGGATGCCATAACACCAGACTGCAAACACCATCAGCCCCAGACGCTCGTTAAACTGCAGTGGCGGTCACCCCTCATCCTGACCGCAAAACAGAGAGTGGCGTCACGAATCACGATTCCTATTGAAGTTAACCTGACCTACCTGTTGGCAGAAGATTTCCAGCACGTGAAGACCCTGCAGCGTCCCTGGAGGTGGAGAAAAATCCCTGAGGTGCCAAAGGCGATCGCTGCAGGTGAGGGGCTTCACACATTCATCTGACATAAAGAGCAGACAGTAGCTGCATCGGCCGCGATAGTCAACAGGAACACAGGCCTGGGGCCGCACGAAGCAGCCTGAGGGGCCGCATGCGGCCCGTGGGCCACGTGTTTGAGACCTCTGGCTTAGATGACTGTGTATGGGTTGCAGCAGTCAAAATTATGTCTATAACACTGCAGCCTATCTCGGAGTTAGCAGTTCTACTGATGTAGATTGCCCCAGCTGCTGAGCCGAGGATAGTCTGCAGAGCTGTAACTATGACATCACAGCTGCACAGGATGGCTAACCTACTAATTATCATTTTCAGTATATACAGTGCCTTTTGAAAGTATTCGGCCCCCTTGAATTTTTCAACCTTTTCCCACATTTCAGGCTTCAAACGTAAAGATAAAAATTTTAATGTTATGGTGAAGAATCAACAACAAGTGGACACAATTGTGAAGTTGAAAGATATTTATTGCTTATTTTAAACTTTTTTAAAAAATAACTGAAAATTGGAGCGTGCAATGTTATGCGTCCCCTTTAAGTTAATACCGTACTTTGTAGCACCCCATTTTGCTGCGATTACAGCTGCAAGTCGCTTGGCGTATGTGTCTATCAGTTTTACACATTAAGACACTGAAATTCTTGCCCATTCTTTCTTTGCAAAGAGCTTGAGCTGAGTGAGACTGGATGGAGAGCATTTGTGAACAGCAGTTTTCAGCTCTTTCCACAGATTCTCGGGGAGGCAGTTGGAGCAGCTGATGACGTCACTCACTTAAAAGTGTGTAGGACATACATCATCTAAAGCAACGATTTTTTGCAAAAATTAGATGGAAAAATCTACTTAGACAACACAAGGACTGGATGTGGGAACCTCCCAGGATCATTTTAAGACTATCCCCGTCAAAATTGATGAAGGCAACCCAAAGATATTGAAGAAAGATCCTGGGGGGAGAAAGAAGGGCAGTGAGCCCCATAGGGGTGAACAGGCCCATGACGATCGGGAGGGTGCAGGGTAGTAAGGAGTTAAAGGTTTTGGTTAGGATGGGGGAGGTAGATGGGGGCATAGGATTGGTGGATGGTACTGGAGGGGGGATTGGAGGAGAGCAAGGAAGGGGTGGGGGTGTAGTAGGAGGTATAAAGGGGGTGTAAAATGTGTTACCTCCCCTTTCGTCGCCGTGAACTTTGTGCCCCAGGACGTCCGTGCTGCATCCCCCTGTGATGGCTGACATGGCCGCTTTGATGGACTTGGTTCGTGGGGCATCGGAGGTCCTGGGTGTGGACGTGCTGCGGGAGCAGCTGGCGGCGGTCTGCGGTGCTGGAGCAGTGATGCCTGCTGCTCCTGCGCCCGGGCCTGTCCTACGTGCTCGGCGGTCGCGGCCGCCGGTGCACTACTCCCCTAGCGGGAGGGGGAGCAGGAGATCAAGGAGCCCCTTCGGGGACCCTCCGGCACGAGGGAGCCCCGCATCTGCTGCTGTGGAGCTGCCGGCCGCCGGGAGGAATCCTCGCCGGAGATCCCGCGGGTCGGAGGTGGGCGGAGCTTCGGCGAGGCCTACTTCCGGTCCGCGGCCTGCAAGGCCCCGGACCAGAGTAGCGGCAGCTCCCGGTGATGTGCGGGCCGGGGGTGGAGCCCAGCGTCCCGGATTAGCGGCGGAGACTCCCTGCAGGCAGCAGGGGAGCGACTCAGGACGGGCAGCAGATGTGGAGCGCAGCGGCAGACAGAGACGAGCGGGGGAGGAGTACGGTGGCCCGGCGTGCCTGCTGCGGTCCCGGATTACGGTCCCCTCCGGCGATGATCGTGCTGGGGGGGTTTCCCAGTGTGTGTCAGAGGCAGGACGGCTTTCCTGCAGTCGGCAGGGAGGGAGCCCACTGAGCGGGGAGGACACAGCAGCGGCGCAGCAGTTACACCGGAGACCGTCAGGGATGGACGGCGGTACGGCGCCACGTCACGCCAAAAGACTGAGGTCCAGCAGGAGACGCCCGGAGGAGCGGGGTGCGGTGACCGTGGGGGTCGACGGCCGCCAGGTGCGGGCTGTCCCCTCGCTGGTCCCCCCTGTGGCCTGCAGCGGCAGTTCGGACTCCGGAGAGGAAGAAGGGTCGATGGCAGCGACAGGTCGGACGGAGCGGCAGCAGGAAGATCGTGGCACGGCTGTGCCGACGTCGGTTCAACGGCAGCCTGGTGAGCGGATGACAGAAATGTTTAATGCTGTGGGTAGTGCGGGCGGGGGTTCCTCCGCGGGAAGCGTTACGCAGGGGGCGAGTGCGGTCGGACAGTCTGGTTTACCGGGCCCGGAGTTTTGGGGGCAGCTTTTGGGGGTGTTGCAGGGGTTGTCGGCGGAACGGGTTAGTCGGATTGGGCCTGGGGCTCCGATGGAGGCGTGGGTGGGGCCATCGGAGGTGGTGCAGACAGAGGCGCCGGTGCGCGAGGTTGCGGCGCGGGACCCTACCTCGGCGGTAGGTGCGGGACAGGCGGCCGGTGGGGCGGCTGACGTGGGTGCGAGTAAGGAGGCGGAAAAGGAAAAAGGAAAGGAGGATGAGGTTGTGCGGTTGGATGATAGGGCGCGGAGTGAAATTTATGTGTGTTTTGAAAGTCAGTTAGGGGTCCATTTGAAAAAGGAGGTGAGGGAAAAGATTTGGAAAGGGGAGTATGTGGAAATTTTTTCCCTGCTTCCCTTGGAGAAGTTTAATTTGGATAAGGTGAAGCCCAGTGATACAAAAAAGGAGAAAGAGGACGAAGAAAAACGAAGGTATAGGTTGATCCCGAGGACGTTTACTAACTGGCTACAGGCCTTTGCGATCTTAGCCAGTGTGATCGGGGAAAAGGAGCCGGAGCATTGTTCCGCCCTATTTGGATATATGGACGCGATAGGGGAGGCGTATAGAGTATACGGCGGTTTAGGGTGGTTAAGATATGACGAGCAGTTCCGGCAACGGAAGGCTCTGCGACCTGGTGTCCAGTGGGGTCACAAAGATATTTCTTTGTGGATGCGGTTAATGATGGCTCCGGCTCAGCCCTTTCGAGGGGGTGCCGGGAGCCCGGGAGCCCGGGTGCGAGTTTCTGGACAGAAAAAGGGGGCTTGTTGGCAATATAATGAGGGACAGTGTAAGTTCGGGGCCTCATGCCGATTGAAACATGAGTGTTCCGGATGTGGAGGTTCCCATTCCTTGGCCAGGTGCTTCAAGAAAAGAAAGGGAAAGGCGGGGGAGGGGTCTGGAAAAAGGGAGGACGCCAGTGAGGGTAGAGGCGATGCTTCCCTATTTAAATAGATACCCAGATGTTCGAGCGGCAGAGTTGTTGGCACGTGGTTTTACGGAGGGTTTTCGGATTCCGTTTGAATCTGAGGTGCCGGTGTTTTGCCCGGGGAATTTGAGGTCCGCAAAAGAGCATCCGGAGGTGGTGAAGGAAAAGCTGCAGAAGGAGGTGGAGTTGGGGAGGATGGCGGGCCCATTCCAGGACCCGCCATTCTCCAACCTAAAGGCCCCGTCACACACAGAGATAAATCTTTGGCAGATCTGTGGTTGCAGTGAAATCATGGACATATTGTTCCATTTGTACACAGCAACAAACCTGGCACTGATTGTCCACAATTTCACTGCAACGACAGATCTGCCAAAGATTTATCTCTGTGTGTGACAGGGCCTTTAGGATTTCCCCCCTTGGGGTGGTACCTAAGAAGGAGCCGAACAAATTTCGGCTCATTCATCATTTATCTTATCCGGCGGGACTGTCGGTGAATGATGGGATATCACCAGAGTTGTCAGCGGTATGTTATGTATCGTTCGATAAGGCCTTGGAGTTGGTAAGGGTTGCGGGGCGGGGGGCCCTGATGGCAAAGGCGGATGTAGAAGCAGCTTTTCGTTTACTCCCGGTGCATCCAGAGAGCCTTCATCTCTTAGGGTGTATGTGGGATGGTGATTACTATGTGGATCGCTGCCTGCCGATGGGCTGTTCCATTTCGTGTGCTTATTTTAAGGCATTCAGTACTTTTGTGGAATGGGTAGTCAAGGATGTGGCAGGAGTCCATTCAGTGATTCACTATTTGGATGATTTATTTTGCGTTGGTCCAGCGGGCTCTTCGGTTTGCTCCTTGTTGTTATTTACATTAGAGCGGATCGCGCGGAGCCTAGGTATTCCGTTGGCAAAAGAAAAAACGTAAGGGCCGGTGACGGCTCTGTTTCTTAGGTATCGAAATTGATACATTGGCGATGGAATGCCGGTTGCCGGAGGGGAAGCTTATGGATTTGAAGGCGTCGGTGCGGTTTTTGTCTCAGGCCAAGAAGGTGCAGTTGCGGGATTTGCAGTCAGTGCTTGGAAAATTGAATTTCGCTTGTCGCATTATGCCGATGGGGCGGATATTTAATAGGAGACTGGCGAGCGCAACCGCGGGGGTGAAAGCTCCAAATCACTTTGTCAGAGTGACCAAAGTGATTAAGGGGTATTTGTTGGTTTGGGAGGAGTTCTTGGACCGGTACAACGGTCGGACCCTTTGGATGAGTGAGGCATTGTCCAATAGCCAGCTGGAATTGTATTCTGATGCGGCTGGCGCGACAGGTTTTGGAGCAATTTTTCAGACGCGCTGGTGTGTGGGAAAGTGGCCACGGCTTTGGGTGGAAACAGGTTTGGTAAGGAATTTGGCGCTGCTGGAATTGTTTCCCATTATTCTGGCGGTGGAGTTGTGGGGCCCCGTTTTTTCCGGAAGAAGGGTTTGCATGCATTGTGACAACATGGCGGTGGTGCATTCCATCAATGCACTGTCGGCAAAATCCCCGCCGGTTGTGGGGTATTTAAGGCATCTGGTGTTGCGTTGCTTGGAGTTAAACATTTGCGTGGTGGCTCGGCATGTGCCAGGGGTTCGAAACGAGGTGGCTGACGCGCTATCACGGATTCAGTTTTGCAGGTTCAGGACGCTGGTGCCGGGAGCGGACGCGGATGGAGAACCTTGTCCGGAATGGCTGTGGGGCCTGGCATCGGTATAGCATTTGAGGGAATTAGGAGATCGGTGTCTGAGGCTACTTGGTGCCGATATCAGGCGGTGTGGAAGGAATGGGCAGAGTTGGAAAGAGGGGACTTCATGGAGTCGGGTTACAAGGGCCGAGTGTTGGGGGTCCTGATGTTAATTAGTGGGGACTTTTCGGCAGGTCGGTCCATTTCGGTGATTGGTTGCAAGTTGGCGGCGTTGGCCTTCTTGTTTCAGATGCAAGGGGTTCGGGTCGCGACTAAGGATTTTCTGGTGCGGCAGGCAATGAAGGGTTTTCGCAAAGGGGCCCAGTCGCGTGACATGAGGCGGCCGGTGTCATTGCCATTGTTGGTTCGTTTAGTGGGGTGTTTAGGGGAGTTGTGTTCGTCTCCTTATGAGCGGGTGTTGTTTTCGGTAGCTTTTGTATTGGCGTTTTTTGGGGCCTTTCGCATTGGTGAATTGGTCAGCCTGACTAAGCAAGCGATGGGTGGTTTGCTGATGGAGGATGTAATGCTCGGGGAGGATAGAGTGGAATGTCGGCTTCGTTTTTCGAAGACGGATCAGAGGGACCGGGGGCGCTTAATAGTGTTGTTTGCTTTACCGGGGCACCAGTTGTGCCCGGTGGTACAAGTTTCAGAGTTTTTAAGGGTGCGCGGTGGTTACCCCGGCGTTTTCCTTAGGCATGCGGACGGATTGGCTTTGTCGCGTTACCAATTCAATGCGGTGCTGAAGATGGCTTTAGCACGGGTGGGGGAGGAGCCAAGTGAGTACGGGTCTCACTCCTTCCGGATTGGGGCGGCAACGGAAGCCGCTAGGTGGGGTTTGAGTGAGGATTGTATCCGGCGGATTGAGAGGTGGGAGTCTTCCAGGTTTCGCTTGTACATTAGGCCTCACTTGGTAAGGTGATGGTTCGAGGGTGGGGGATTCCTTGTTTGCGTTTTGATTCTGGTATGTGATAAATTTTCTTGTTCTGTTGCTGTTTTTATTCGTGGTCTTTGTATTTTTGTAGGTCCATGCCTTGTGTGGATCCTCGGGCACTCCTTTGTGTATTGGGGAGCGTTGCGGGCGGATGTTCGTCGCGACGGTCGGCAGCTTGGAGTGGCGGTGACGGAAGCCCGAGTAAAGTGGCTTGGAATTCGGGGCATGACCTGGGGTAGAGTGTGCCCCGAGGTGGCTTATTATAGCTGCATGGATCGAGACCCGGATGTGTTGATTTTACATGTGGGGGGGAATGATTTGGGAGTAAGGTCGGCGAGAGAATTAAAAAGGGACATAAAGCTGGACCTGTTACATTTGTGGAGGGCGTTCCCGGGCATTGTTATTGTGTGGTCAGATATCATAGCTCGGTCGCAGTGGCGTTTTGGTAGGTCGGTGGACCGTATCAACAGGGCGCGGAGCAAATTAAACTGGGCAATTGGCAGGTTTGTGGCGCGGAATGGTGGTTTGGTGGTGCGGCACAGAGAACTGGAGGAGTCCACGGAACAGTACCTAAGGCGAGATGGGGTCCATCTCACAGACGTGGGTTTAGATTTGTGGATGTTTGGATTGAGGGATGTCTGGAGCAAGCGCTGGGGGTGTGGAGGGCCCGGGCCAAGTAAGGTGTCACGTGGCCGGTCTGTGGCGGGGTGATAGGTCCGTCTGAGAGGTTGGGAGTACCGACAGTCGGTTTGTTGTACGAAGTCGCTCAAGGGGAGTGGCTTCGGAGTGGATGGGAACTTGTGGGCGGAGGTCCTGCAGGTTCTGGGTGGGGGTAATGAACGATGGAACGTTATTACCCCTCACCTCGGGCGGTTGGTCACGGCCGAGGTGGTCCTCTGGGCCAGTTGGAGGTTACGGCCGGGGGGTTAAGAATGATGGTTTCCCTCTCGGATGGATCTATCGGTGGTTTTGGTTATAAGGGGGGTATATATATATAAGGTTATGTTTAACAATGGGTGCATGTTTGAGCCACGAGTTTGGTATACATATATAAGGTTAAAATAAAGCTGTGGCCATTCCTGCAATAAAGTCGTGGTTATCGTCTTTAGTTAAGTAAATATGGTACGGGGGTGTGGAACCTGGTAACCTGCCTATCCTTATAGATGCGTCAAGTAAAAGTAAGTCTGTTTCTGACAACGGCACCAATTCACTGTCACCATAGACTTCCACTTCTGTACTCAAACCTAATAAAATGGAGAATCCACATTATCAAGAACATTATTGATCCAAGGAAAAGACAATAACAACTTATTAATATTTAATCCATTTTATTAATCTGACCATTAATTCTCCCTCTCTGGAGATCTGACCAAGTTGCGGTCAGTATATAATTAAAGCAGAAAGCATTTAAGACATATAACATTTGTGGACGTTATATAAACTTAAGCCTCTGACCCCCCTGAAAATATCCTAAATCCCCCATATTACTATAAGGGATTTGCTGCGCCATCTCCACGCGCTGCAGCTCGTGCTGGGCTCCAACTGCCGCCAGCTCAAAGTGAAGTAAAATCAGGAGCCTGCAGAGGCTCAATATAGTGTCTTCAAACAAAGATTGACTTCAACAAATAGCCTAAATTACCTGAAGAATTGTGTACAGGGGGAAGATTTGGGCTAAATTGCTCCATTCCCAAGCAGCACATGTCCTGGTTTGCATCTCCAGCATCTGCAGGTCTTAAAAGACGTCCTACTCCATTTCTCCTGCTCTGCTATTCACGGGAGCATCCTACGTCAGAGCAGACTACTTCAGCCATGGAGCTGACAGTGCACTACGCAATCTTTGACAGCTCCTGGTGTAAGCTACACTTCCCTCTGCTGCACAGACTGATTCTTGGTCCTGCATTCAGCATAGCAGGAAAGCTTCTGCACTGTATCATGCGCTGCTTAGACAGCAGCTTTACAAGCAGTGCAGCTCTGCATGGAGTAAAGCGAATCCCAGCACTCAAATTGAAGACGAGAGGGGAATTATGCAAAAGTGAATTTATTGGCTAGTACACTGCAAAAGGAACCTAACCAGAGCAACGGCACCAACGTTTCGGCATAAAGCCTTTTTCAAGGTCGTTGCCTGAAAAGGTGTGAAGACAATAACAATAATGAGTGCATTATATACAGGTGATACATAGAATATGTACAGAATAATACAAATATACATGAAAATATACTGCGGAACGTACATCACTGGTCAGAATATGGAAATGCGGGGTCTCGGAGGACAACCGGAGGATTGCAAATAATGGTAAGGTTCTGTTTCTCTCCTCTTTCCTCTTCCCTACTCCTCCCTCTCTTTCTCTCCCTCTCTTTCTCTCCCTCTCTTTCTCTCCCTCTCTTTCTCTCCCTCTCTTTCTCTCCCTCTCTTTCTCTCCCTCTCTTTCTCTCCCTCTCTTCTCTCCCTCTCTTCATCTCCCTCTCTTCATCTCCCTCTCTTTCTCTCCCTCTCTTTCTCTCCCCTCTCTTTCGCTCCCTCTCTTTCGCTCCTCTCTTTCGCTCCCTCTTCCTCTCCCTCTCTTTGGCTCCCTCTCTTTCGCTCCCTCTCTTTCTCTTCCTCTCTCTCCCTCTCTTTCTCTCCCTCTCTTTCTCTCCCTCTCTTTCTCTCCTCTCTTTCTCTCCCTCTCTTTCTCTCCCTCTCTTTCTCCCCTCTCTTTCTCTCCCTCTCTTTCTCTCCCTCTCTTTCTCTCCCTCTCTTTCTCTCCCTCTCTTTCTCTCCCTCTCTTCTCTCCCTCTCTTCTCTCCCTCTCTTTCTCTCCTTCTCTTCATCTCCTTCTCTTGTTTCCCTCTCCACTCTCCTTGGTATTGATACCAGTCTCGGCTGTTCAATTTGAATAATCAGCTTCGGCTGTTTGCCTCAACCTGTATTACTTGACCAGTACTATCTCCTATGGTACGCAAGTTTGTTGCCATATTTGTACTAATTATCTCTCTCTCCATATGATTAAGAGCATACTCTGGCAAAAACGTGTGGAACCTTACCATTATTTGCAATCCTCCGGTTGTCCTCCAAGACCCGCATTTCCATATTCTGACCAGTGATGTACGTTCCGCAGTATATTTTCATGTATATTTGTATTATTCTGTACATATTCTATGTATCACCTGTATATAATGCACTCATTATTGTTATTGTCTTCACACCTTTTCAGGCAACGACCTTGAAAAAGGCTTTATGCCGAAACGTTGGTGCCGTTGCTCTGTTAGGTTCCTTTTGCAGTGTACTAGCCAATAAATTCACTTTTGCATAATTCCCCTCTCGTCTTCAATTTGAGTGCTGGGATTCGCTTTACTGTATGTTTTCTGATCCCTTTAGCAACTCCAGCATTTGTGGTGAAGCCTGTAATTACTCTATATTTACAGCTCTGCATGGAGTCTCCTACATTGCTCATTATAAGGAAATTGACCAGAGTTTTATCATACTCATTGTTCATTTAAAATAAAGCCTCAGCCAAGGCTAATACTGTGGATCCTGCACCAACACCGTTCACAGTTAACCCCTTCACGACCATGGACGGATCTTTCCGTCATGGATCGTGTCCCGCTAAGCCAGCCCCCTGCCGCGGGCAGGCCGCGGGCAGGCGGCGTGGATCGGCACACATATCAGCTGTTTTCAACAGCTGACATATGTGACTACATGTTCCGAGTGGAATCGCATTCCACCCGGAACATTAACCCCTTAGATCTCGCTGCCAAAGTCTGGCAGCGAGATCTATATGCGCGCGGCCATCTTTTTTACTTACCGCCGCCCCCTCCGGACGTCACGTGAGTGATCACGTGACGTTCGGGTGGTTGCCATCGTAGCACAGGGTCATGTGATGACGCCTGGTGCTACGAAGTTTCACTTTCATTCTTCCTCGGCACGGAGCAGAGGAAGAAAGAAAGTGACTGAATCTGCTGATTACAGCGGTATAGCTGTGATCAGCAGATAGCGATCAGCAATCGGATTGCTGATCGCTATAGCCCCCTAGGGGGACTAGTAAAATAAAATAAAAAAAGTAAAAAAAAAGTTTTAAAAAATTAAAAAAAAAAACAAAAAACCTAAAAGTTCAAATCACCCCCCTTTCCCCCCATTGAAAATTAAAGGGTTAAAAAATAAATAAATATACACATATTTGGTATCGCCGCATTCAGAAATGCCCGATCTATCAAAATATAAAATCAATTAATCTGATTGGTAAACGGCGTAGTGGCAAAAAAATTCCAAACGCCAAAATTACGTTTTTTTGGTCGCCGCAAGTTTTACGCAAAATGCAATAACAGGCGATCAAAACTTAGCATCTGCGCAAAAATGCCACCATTAGAAACATCAGCTCGAGACGCAAAAAATAAGCCATCACTGAGCCATAGATCCCAAAAAATAAGAACGCTACGTGTTTCAGAAAATGGCGCAAAACGTGCGCCACTTTTATTGGACAAACTTGTGAATTTTTTTTAACCCCTTAGATACAAGTAAACCTATACATGTTTGGTGTCTACAAACTCGCACCGACCTCAGGTATCATACCCACACATCAGTTTTACCATATAGTGAACACCGTGAATAAAACATCCCAAAAACTATTGTGCCATCATACTTTTTTTGCAATTTTTCCACACTTGGAATTTTTTTGCTGCTTTCCAGTACACCATATGGTAAAACTTATGGTTTCATTTAAAAGTACAACTTGTCCCGCAAAAAACAAGCCCTCATATGGCAAGATTGACGGAAAAATAAAAAAGTTACGGCTCTCGGAAGAAGGGGAGCAAAAAACAAAAACGCAAAAACGGAAAGTGCCCCGGGGCTGAAGGGGTTAAATAAAGACATTTACTCAACAGCAGCACCTTCTCACCTCTTAAAGGGATATTACATCCATTCATGCAATCCAGTTATTAAAGGTGTCATTTGTCTGAGGCAATAGTGGAAGTGTGTTCTCAGAACAAAAGGAAACTTTATATTAATCTCTCTGCTTAAAGGTATACTACCACTCTTTATTGAACGTCACTATATATTGAGTATATACTCTCTTAAAGGGACAGTCATAAATGGAAAAAAGGGTGAACATGAAAACCAAAAGTTTAACACCACCAAAATTACATATCGGAGCGATCGAAGGACGGAAACCACCAAAAGAAAGTCTTTTAAAAAAAACGGACCAAAAAAATTTAAAAGAGACTGCAGAAAAATTTTGTCTCTCAACAATTCCGGGGAAAAAACCTTTGGACATAAATTCCAATACTATTTCTCAAATTGATCCTCATCACAGTGGGTGCTTTATCCCAAATGCAAATGGGGTTGGAAATACCTACATCAAGCCAGCTATATTAAACCCAACCACCTATGGCAAAACTGATTTGCTAGACACTGCAGATATGGAAATTGGCCAATTAGGTTCAAATAAAAGTAAAAATCAGAGAAATAATGGGGACCCTGAGCAAGTTGCCATTGGAAACGTCAACTCAGAAGACAGTGAAGATTCTGTTTCTCAAAGTCCGGAGAAGACCAGACTCACACTTGACCCTCTGTTCCAACTCACAAGTCAATTTGACCCCCGCCGACATAGGCACCATTCAGGGTGTAACTATGGTCACCCTTGAATCCCTTATATCCAAGCTAACCACCACTATAAATAACAATTTAAACGCTGCATTGGAAAAACAAACTAAAAGAGAGGAAATTAACAATATCAACAAAAGATTGGATATATTTGAAAATAAAATCTCCACAATTGAGGAGAAAACAAATAACTTGGCTGAGGAACAAAATGGACTTCACCTCCAGATACACTCATTGAAAAATAAAGTGGCGGACCTAGAGGACAGGTCACGTAGAAATAATTTAAAATTAAGAGGAGTTCCTGAGACAATTTCCAACAACGATTTACACACTTATGCAAAACGCCTACTCCTGACAGCTTTGCCATCATTATCTGAACTGGAGACAACTATAGACCGCATTCACAGGCTCCCCAAACCCTCATCTGTTCCGCCGGATAAACCAAGAGACGTTATTCTACGAGTACATTTTTTCAGCACAAAAGATCTAATTTTTAAATATATGAGAGACAACGGTTCCCTCCCAGAACCCTTCCAATCTGTTAAAATATTTGCTGACATTTCTTAAGACACCATGGAGTTAAGAAGAGCTTTCACGTCTACCACTAGTGTCCTACGGGAACGGGGAATCCGATACCGCTGGGGCTTTCCCACCAAATTGTTAGTATGGATGAATGGCAAACATATTACTCTCCTTCAGCTAGAAGATGGCCACCGTTTCATTTCCGCACTAAACAAAGAAGATGGGATCAAGCAAAGTCGCTCCACACCAATCTGACAGCTGGATCTGGGTCTACCACATTCACCAAATCTCAAATTTTATGACCTGCTTAACCCCTTAACGACCGCGGGCCGTAAAATTACGTCCTTGCGGTCATAATGTTACTGCCCGCGGTCTGCCGGCAGCATCATGCTGCGATCGGCACACATCTCAGCTGATTTTTACAGCTGAGATGTGTGCCTGCTAGGCACGAGCAGAATTGTTATCTGCTCGTGCAGTTTAACCCCTTATATGGCGCTGTCAATATGTGACAGCGCCATTATAAGCGCGATCGCAGTAAACATTTACTTACCGCCCGATACCGGAAGTCACGTGACGCGATCACGTGACTTCCGATAGTTGTCATGGTAGCACAGGGTCATGTGATGACTCCTGTACTACACCTGACTTGCTTTCACTTTCGCTGTGCCAGCGGCACAGCAAAAGAGAAAGAGAGCGTATCTGCTGTTTACAGCCTTGTAGCTGTGATCAGCAGATACTGCAGAGCGATCGGAATGCTGATCGCAATAGCCCCCTAGGGGGACTAGTAAAATAAAAACAAAAAGTTAAAAAAAAAGTTTTAAAAAATTAAAAAAAACAAAAAAACCTAAAAGTTCAAATCACGCCCCATTGAAAATTAAAGGGTTAAAAAAATAAAAAAAATGTACACACATTTGGTATCGCTGCGTTCAGAAATGCCCGATCTATCAAAATATAAAATCAATTAATCTGGTCAGTATACGGCGTAGCGGCAAAAAAATTCCAAACGCCAAAACGATGTTTTTTTGTCGCCACAACTTTTGCACAAAATGCAATAAGAGGCGATCAAAATGTAGCATCTGCGCAAAAATGGTACCGTTAAAAATGTCAGCTCGAGACGCAAAAAATAAGCCATCATTGAGCCATAGATCCCGAAAAATGAGAACGCTATGGGTCACGGAATATGGCGTAAAACGTGCGCCACTTTTTTCGGACAAACTTCCGATTTTTTTTTAACCCCTTATATAACAGTAAATTTATACATGTTTGGTGTCTACGAACTCGCACTGACCTGAGGCATCACACCCACACATCAGTTTTACCATATAGTGAACACAGTGAATAAAATATCTCAAAAACCATAGTGCTATCGCACTTTTTTTGCAATTTTTCTGCATTTGGAATTTTTTTTGCCATTTTCTAGTACACTATATGGTAAAACTGATGGTTTCATTTAAAAGTACAGCTCGTTCCGCAAAAAATGAGCCCTCACATGACCATATTGACTGAAAAATAAAATAGTTACGTCTCTCAGAAAAAGAATGGCGAAAAAAAAAAAACGGGAAGCAAAAAATCGTCCGGTCGTGAAGGGGTTAATTTGTCTACTGACAACAGCTGAATACAGGACAAATGGTCCTTGAGCCGAATTGCCATCCCACATATGGATATACTCTTCACCAATCCTCTATTCAACCAGATGTTGTATATTTGAAAACTTGTTTTGACTAACACCTTCAGTCATCAGCTAAGGATTGTGGGGGTTTTTTTTGTTTTTTTTTCTCATAAACTCCTCATATCCTTTCCATGAACAATTTGCCTCACTGCAAGTCTCTTGGAAGACGGACTCCTAGGAGACATCATTCTCCTTTTAGTCATAGCACGGTTTGTTGCTTTAGTTCTTTAGTAACACCAGTAATTGTATATACGTTATTATTAGTGATGAGCGAGTACTAAAAAGCTCGGGTGCTCGAAGCTCGGGCCGAGCCTCCCAAGATACTCGTGTACTCGGCCCGAGCAACGAGCCCAATGTTATCCTATGGGAGACCCGAGTATTTTTGTGAAATGACCCCCCGGCAGCATGGAGAAACCCTAAAAATGTCACAAAAGTCTCAGAAGAGTGCTCAAATGACATGGCAACAGCATGGGGAAGACCCCTTGAAGCATTTATCACTGAAAAGTCACAGCTGTGAACAATTTTGTCCGCGTTTTACGCCATTTTTACGGACTCACCAGAAAACCTTCCAAAATGACCCCAAAATGATTTTTGATGGCGGAAATGTTAAGGGCACATACCCAATAGTGAGATAGAGCTGGTGTATGTTACTTTTTGAGATTAATACATGAAAGATTTTACGTGAAAACATTGTGTGGCACTCCGATGTCCCTGAGAAGAGACGTACATGAAGGCCTCTTGAGTCTAATGTGCCCATTTTGAGGAAGTGAGTCTTTGTAGTATTTTCCTTTGCCAGGGCAGTCCAAAATTGTGAGGTTCACCAATGCCCCTGCATACAGACGTGCATGAGGGCCTGTAAACCTGAAGTGCCCATTGTAAGGAAGTGGGTCTATTGTAGTATAGCCCTTAGGCAGGGCAGCCAAAAATTGGGAGGCTCCACATTGTCCCTGGATAGAGACGTGCATGATGGCCTGTAAACCTGAAGTGTCCATTGTCAGGAAGTGGGTGTATTATAGTATAGCCCTTAGGCAGGGCAGCCAAAAATTGGGAGGCTCCACATTGTCCCTGGATAGAGACGTGCATGATGGCCTGTAAACCTGAAGTGCCCATTGTAAGGAAGTGGGTCTATTGTAGTATAGCCCTTAGGCAGGGCAGCCAAAAATTGGGAGGCTTCACGTTGTCCCTGGATAGAGACGTGCATGAGGGCCTGTAAACCTGAAGTGCCCATTGTAAGGAAGTGGGTCTATTGTAGTATAGCCCTTAGGCAGGGCAGCCAAAAATTGGGAGGCTCCACGTTGTCCCTGGATAGAGACGTGCATGAGGGCCTGTAAACCTGAAGTGCCCATTGTAAGGAAGTGGGTCTATTGTAGTATAGCCCTTAGGCAGGGCAGCCAAAAATTGGGAGGCTCCACGTTGTCCCTGGATAGAGACGTGCATGAGGGCCTGTAAACCTGAAGTGCCCATTGTAAGGAAGTGGGTCTATTGTAGTATAGCCCTTAGGCAGGGCAGCCAAAAATTGGGAGGCTCCACGTTGTCCCTGGATAGAGACGTGCATGAGGGCCTGTAAACCTGAAGTGCCCATTGTAAGGAAGTGGGTCTATTGTAGTATAGCCCTTAGGCAGGGCAGCCAAAAATTGGGAGGCTCCACGTTGTCCCTGGATAGAGACGTGCATGAGGGCCTGTAAACCTGAAGTGCCCATTGGAAGGAAGTGGGTCTATTGTAGTATAGCCCTTAGGCAGGGCAGCCAAAAATTGGGAGGCTCCACGTTGTCCCTGGATAGAGACGTGCATGAGGGCCTGTAAACCTGAAGTGCCCATTGTAAGGAAGTGGGTCTATTGTAGTATAGCCCTTAGGCAGGGCAGCCAAAAATTGGGAGGCTCCACGTTGTCCCTGGATAGAGACGTGCATGAGGGCCTGTAAACCTGAAGTGCCCATTGTAAGGAAGTGGGTCTATTGTAGTATAGCCCTTAGGCAGGGCAGCCAAAAATTGGGAGGCTCCACGTTGTCCCTGGATAGAGACGTGCATGAGGGCCTGTAAACCTGAAGTGCCCATTGTAAGGAAGTGGGTCTATTGTAGTATAGCCCTTAGGCAGGGCAGCCAAAAATTGGGAGGCTCCACGTTGTCCCTGGATAGAGACCTGTTAGGTTCTTAGTGCCTCCGTGCTTGCATTTAAAAACCGCACGTGTGTGCCTGTTGGTGGCAGCTTTCCGCTGCATTTGTGTGAGTTTTGCAAAAACTTGGATATAACGCACAAGTCTAGTGAATACACATCAGCACAGCATTGCAAAATGCGCAAGGGCGTTGTCAACGAACAAGGAAGTGGACGTGATGGTGGTGCAGGCAGAGACCGAGGTTGTGTGCAAGCTCTAATTTCGCCACAACAAAGGGCCACATCTAGTCGCTCGCACGTCCTGTCCCAAATTCTTGGGGACCGCTGCAGTACACCGCTCTTGAACCAAGACCAGTGTCAACAGGTTGTTAGTTGGATAGCGGATAATGCTTCCAGTCAGATTGGCACCACCACAAACACTCTGTCTTCCACACGGTCAAGTGTCAGTAGCCGTGATACTGCACCGCACATTTCAGAACCTGATCCTCCTTCCTACCACCAGGCCGAGTACACGTCCACGGACATTACTGATCCCACACTTGGACACTCGGAAGAGCTGTTCGTTCACGTTTCCATTCACAAATTCTGGCCTCTCGCCAGCTCCTGTTGAAGTGGGCCATGACGAGATTGTATGTACAGATGCCCAAATATTTGAGCAGCCACGTTCTCACGAAGTTGGCAACGTATCTCAACAAGGGGTGGACGATGATGAGACACAATTGTCAGGAAGTCAGGAGGAGGAGCAGGGTGCGGAAGAGGAAGACGACGTGGTGGATGATCCAGTAACTGACCCAACCTGGCAGGAGGATATGCAGAGCGAGGACAGCAGTGCACAGGGGGAGGGAGGCGTAGCATCCCAACAGGCAGTAAGAAGCAGAGTGGTGGCCCCAGGCAGACGTCAGGCAACTGTTCCCCGGAACAACACGACACAAGGTGCCTGTACAAATGTTAGGTCTTCCCGAGTCTGGCTGTAATACTATTGTATGTATTGAGGATTTCGATTGCGTTAGGGCAATGACAACCAGAGACGAGTTCTTGGTGCAATACGTTTATAATATGCAACCAGCAAATATGTACATAAACGGAACAAAAACACAGTAGAACATAAATACAGGAAATACCTTCCAGGGACGGAGCGAAAGGGAATTCCCGGGACCGCGCACCGGACTCCCCCAGGGAGACCACCAAGAGCGAACCCCTATACAGGGACTGTCTGGCAATCACCCCAGAAGCCCTAAATGCGCAGCAGCCGGGACACAAAAGGGCAATAGGTAAGTCCAAAAATGTCCGTACGTGATGTGAGTCCAGAGTGGTATTAAACGGAAGGAACCGGGCAGAAGTGCCGACCAAAGACGGCAAACGGAGTCCGGGCACAGCTAGATGATACCAGATGAAGTCCAGAGTCGGTGTCGGTTGTTTTCCAAGAGGATCCGAATAACAATCAGGAACCAAAAGCTGCAGGGCAGGAGCACACAGGAAGCAGTATACTCAGGCACTGGACTAAGCTTTAGGGGCGGCTTTTAAACAGATGGACAGGAAGTAGGGCAACAGAACAGAAAACTCCATGTTAACAAAGGGCAAGCTCTTTCAAAAGAAAACTGGAAAACCCGGAACTCTGACACTGGCAGTTTTTTAAGTTGGCTCCAGATGATTCTAAAAAGGCCATTTGCAACACCTGCCATGCCAGCATCAGCAGGGGTACCAAAACTAGCAGCCTGACCACCACCAGCATGATCAGGCACATGTCAGCCAAGCACCCGACTTTGTGGGAAGTACAACAGAGTCCAGGAGCAGTGCTTGCTGATGTCACTGCTACGTCTTCGCTGGTTGTGCATGCGAGCCAATCCCCTGTCCATGCTGCCTGCGAACAAGCCTCCTCCACTCCTGCACCTGCAGTTGCCTACGCAGAAAGAACACCATCATCAAGCACGTCCTTGTCCCAGCGCAGCGTTCAGTTATCCATTCAGCAAACCTTTGAACGCAGGCGCAAATACACTGCCAACACCCCACATGCCACAGTTCTAAATGCTAACATTTCGCGACTGCTTGCGCTGGAAATGTTGCCTTTTAGGCTGGTTGAGACATAAGCATTCCGCGACCTGATGGTGGCAGCTGTCCCACGTTACTCGGTCCACAGCCGCCACTATTTCTCCCGGTGTGCCGTCCCCGCATTGCATAACCACGTGTCACAAAACATCACACGTGCCCTGAACAACGCTGTTTCAGCCAAAGTCCACCTAACCACAGACACGTGGACAAGTGCATGTGGGCAAGGCCGCTACATCTCGTTGACGTCACACTGGGTTAATATTGTGCAAGCTGGGACCCAGTCTGAGCGAGGGACGGAACACGTCCTTCACACACCAAGTTTTGCAGGCCCTACCTCAGTCAGGGTTTCACACACACTCTATAGCTCCGGAATGTCATGCTCCTCAGCCTCCTCCTCCTCCTGCGCATCCTGATCCACTTCACCCTCCACACCAGTCCCAAGCTGGAAGTGTCGCGGGCAGAGGAGGGGACGGTGCGCTCTCCCACTGCTCGGGTCCGGCTGACGCTGCTCTACGGCTGCTGCTGCTCGTTGGCTCGATCGATGGCCGGATCCCGGGGACTCGAGCGGCGCTACTCGCCCGTGAGTGAAAAGGGGTGGTTTGGGTTTTGGGGATATTGTCCGTGACGCCACCCACGGTTGTGGTGATTGTGTGGACACCACCGCTGCTCTGGACGGGGATCCCGGGAGCCTGTGACAGGGAGCAGCTTTGTTGTTATTTCTCCCCTCCGTGGGTAGGGGGGTTGGTTGTCCCGGGGCCTGGTGATGGGGTAGAGATGGATGACAGGCGGGTTGCGGGGCCTGATGAAGTGCAGGGTCGCAGGGGCAGCGCTGTGCCACACGGCACGGAGGTACTCACTCAGCCCAATGATGATGACACAGTTCACGGTAAAACAAGTGGCTGGATGGACGGGTCACTCGGACGGCTGCGGTTGTTCCTCCATGCAGGTTAGTGATGACTGTCTCTCCCTGCACCTAAGTTAAGTGTTGGTAGTGATGGTTTCCCAACGGTAACCCGCTCCCCGACCTGGATATGGGCCGGAGGAGCCCCTTTTGCCCACAGGCGCTGGCCCTGGGAGACGGTTGCCCTTGGCGGTGGCGGTGTCTCCCCTTCACGGTTGGACGGTTGCCTTCTATCTGGACTTGGCTGTTTGGAAACCCTGAGGTCCCCTTCACTAACGGATTTGGCAAATTCACGGCGACACCAAGCCTTGCCGGGATCCGAAAGTCCTCTGCCAATGGTGCTGGCTTCTCTTTGTATACCGGTCCGGTACGGCCGGGTCACCACCCGTCCACGGTCCTTACGGCAGACTCCAATCGGCCTCCACTGCAGACGGTCACCACATCCTGCCAACCTTGAAGTCCTGTCCGGGCCACACACCCGGACCAACTTCAGGCTCTTTGCTGTCACTTTTCTCCTCTCTACTACTTTCCTCCTTCCACTTCCTTAGCTTAACTCTCACTGCCTGTGTTTTCCCTCCTCCTCGGTGGGTGGAGACCAACCGCCTGGCTCCACACCCTGGTGTGGACAACAGCCCCTGGGGAAGGCAACAAGGATTTTGTGTTTTGACTATGATATGCCTGCAGGGAGTGTGGGGTGTTTAAGTGTTGTGCTCTGTGGCCCCTGGCTTGTCCAGGGCGACACAGAAGCACTGCAGCACTGCCTCGGCGAAGCGGCAACAGGCAGTGCTGAAGCTAATCTGCATAGGTGACAACAAACCCCACAATGCAGAAGAGGTGTGGACAGCTCTGAAACAGAAGGCAGATCACTGGCTCACAACTCTGAACCTAAAGCCAGGAAAGGTCGTGTGTGACAATGGCCGGAACCTGGTGGCGGCTTTGAGGCGAGGCCAGCTGACACATGTTCCATGCGTGGCCCATGTGCTCAACCTCGTGGTTCAGCGGTTTCTAAAGTCATACTCAGAGCTGTCTGATCTGCTGGTAAAAGTTCGCCGCCTGTCTGCACATTTTCGAAAGTCACCTACTGCTTCAGCCGGCCTTGCCGGCTTAAGACGCCGTTTGCATCTTCCGGCACACAGACTGGTGTGTGATGTCCCCACGCGTTGGAATTCAACTCTGCACAAGTTGGTCAGGATATGTGAGCAGAAGAGGGCAGTTGTTGAGTACCTGCATCACCTAAGCCGTCGGGAAATGGGTCAAACTCCACACATAACACCTGAAGAGTGGAGATGGATGTCCGACCTATGCACCATCCGCCAAAACTTTGAGGACTCCACCAAGATGGTGAGCGGCGATGACGACATTATTAGCGTCACCATACCGCTTCTCTGCCTTCTAAAATGGTCTCTGCTCAAAAAACAACCATGATGCATTGCAGGCGGAGCGCGATGAGTTTGAGCAAGAAACAGTAGTGGGTGTGGGTGATAACACACAGCCCAGCCTCGTCTCATCACAACGTGCAGTGGAGGACTATGACGAGGAGGAGGATGAAGACATGGAGCAACTCTCTGGCCAAATTGAGGATATGACATGCAGTCATATCCTCGGTTCAGCGTGGCTGGCCAGAGGACAGGGTAGATGATGAGGAGGAGGAGGACAGCATGTTCAGTCATCGTGTTGGTCAGGATACTGAAGTGATGGCTGTTAAGAGTCTGGCACACATGGCTGACTTTATGGTAAGCTGCCTGTCTCGTGACCCTCGTGTTAAGAACATCTTGGCCGACAATCATTACTGGTTGGTAACACTGTTAGACCCACGCTAAAAGGAGAACTTTATGTCTCTTATTCCCGAGGCGGAGAGGTCAGGCAAAATGCAGCAGTTCCAGAAGGCCATAGTCACGGAAGTAGGCAAAGCATTCCCCTCACAAAACGCTAGCGGCATAGGTCAGGAATCAGTGGACAACCAAGGCGTACAGCCGAGAGGGGCACAAGTCCAATCCGCCAGAGGTAGGGGAACAGTCTTTAAGATGTGGGACAGTTTTCTCAGCCCCTCACATACCACAGCCCCTGAGGTGAGGGGTAGTGCCACAAGAAATCCTAAGTTTGGCCAGATGCTCAAGGAGTACCTTGCAGATCAAACAACTGTACTCCGACATTCCTCTGTGCCTTACAATTGATGTGTATCCAAGCTGGACACGTGGCATGAATTGGCTCTTAGTCTCTACGCCTTGGAAGTCCTGGCCTGCCCTGCCGCTAGCGTTTTGTCAGAGCGTGTTTTTAGTGCCGCAGGTGGAATCATTACAGATAAACGCACCCGCCTGTCAACTGTAAATGCTGACAGGCTGACTCTGATCAAGATGAACAAGGGTTGGATTTGGCCAGACTTCACCACACACCAACAGCAAATGACAGCGGAATTTAAAGTTTGTAACGGGAATTTGCCATGTACCTCCACTCACCCATGGTAACACACTTCTGGACTTTGGCTAATCGCTGGACTGCTCCTCCTTCTCCTCATGCGCCATCATGGTGACCGTTACAATAGTTAAGCCGTTGTTTCAGGTATACCCCCAGTGGTAAATTTTTTCGCCCATTCTTTCTGAATGGGCATTACAACGACAGGAGACCCGCTCCTTTGCAATGGGAACAATGTTTTGAGGCCCTCATGCACATCTCTATCCAGGGACAATGTGGAGCCTCCAAATTTTTGGCTGCCCTGCCTAAGGGCTATACTACAATAGACCCACTTCCTTACAATGGGCACTTCATGTTTACAGGCCATCATGCACGTCTCTATCCAGGGACAATATGGAGCCTGACGCTGCCACCGACAGGCACACACGTGCTGTTTTTAAATGCAAGCACGGACGCAATAAGAACCTAACTGGTTTTTAGGAGCGACAATTACTGAGAAGTCTGACACTATCAGACACTGCTGACTGACGTGTATTATACACTAGACTTGTGCGTTATATAATAGTTTGTGCAAAACGCGCACCTGTACGCTGCCACCGACAGACACACACGTGCTGTTTTTAAATGCAAGCACGGACGCAATAAGAACCTAACTGGTTTTTAGGAGCGACAATTACTGAGAAGTCTGACTCTATCAGACACTGCTGACTGACGTGTATTATACACTAGACTTGTGCGTTATATAATAGTTTGTGCAAAACGCGCACCTGTACGCTGCCACCGACAGACACACACGTGCTGTTTTTAAATGCAAGCACGGACGCAATAAGAACCTAACTGGTTTTTAGGAGCGACAATTACTGAGAAGTCTGACTCTATCAGACACTGCTGACTGACGTGTATTATACACTAGACTTGTGCGTTATATAATAGTTTGTGCAAAACGCGCACCTGTACGCTGCCACCAACAGACACACACGTGCTGTTTTTAAATGCAAGCACGGACGCAATAAGAACCTAACTGGTTTTTAGGAGCGACAATTACTGAGAAGTCTGACACTATCTGGACTGTTTTAGACTGTGTACACCAGCCCCAGATATGATGAAAGCTTTCCCTGAATCAGCGACACTCTCCCTGCACTGACTGTCTGGATAGTTGTGAGCAGAGCACAGCGCGCCGGCCGATATAAAGGCTCGGTCACGCTGTGCAGGCCGGCCAATCACTGCAATTCCACAACTAACAGGGCTGTGGCATTGCAGTGGTCTGACAGCCAATCCCTGCATGAGGGCTGGCTCTCAAAAGAGCGCCAACATGCAGAAATGAAGACCACGAGTACAGCACGAGTATCGCGAGATTACTCGGTCCCCGCCGAGCAGCCCGAGTACAGCGATACTCGTGCGAGTACCGAGTAGTTACAAGCATGCTCGCTCATCACTAGTTATTATCATAACTGGCTGTTACCTCTTTAGGTCTTGAAGCCTATTTACTTAAAAGTATATTTTCGTTGAAAAGAAATAGTAGTTTTTATATTATAGGATAGTGTATTGTTTCCCCCTTTTATTGTTGTTGGTTTACTGAATTGCACATTAATTGATCTTTATCCAATATCCACTAAGTTATTAAGCTACAACGTCAGAGGTCTTAATTGCCCAAGAAGGAGGTTTCTTGTCTGGAGAGACATAAAAAGAACAGCTGCAGACATTATATGTCTGCAAGAAACCAAATTCGCAAAACTTGATCACCCTAGGTTCGAACACAAAGATTTTCCACACGTGTTCTACGCACTCAATGAAAAAAAGAAAGCAGGAGTATCAACTTTGGTTAAAAACACAGTTTCATTTCAGTTTGTCAATGAAGCAAAGGATGAGCAGGGTAGATTCCATATTCTCACATGTGTGATAAATAACACAACCCGTGTACCATCGCTAACATATATGCCCCCAACTTTGGCCAGATCGGCTTTCTCAAGAGGGTTATTAGCACCATAGAAAAAATAAAATTAGGTGATATACTCCTACTGGGAGACTTCAACCTAGTTCCAGACCGATTTATGGATTCCACTGCACATTCCAGACACTTTAAACATTCTCTAAAGCATTACAACCAAGAAAAAAGGGAGTCTCTGATGCAATAGTGTATTTTTTTGCAAAAAATTAGCAATATTCACTTTATTATGATTAAAGAAACATAGTACAAAAATTGATCTCATAAAAAGCACATACAAGGTCACAGGCAAAAACTCATAGTCCAGGATAAACAGGTTCACACTGGGATATGCTCAAATTATTTTTTTTGAAAGATGACTGTTATATTTACTTTTCCTCAAGAGGATATGTAGGGGTTAACCCTCCATTTTATTTAGCCTCTTCCAAATAGAGCAGAGGAACATCAAAGGGTGGGTGCGCACTTGTGTGTGCCATTGAACCTGACTGCTATTGAAATCTTCACTAGATTGAATCTCTGGATCAAGAAAAATACCGCAGCTAAATAGCTGCCAGTCAGGTACATATACCAAGTAAGAAGTTATGCATCTATGCAAAAAAATGTTTTCTTTTCCTCACTCAGGCACACACAAATGCATTTTTCTCATGATAAGGTGAATTGTATATAACCTGTTATATTTAATATACAAACACCACCCCTGTTAGTGAGAGCCCATAAAATCAATGAAAGTTAATCATTTTAAATTACCCATTTTTACTTGAGCAGCTTCTGAGTGTGACCTCTTATGCCTCCAATGCGCATTTCACCAAAGCTTCATAGGTGCCATTCCCTGATGAAGCTTTGGTGAAATGACTGGCAGCTATTTAGCTGCGGTATTTTTCTTGATCCAGAGATTCAATCTAGTGAAGATTTCAATGGCAGTCAGGTTCAATGGCACACACAAGTGCGCACCCACCCTTTGATGTTCCTCTGCTCTATTTGGAAGAGGCCAAATAAAATGGAGGATTAACCCCTACATATCCTCTTGAGGAAAAGTAAATATAACAGTCATCTTTCAATATATAGAGCAGATCTTAATAAATTTTGACTTAATATGACTGGAAGAATGGATCCAGTCAACAAGTGCTAAAAATAATGAGACCAGAATTTGTGTAGGTTATCCCAAAAAATATACATAAAAATAATTTGAGCATATCCCAGTGTGAACCTGTTTATCCTGGACTATGAGTTTTTGCCTGTGACCTTGTATGTGCTTTTTATGAGATCAATTTTTGTACTATGTTTCTTTAATTATAATAAAGTGAATATTGCTAATTTTTTGCAAAAAAATACACTATTGCATCAGAGACTCCCTTTTTTCTTGGTTGTGGTGTTTTCAGGTGGTTGAGTCTGCAAGATAAGTCTAATGATAATGAAAAGCTGGAGGTGGTTGTTTGTAATTCTCTAAAGCATTGGCTGCTAGCACACGAATTCATCGATACATTTAGAAGTTTTAACTCCACTTCGAAAGAATTCACCTACTACTCGGATACTTATAAGACCTTCTCTCGCATTGGTTTGATCCTCACCACCTCTTTTACCATTTCCAAATTTAAAAACACTACAATCCTCAAGAAAACCTTCTCAGACCACTAGCCGGTTATGTGTGAAATACAATTTAATTCACATGCCCAAAGGAATCTTCTATGGAAATGTAGCCCTTCCCTAATCAACCTTCCCTCATATAAAACCCAACTTGAACAATCTATTAAAAACTATTTTGACGAGAATAATCACAAATCCCTATGTCCCACTACAATTTGGAACGCCCATAAAGCTGTCATGAAAGGAGAGCTAATAAAACTATCTGCATTCCACAAGAAAGAGAGAAGAAAAAAAATTGACCTGATCCAAAACGCAATCAACCAAAAAGAAAAAGCCCAACAAAATCTACATACCCCATCGGCGAGCATTTATAAGGTTCTATTGGACCTTAGAATCCAACTGAAAGGGTTACTCTTTGACGAGTTTGACCGCCACCTTTATTACTGAAAAATGAAATATTATTCCTCCATTAACAAGCCAACTAGATTAATGGCCCAGAAAGTAAAAGCAATTAGAGTTAAGCAAAGGATCAACTCAATAAAAAACACTAGGGGCATTTTAGTGAATCATCCCAAGGATATTGTTGACGCTTTTGCCAGATATTATGAACAACTTTATAACCTAAAAGATGATCCCCTTACCCCCAGCCAACCCCTGAAATGATCAATAAATTTTTGTCAAAAATAAACCTCCCTACAATAGCCCCCAATAAACTTGCAAATCTCAATGCTCCCTTCACTGAAACTGAAGTCTTCAATACAATTTCCTCCCTAAAATTAGGAAAAGCCCCCGGACCAGATGGCTTTACGAATGATTATTTTAAATCCTTTTGCACCCTCCTTTCCCCATACCTGACTAAAACATTCAACCAAATCTCCTCGACGGGTACTATCCCCACTGAGATGTTGCAAGCAACGATCTCTTTGATCCCAAAATCCGGTGGGGATGTTGAGTCTGTCGGCAATTACAGACCCATTTCCTTAATTAATACAGACATATATAATGTCAATACAAAATATATGCCAAAATTATTGCCAACAGTCTCAAAAAGTTGATTCCAGAAATTATTGATAAAGATCAACTTGGTTTTGTCGAAGGGAGGCAAACCTCCGATGGTACAAGGAGGACTATCAACCTTTTTCATCAGATGGAAAAAAGCAAAACGCCATCCATACTGCTGGCGCTAGATGCTGAAAAGGCATTTGATCGCATAAACTGGCAGTATCTGAGGGCGACTCTGTCCAAATTTGGCTTCGAGGACAGTTTTACCAATACGGTTATGGCATTATACTCTAAACCGTCTGCAAGAGTATATGCCAATAACCAGTTATCTGCCCCCTTTGGTATCACGAACGGTACCCGCCAAGGCTGTCCTCTCTCCCCTCTCCTGTTTGTCCTTGCAATTGAACCCCTAGCTGAATTTATCAGAACCAATGATAAAATCAAAGGAATCCCTACAAAAACCAAACATCATAAAATTGGACTTTTTGCAGATGACATTATCCTCTCCCTTTCAGACCCAGCTCCCTCTGTTCTGGAATTGATTAAGGTCCTAGATAATTTTACAAAAATCTCATATTATAAACTAAACACCAAAAAATCCCAAATCCTCCAATTTCACCTCGATGACCCCACTATTAGTCTAATCAAGACATGCTCTGCCTTTTCATGAGAAGACTCCTCTATTACTTATTTAGGAATACAGATTACCAAAAATTTACAGAACATAGTAGATGTCAACACTGATCGACTAATTAATAGCATTACAATAGACTTTAAAACTTTCTTAAGATCAGAACTCTCATGGCTGGGGAGAATAGTTACTCTTAAAATGATGATCCTACCCAAAATACTCTACTTATTTAGATCCATCCCTCCCCATATCCCTATCAAGACCATAAACAAGCTACAAAAAACAATAAACAACTTCATTTGGGGTGGTAAGAGGGCAAGGGTCTCCAAAACTATTCTAACCAAACATAAGGTGAGGGGTGGGATTGGTGTTCCAAGTTTATTGGGATATTACAATGCTAATTTAATCAAACAAAGCCAACGCTGGGTGGGAGACTCATACACATTTACCTGGGTGGATTTGGAATTATTTTTTAACAACTATCGTCCCCTTAAACATCTTATTTTATCCCATCTTTTCAACCCATCTCTCCCTTCACCTGATCCCCCCACGTTGAGAGCCTCTATACAGGCATGGAAACACCTTGCTAACAAAACTCCTAAAATAAACAAATATAACCAAATTAGAAACTTTAGTCTCAACTTCCTAGCTATTATCGCAAACCAGAAGATACCGACCTCATGGCACAACTCAAAACTAAACAAAATTAGCGACATTCATGATGGTTTGGATTTTATCTCTTTTCTGGATATTAAAATTAAGCATAAAATACCCGACTCAGATTTCAAAACTCTTATTTCCATCAGAGAATCCCTGCGTAAAATCCTTAATAATAACAATCCCCTCCCAGAGATAATTGATACATTATTCTGCAACCCAAATAGTGTGCCTATTTGGAAAAACCAAAAAATATATCAACATTTAATAGAAGATCTAAATTTCGAGAAACTGAAATACATGCTGGATTGGGAGAAGGACCTAAAACAATCCTTTTCTGAAGAGAATTGGCAGATCGGTTTAAAAGCAACAATTTCCTCAACTATTTGCTCTTCTCTTTTAGAATCCCACTACAAACTTCTCACCCGATGGTATTTTACTCCATTCAGGCTCCACCAAATTAATAAAAACAACTCCTCCTCATGCTGGAGGAACTGTAACGGCACCGGTAGCCTACTGCACATTTTCTGGGATTGCCCAATATTAAAAAACCTCTGGATAGAAATATCCAAAGAAATTAATCAAATCACCCATTCCAACATAGTTATTACCCCCCAATTAGCTCTCCTCTCTCTAGACCTTGACCAGATTGATCCATCCTTCAAATTTGTTATTATCCACATCTTCCTCACCACCAGATCCCTTATTGCAGCCAACTGGAAAAATCCCCTCCCTCCATCTATTACATAACTTATTGAAGCATTAGTCCAACACAACCATTTTGAGAAACATTATGCCACTATTAACAATAATTTCCCTAAATATTTCTGGCAGTGGAATCCATGGAATCAATAACGCCAAGGCGTTACATGAGATCAGATGATCTTACTAATTGAATTCTAACATGTGGTTGTCTTTGTGTTCATCTTATTATTTAGCCTTCAGCTCGGGTTTTCTTATAATATTGAAATCCTCTAGACGTTGACAAATGTGATATATTTCATAGTTCTCAATTATAACTGTTGTATATGTTTAATCCTCATATTCTCTCTCATATTGCAACCCACTTATTAGATGTTCTCCCTTTCCCAGTTTCCCTCCCTTTTTCCTTCCCCCTCTTCCCAGTTTCCCCAATACAAATTTCACTTCTCTCCTCAAACCCATACTCCTCTTCCTATCCTTACTCCCTTTCCCATTTTTATAGTACTTAAATGGTAGGATTATAGAACATAAGAATGATTAATGCAATGACAATACAACTCCTTCAAATTTGTACTTCCCCACAAATTTTCAAAATAAAAAATATTTTAAACACAGATTCTCGATTGGATTCAGGTCTGGACTTTGACTTGGCCATTCTAACACCTGGATACGTTTATTTGTGAACCATTCCATCAAAGATTTTGTTTTATGTTTTGGATCATTGTCTTGTTGGAAGACAAATCTCTGTCCCAGTCTCAGGTCTTTTGTAGACTCCAGCAGGTTTTCTTCAAGAATGGTTCTGTATTTGGCTCCATCCATCTTCCTATCAATTTTAACCATCTTCCCTGTCCCTGCTGAGCAAAAGCAGTCACAAACCATGATGCTGCCACCTCCATGTTTGACAGTGGGGATGGTGTGTTCAGGGTGATGAGCTGTGTTGCTTTTACGCCAAACATATCATTTGGCATTGTGCTCAAATAGTTTGATTTTGGTTTCATCTGACCAAAGCATCTTCGTCCACATATTTGGTGTGTCTCCCAGGTGGCTTGTGGCAAACTTTAAATTACACTTTTTATGGATATCTTTAAGAAATGGCTTTCTCCTTGCCACTCTTCCATAAAGGCCAGATTTGTGCAGTGTATTGCTGATTGTTGTTCTATGGACAGACTCTCCCACCTCAGCTGTAGATCTCTGCAGTTCATCCAGAGTGATCATGGGCCTCTTCGCTGCATCTCTGATAAGTCTTCTCCTTGTTTGAGATAAAAGTTTGGATGGACGGCCGGGTCTTGGTAGATCTGCAGTGGTATGATACTCCTTCCATTTCAATATGATCGCTTGCACAGTGCTCCTTGGGAGGTTTAAAGTTTTGGAAATCTTTTTGTAACCAAATCCAGCTTTAAACTTCTTCACAACAGTATCATGGACCTGCCTGTTGTGCTCCTTGGTCTTCATGATGCTATCTGCGCTTTAAACAGAACACTGAGACTATCACAGAGCAGGTTCATTTATATGGAGACTAGATTACACACAGGTGGCTTATATTTATCATAATCAGTCATTTAGGACAACATTGGATCATTCAGAGATCCTCAATGAACTTCTGGAGTGAATTTGCTGCACTGAAAATAAAGGGGTCGAATAATATTGCACGCCCCAATTTTCAGTTATTTATTTTTACAAAAGTTTAAAATAAGCAAAAAATTTCATTCAACTTCGCAATTGTGTCCCACTTATTGTTGATTCTTCACCATAACATTAAAATTTTTATTTTATGTTTGAAGCCTGAAATGTGGGAAAAGGTTGAAAAATTTAAGGGGGCCGAATACTTTCGGAAGGCACTGTACACTCTAGCATCTACTGGAGACTGGTAAGTATAACGCGCATGCTTTAATTTTTTTTCCTTTTGCACTTTTTTTTTTTTTTTTTTTTTTTTACTACCCAGTGCCAGATCCAGGTCAATCCTGGCCCAGCCCAGCACTCGGGTACTTTTGAACCCCTGCTGGTCTTCACATCACAGAGAAAACGCTATAAAATACCACAAAAAATGACCCAAAAACCACAGAGGACTCCCAGGAGACATCCTGCTGCAAAATCAAGTTTTATCAGGAAAAACCGCTGCAAAAACATTCTGTGTGAACATACCCTAACAGTTCCTATCACCTTTTCCCCTCTCTGTGGACACAACTCTCTGGTAGCTAAGACCGTGCTGTGTCACTGAATATAGGAAAAGTTCCATGGGGCAAAGTCTTTAGGGGTGAGGGCAGAGTTTTTGGTAGAAAGGGGCATTGTCCTCAGGGTAAAGGAAAGGATATGAAACAAAGGATTAGGGCAGCATCCACAGTGTAGGGCAAGAGCAGGTTTGTAACCTGCTCACAGTATTATTTATCCCTTGGAGGGAAGCGCAACACGCGCAAAGCAACTAGGGAGGGAAAAAAAACCCGCAAAAATACCTTCAGCTGCTCTGGGCCCCTTCAAGGGCTTCATCTCTCGTCTGATCCCCATGTGACATGCAACAGACACAACTGAAGGGTACTCGTCCAGGTCTGCCACTTCACTTTTACCTTCAACTTTGCGGATGATCCTTGGTGGCTGTCCGTCTACTCGGCTCCTTGCTCTGCACAATGAAAGCGGTAATTCTTGCCCTCAAATCTGAATTGCACTCACAGAATGTGGGCCGCGTATGTATCCTGGAGACTTTCTACTTTCAGGAGCGCCACCCGAATTCCCTCCACTATGGGGTTATCACACCAGAGTAGATGGCTGCATTCCACTGTGGTCCTCTCAATGAAAATCCAGTCCTACGTTCCGGCCTCCAAGTTGAATACACGACTGCACCATGAGTGTTAGGAGGCCACCTTTCCCACAGTGGTCAACTGCTGGTACTTGGCTGTGGGCGACTACCTTGGTCCAAATCCCACTCTTGCTGAGCCCACTGGTACTCTGCCTCTGCAAGGCTCTGGCCTGCAAAATCGCTCAGCAGCTGCTGCACTTGGGCCCCCTGACCAGGATCCTCCAATTGGCCTGTTTGTCCCCAGCCATCTCCTCCATTGGCGGCACCTCTGCCATTGTCCAATAACCTTTTTGCAGTGTTCGTGCTCTTAGTGGCGCCTGCTGAAAATGTTGGAGGAGTTGGAATATTTTCCAAACCACATCCTCCAGGATGGGTTCCACCTTCCGTTTCTTCAGGGCTACAGCCCAATCTCCATCAGGTTTTCGGGGAGGGCGGGCCCTGTCTCTATGGTGCACCTTACTCCCCAGCTTCTGGATACGCATGTCAGTGCTTCTCACTCTCTTCCTCATCCCTGGTGCATTTTGCAAGGGGCAAGCTCCAGTGCACAAAGGGCGTTTTTTAATCCTTAGCCTCTGAGAACACTGGATAGCATTTTGCGCTTTTTTTCTTCGGTTCGACGATGGGTGTTGTCCATGCTTGGCTACTAGCCATATCTTGTTGCCTTTATTTCCATAACCCGTAACTTGTTCTTCCCAGGCGTCTTCCCTGCAGCCCATCTTGACAGGTTGTGCTGAGTATGACTCTGCCCCTAGTGCCACTTGAAGGAATGTGTGGATAGAGGGCCATGAGGGCTATGCACCCCTTCGCCAGAGAGAGCTGGTGCTTGTAGATTACTTTGGGATGGGTGTAGTCTTCAGCTTCAGGATAGGGTCATCATCATCACCCCGCAGACAGTCACATTTTCGGATGGTTAAGTTAAACACAGGACACTGGAGAGCTCTGGGCAAAACAACTTCAACCTTTTATTTAACCCTTTCACCTTCACGGCAGATATAGCCAATATCATCTGGTACTGCTGCCGCTGTTTTCTGGGGTACTTTGTCTTGCCTAGCCTGCTGCCTGGGAACTAGTCTTCCAGTTTTTGGGTCTAAGCCTCTGCTTCCCAATTGTTCTTCTCTCTGCAGCTACCCATGTCCAATCACTGCCTCGGATGGTTTCCAGCCGCTTGACTTGCCCAGGCCCGTCTAGTCCCTGGACTCTTTTAAGCCCATACCAAGGTGAGTCATAGGCTATGGTCAATTGAAGGATACTTCTGGATTCCCTGATGTGCCCAAGTTGCACAGTACCATCTACACATCAGGAACCCTACTGCGGAACTGACGGTTCTCTGGCCTGTCTCTACAGCCATCCCCCCTGGCCATCTGTCACTCCTCCCACCTTTACTCTCAGTACTCAGGAAACACCAGGCACAGCTATAATTGCTTAATATACAATATACAATAAACTTACTGTTAAATACACATTAGGCAGTAAAATACAGTACACAATAAAACACATTAAACCATCGTCCACCAGATGGCGCCGACCACTGCACTGCTCCGGCTCTGTTACATTGACTGACCGTATTCTCCAGCAGCAGCAACACTTAGACATTCACTTTAAAACACAAGCATATTACAGTGCATTCATACAGTATAACATTCATCAGACATTATGTAAATGCTGTGTTTTTCCCTCATACAAGAGATTATAGGGGAAATTTTTCATCCTTCTAATTAAATTTTCTGGGTCTGGTTGCAAAATTTTGTGTGACAAGTTCTTACTGTAATCTACTGCAGAAAATATTCTGCACATTGAAACTGAAAAGTATCCAAGCTCATAGGAGGAACTGATTTAATTTTCCATTGTATAGGTAGCTCAAAGATGCAGCAACTTTATTAAAAGGCCTCTTAATAAATTTGCCGCATCTTGGTTCACTAGGATTATGAGTCAAGACTGTTTTATGGAATGCATAATAAATGCATAATAAATGAGGAGTGCATAATAAACTTCCACCAGTGTGCTTTCATCTTTAGTCCTGGACATGCTGCAGGATATTCAGAATATATGGCTGGTTTCCTTATCATGTGTTTCATCATCATATTCTGACATTTTGTAAAATTGTCAAAACAGAAAAGTAATGTTTGTGTAACCAGCCTTTATTTGTTACCATTTTAAACATCAATATTTGCTTATTAAACAATAAAGAATCCATTGCTACTCACAAATGAAAGACTCGATTATCTCCCTGGCGATCACAGAAATACATAACAAACCTCCGCAATTAAGGCTTTCAGAGGACAATTAAGAGGATGAGAACAGGAATGGAACAGATAAGGTCTTAAAATATCTGATGTGCCCTGAGCCGCAAATATTATAGTGTATTAAATCCATGTTTACAAACTAATATATTTACAATGTTTCAGGCTGTAATATTCATGAAACCAACATGCATACAATGTTACAGGCTGTAATCTTCATTTACACCTTCCTCTTTATAATGTGAATAAACATAAAGGGCAAGAGTCTGCAAAGTGTGAAGGGGGTTTAGGAGCTCATCTTCCTCCACATGCAATAGTGTGTTAGTGCAACGCCCATGCCGGGGGTTGCAGGGCTCGAATGGTCACTGGGCCGTTGGTATGCGGGGTCAAGCTGTGAGTGGCTCGACCCGGCTTCCGTGACCCCAGTGGGTTTCATTAAATAAAGCAGCTTGAAAGTCCAATGTTACGAAGGGGGGTAACGGGAAGAGGGTAATGGGGTTCCTGGGAGCACGTCACCGGTTGCAGCAACGACGGATCCCGGCCATCTGCCGTGGACCTCCTCCCCCTGCAACTCTTCGCTACCCCAGGAGCGGTATGGGACGGGAACGGGGGGTTGCAAGCAGTGCCACCCATTGTATGCAGCCAGGTGTTTAGCCACCGCTGCACAGTCTCTCTCCCGGACAGGTGTCACGGGCAGCTAAGATGGAATCGCTCCCCACAGGTGGAGCGGGGGAGCCCTGGGAGGTTAGTGAGAACCGAGGGCGGCAGTCCACGGGAGCACCAGGACACAGGGCGGCGGCATTTACTCACAAGAGACACCGGGTGTGGGTTCCAGTTCCTTTTTATTCACCGGTCTTTTCCAACATCGCACCTGGGTGCTGGTCCTCGCCGTTGTAGCCTCCGGTCGGTCCCGGGCAGGTCAGAGGCAGGGTCCGGTAGGGTAATCTGGGGTCTCTCTTTCATGTGCGTTTGGTTGCTGTCCCTGTGGCATGAAGCTTCTTGGGGACTTGCCGCCTCCCTGTCTCTCTTTACTACTCCGGTAGCGGCCCTGAAAAGATTAGGGACTCTATCAACCGCCACCAGGTACATTCTCCACAATCCCCAGTACCTGTCCCCGTTCCCTTTTTCCATAGGTTACTATTCCTGGTCTGGCTGGTTCCCCTCTACAGGAGCTACGCCTGCAGAGGTCTGTCCTCTTTCACATTCCAGACGGTTCTAACTAGACTTCCTGCCTGCTCTGCAGCTCACCCCTAGCTCAAGCCCCCACCCGACCAGGAATTCAGGATGTTGTCATGATGACCTGTCTGTGTGAAGCCATCTGCTTCCTGCTCATTTAGGAGACAGGATGAGTCATGCAAATCTGAGCTACGTGCTAAAAATCTATTAACCCCTTCCTGGGGATGTCATGTGTGTGTGAACTAACCTCCTCCTGCCCGGGAAAGGATATTATACAATACCCTGTAACGACCATGCTACAAGGGCGTTACATGAGCATCTGTGTCTAACAGCATCATTTAAATGGATCAGTTGCCAGTACTTGCAAACACCGGATCTCTTTGGCTCACCGAAACTCAAATGTGGAGCACAGATAGTTTATCATGATAGCCTGCCATCTTGGTAATCAGCAACAGTCTGAGCACCGTAGGATACTATGATTTCCTAATTTACTGTAATTCTATGGTATTGCGCAGGGTTGGACTGGGATGTCTGGAGCCCACAGGGAGAATTAACTCTAGGGGCCCACTCTACAGTTTTATGCAAATATCTGTTAGCCATTATCCCTGTTATAGTGTAGCATGGACTGTAAAATATAGGAGACTCCTGCACATCTACTGTGTGCACAACATAACTGGTATGTACAATTACAGTAGTTTGCAGTAAAGGGGTTCATTGGAGAAAACAAGTTATCACTAATCCACAGGTTAGGTAGGTGATAACTTATTGATTGGTGGAATCTGACCAGTGGAAATCGCACCAATTGGAAGAATGGGGAACTTGGGTAACTTTTATCAATGAAAGTGCACTTTTATCCCAATTATAAAATGCAGTGGCAGGTTGGATGTGTGACCGCACTCCATCCTCTTTGCGGCGGCCAGATAAAAACAAGGGCAGTGATCTCTGCCTCCCCAAGCAAAAAGCCTACCACTAGGCCAATTAGGGGAATTGGTAACCTAGCGCTCTGGGACTTGATCAATCCTATAGGCTTCAGGCACAAGAGGCCAAAAAAAAAGAAAAAGCATTCACCTGGGCTGTTTTTCCAATGAATACATATAGTCATCATGGAGGATTGGACCAACCAATTGTCCACAGGCCAACAGAGTCTATGGGCTCCGTTAGGGACTTGAACACAGGACCTCTCACACCCCAAGCGAGAGGCTACCACTAATGAGGGGAATTTGGAATCTAAAAGTCCGGGTCTTCTTTCAATCCTTTAGGGTTTGGACACAAGAGGCCAAAAAAAAGAAAAAGACATCACCTGGGCTCTTCCTCCAATGTACACATGTAGCCATCATGGAGAATTATACTGACCAACCATCTGCTGGCCAACAGAGTCCATGGGCTCTGTCCAGGATTCAAACCTGGGATCTTTTGCACCCCAAGCAAGAAGCCTACTACAAGAATGAGAATGAGGAGAAATGGAAATTTAAGGGTCCAGAGCTTCACTCAACCCTATAGGGTTTGGACATAAAAGGCCTGCGGACGTGTTGCCCTGCGGGTGTGAGGGCAGTCCAATCATCATGATGACTGCATGTATTCATTGGAAGGAGACCCAGGTGATGTCTTTTTCTATTTTTTTGGCTTCTTGTGTCTGAACCCTATATTATTGAGTGAAGCAACGGACTATTAGATTCCCAATTCACCTTATTATTCTAGTGGTAGGCTTCTAGCTTGGAGTGTGAGGAATCCCAGATCGAGCCCATGGACTCTGTTTGCCTGTGAACATATGATTGGTCTAATCCTCCATGATGCCTACATGTGTTCATTCAAGGAGGAGCCCAGGTGATGTCTTTTTCTTTTCTTGGCCTCTTGTGTCTGAACCCTATAGGATTGAGTGCAGCCCAAGACCCTTAGGTATCCAGATTCCCTCATTGATCTAGTGGTAGTCTTCTCGTCTGAGGTGCAAGAAGTCCAAGGTTTGAATCCCAGATAGACCCCATGGACACTGTTGGCCTGTGGCCTACTGATGGGTCCAATCCTCCATGATGACTATATGTGTTCATTGGAGGAAGAGCCCAGGTGACGTATTTTTCCATTTTTTGGCCTGGTATGGCCAAACCTTATAGGATTGAGTGAAGCACCAGACCTTTGGGTTCCTGATTCCCCTTATTGGTCTAGTGGTAGACTTTTCACTTGAGGTGCCTCAAATCCCAAACAGAGCCCATTAACTCTGTTAGGCCTCTTTCACATGTCACTGATTCTGCTACGTGTGTTACTGTTTTTTCACGTACCAGAATCACTGACATACGCAGACTCATTATGCACACACATCAGTGATTTTTCACTGACATGTTTTCGTTCAGCATACACGCGTGTCCGTGTGCTCTGCACGGACATTTTTTTCTGGCATCACTGATGTCCCACAGACCACACTATGGTGTGATCCATGAAACACGTTCCAGAAAAATCACATACATTTAAAATAAAAAGCATTTTATACTCACTTTCTCCAGCGATGCTATCTTGAGCTGCTGCTGCCTCTGCTTCCAGGCCGGCTAATTATTCTCATGCATATGCAGATATGCACTGCACAGTCGACCTGGAAGTAGTGGTGAGAATCACAGCGGCTGGACCCAGGAGAGCAGGAGATATCAGCACCACGAACAGCAGGAGTGTGGACAGGTGAGTAGATCTCTGTGTATTATCACGGATAGCGGATAGCACATGAAGATCATATGTGTGCCAACATCATGGCACACAGAGTTACATACGTACCTTTAACACTTTAGTGAAAAAGTCTGTGTTTTTCACTGATGTGTGAAACACGCCTTAGCCTGTGAACAATTGGTTGGTCCAATCCTTCATGAAACTGCATGTGTTCATTGGAGGAAGTGCCCTAGTGATGTCTTTTTCTTTTTTTTTGGCCAACTGTGACTGAACCCTATAGGATTGAGTGAAGCCCCAGACCATTAGATTCCCAATTCACCTCATTTTTCTGGTGGTAGGCTTCTTGCTTGGGTTGTGAGATGTCCCGGGTTTGAGTCCCGGACTGACCCATGGACTCCTAGTTGATGCCTTTTTGTTTTTTGTGGCGTCGTCTCCGAACTCTGTAGGAGGAGTAAAGCCCCTGACCCTTAGATTTCCAATTTACCTAAATGGTCTATAGTGGTTGGTTCCTCACTTGTGTAAGTTAAAGATCCTGAGTTTAAATCCCGGACAGAGCCCATGGACAAATAGTTGGTCTACATGTCTGAGGCTTCACTCAATCCTATGGGGTTCGGACACAAGAGGCCAAAAAATTAAGAAGACTTCACCTGGGCTCTTCTGTCATGATGTATTTTACCTTCTCACTGTATTTGCTGTAATACTATGTCAGGATGTGATGTCACTTTCCTTTGGTTGTACTTACTGAACACTTTGAAATGTCTTGGGATGTAAGTAACCATACCTTCCCCCCATCTCCTGTGTCTCTGGGCCCATAATGCAATTATCTCTTGTCCACACAGCCAGGGGAACTTCTCATTGTTTCGTAAGCAGTGGATAACGCCAACTACACAAACCTGTAGACATCTCGGAGCCAACCTTCTAGAATCTTCTAGTGGGCCCAACCATTGCATAGACCCCTACCCTTGAGGGGCGGGCCCACGAGCTCAAACAATTCACTCCTGTTTCTAAATGCAGTTGGGAGTTGAGTTTTTGAAGAGGAAGGGAGCGAGATCTGAATCTGCGGACAGACCTCGCCGTCCAGTGGATTGTGTGGGATTTCTGGGACTCTGAAAAGGACTATTACGTTGTGATCTGGCACTTTGGATTATCGGGAGGTGCCCCCGAATCTGTTTTATTTGGACTTGTCGTGTGCTGCTCCTTTATTCCTGTTAGTAAACCTGTTGGATCATCCTCGGCCTGTTGTCTCTCTTTGCTCTGATGTACACCCCGTCACAAACTGGTGGCAGCGGCGGGATCAGAGCAGAAGAAATGGAGGACAACAGCCAATCGACGTCTGAAACCAGAACCTCAGGATACAGGAACTGGACTGTGGCGAGTCTACAAACAAAGGCCCGTGAATTAGGTGTCGGCTACAAAGGACTCTCTAAGGAGCAACTAATTGAGGCATTGGAACACGCTTGCCTGCAAGATGGCACCGAGGAACAATTTCCACAGCAAGGGGAGCAAAGACGGGAGCCGGAGGTGAATACCCAAAAAAGTCAATGGGTTGTGTGGTACAAGGAAAAGATGGCACTGCTTGGAGATGAGGCCACCATAGAAGATAAGAGGGAGGCCATGCGTGGAGCTGAAGAGAAGGAGCGCAGGATGGAGGAGATGGCATTGCTGGATAAGCAGCTCGCTGTGGAAGCCGCGAGAGGTTCCAGACAGACTGTAACCCCAGCACCCATCATGAGGGAACTTCCCAGAGTGTCCCGCAAAGACTTCAAGCAGTTTAATGAGGCTGCTGGTGACATTGAGGGCTTCTTCCAGGACTTTGAGCATCAGTGTCGATTAATGGAAGTCCCAGAAAGGGAGCGCGTCCGGCATCTGGTTGGGCTCTTAGAGGGTGGAGCTGCTGCAGCCTATAGAGCTATGGACCCTCGGTGGAACTGTGAGTATGCGGATATTAAACAGACTATTCTAGAACATTATGCTGTAACGCCAGACACTTACAGGACTCAGTTCCGTACTCTAGCATGTGATGAGGAAGTGTCCTTCAAGATGTATGCCCACAAACTCAAACATCTGTGGCATCGTTGGTTGGAGGCAGAGGAGGCCTTAACCTTGGAGACCGTCCTCCAGGTCCTCCTAAAAGAGCAGTTTTACTTCAAGTGCCCCGCTGAGATCCGGGAATGGGTGCGTGAAAGGAGACCAGCCACTGTGGAGGAAGCTGCAGCTCTAGCTGATGAGGCTCTCACCATCAAGCCTCAGTGGAAAAAACTACTACCCAGTGAGAAAAAAAACACCAACCCCCCAACGCTGGTGGCCCCTGGTCCTTCTGGCCCCAATGTTCACCATCACCCTAGACCGTCAACTCATGGGGACCTTCGTGTGACTGTGCCTCGCATTACTCATGCTCCACCTTTGGGAATACGACGCGGAGGAAGAATCCCAGAGCGCAGATGTTATGGATGTGGGCAGCCTGGGCACATGCAATTCCAATGTCCAGGTGTTCGTAGACAGAACAGCTACAGACCGCCTTTGCCTGTTCATTACCTACAGACACCTTCACCAGGAGAAGAGCTGGATTCTGTGCCTGATGACTTGCCAAGTGACTCAGATATCCTGGCTCCCCTACCCGGAGTCTATGGGGTGCGAGCTCCAGCCACCTGTTCTTCTGACCTTCAGGACAAACATCTACAGGAGGTCGTGCTGGATGGCCAAAAAGTTGTTGGCTTCCGTGACACTGGGGCTTTCCTCACCATAGCCGATCCCCGAGTAATTCAACCACAAGCAATTCAAAAGGGACCAGGAATTGCCATTGAACTGGCAGGAGGTACCCAGAGATATATTCCAAGAGCGAGTGTGACCCTGGATTATGGCTTTGGGGCAAAACAATGTGTGGTCGGTGTGATGAGCGGCCTCCCTGCAGACGTTCTTCTAGGAAATGATGTGGGGAATCTTCATTGCCACTTTGTCGGTGCGGTAACCAGAAGTCAAGCCAAGAGAGCAGCCCATGTGGACGTGTACAACCCATCCATGGAACTGAGGCCACCAGAACTGCCATTACAGCCGGTGAGTGATTCTTCTTGTGGGGATAATATGAATGTTACTTGGGATAAAGTTCAGTTTAGACAAGAAGTAGAGACTGACCCCACCCTTGCTAGTTTTAGAACTCGGGCTGAAATAGGGCAGCTAGGGGAAAACGGAGAAAGAATTATCAGAGAAAATGGACTTCTGTATCGGGTTGCCAATGCCGACTCCCTAGATAAGCCCTGGACTTATAGCAAACAGCTGATTGTTCCTCAGAAGTACAGAATTCCCCTATTACACCTGGCTCATGACATTCCTACGGCTGGCCATCAAGGCAAAACCCGCACCGAGAGACGATTGACTCAAACTTTTTATTGGCTGGGGATTTCCCAAGCAGTGGCGCATTTCTGCCGAACTTGTGACATATGTCAGCGTAGAGGGCGACCCGGAGATCACCCAAAGGCACCCCTGCAACCGCTCCCTATAATAGAAGAACCCTTTCAAAGAGTAGCTGTTGATATCATTGGACCTCTGGCTAAACCAAGTAAATCTGGAAAGCAGTACATTCTCACTGTTGTGGACTACGCCACCCGATATCCAGAAGCCGTGGCCTTGTCAATTATCTCTGCAGCCAAGGTGGCCGAGGCCTTGGTTATTATTTTTACCAGAGTAGGATTCCCCAGTGAGATCTTGTCGGACCAAGGCTCCCAGTTTATGTCAGAGTTGGTCCAGTGTCTGTGGCGCACCTGTGGAGTACGAGCGATCCGAACGACCCCGTATCATCCCCAAACAAATGGACTTTGTGAACGATTCAACGGCACTCTGAAGAATATGCTGAGGGCCTTCACGGACCGAGATTCAGACTGGGAGAAGTACCTACCCCATCTCTTGTTTGCCTATCGGGAAGTTCCCCAGGAGTCCACTGGGTTCTCCCCCTTTGAACTACTCTATGGAAGAAAGGTCCGAGGACCCTTAACCCTGCTCAAGGAATACTGGGAGGGGCAAGTTGAAGATACAGGAACCCCTGTTGTCCCTTATGTCCTAAAGCTGCGAGAAACCTTGGCCCAACTTGCTAGTTTTGCACAGAGTCATTTGCGTATGGCTCAAACCAGACAGAAGACATGGTATGACCGTAACGCACGCTATCGGGAGTTTGTAGAAGGACAACAAGTCTTAATGATTGTTCCCCATCGGCAGAATAAACTGCAGACCACATGGGAGGGTCCCTTCCGGGTTCTCAGAAAACTGAATGATACCAATTACCTTCTTGCTTTAGATGATCAGGGGCTAAGGCAAAAGACTGTCCATGTGAATATGATTAAGGAGTACCATGACCGGAATATTCCAATGATAGCAAGCTGTCGGTTGGCTTCAGAAGATGGTCAAGAGGATGAGGACTCTCTACCTGATCTCGTGGAAGCAGCGAGAGCCCCATCCACTGTGGAACAGGTTCCCCTGGGAGATTACCTGGACTCCTTACAGAAAATCCAGATGCTGGAAGTGCTTCAACAGAGACGGGCTGCTTTCTCATCCCAACCAGGTCGAACCACCGTCACCCAACATCATGTGGACACTCAGAGCATCCGTCCCATACAACTGGCTCCTTACCGGGTACCTGAATCAGTTCGAAACACCATGCAGCACGAACTGGAGGAGATGTTACAGCTTGGGGTAATCCAGGCCTCCCATAGCCCTTGGGCCTCCCCTGTGGTGTTAGTACCCAAGAAGGATGGGAGTACTCGATTTTGTGTGAACTATCGGCGACTAAACGACCATACCGTCAGCGATCCTTACCCAATGCCTCGTATTGACGAACTTCTAGACCGACTGGCTGGGTCCCGATATGTCACTACCTTGGATCTCAGTAAGGGATACTGGCAGATCCCTCTAACGGATGAAGGGAGAGAACGGTCCGCTTTTATAACCCCCTTTGGTCTGTATGAATTTCTAAGCATGCCTTTTGGAATGAAAAATGCCCCGGCCACCTTCCAGAGAATGGTGGATCAGATCCTCCGGGGATGTGATGACTTTGCTTGTGCCTACTTGGATGATATCGCCGTCTTCAGCCACACATGGGAGGAACATCTGAATCAAGTAGCCATTATTTTGGACCTGATTCTTGCAGCCGGCCTAACTATTCGACCCGATAAATGCCAATTGGGGATGGGGGAAGTCCAGTACCTAGGACATAGAGTGGGAGGAGGGAAGCTCCGACCTGAGCCTGCCAAAATCCAGGCTATTAGAGACTGGCCTGTACCCCAAACTAAGAAACAAGTTATGGCTTTTCTGGGCACTGCCAGTTATTACCGAAAATTTGTTTCTCATTTCAGTACTGTGGCCAAGCCTCTTACCGACCTGACCAAGAAAACAATGCCCCGGCTGGTGATCTGGACTCCAGCCTGTGATGAGGCTTTTAACCGGCTGAAGGATGCTTTGATCTGCGATCCTGTCCTGGCTGCTCCAGACTACAAGAGGAGATTCATTGTGCAAACGGATGCCTCTGCTTATGGACTGGGAGCTGTCCTCAGCCAGGTGAATGCAGCTGGGGACGAGCACCCCATCGCCTATCTCAGCCGGAAACTGCTGGACCGAGAAGTGGCCTATGCAACTGTTGAGAAGGAATGTCTGGCTGTAGTGTGGGCCCTTAAGAAACTACGGCCGTATCTGTATGGACGGGAATTCACTGTGGTTACTGATCACAATCCCCTCACCTGGCTGAACAGAGTCTCTGGGGACAATGGACGCTTACTGCGATGGAGCCTGGCTCTGCAGCCCTATAACTTTACCATACAATATAGAAGGGGCAGCCAACACCAAAATGCAGATGGACTGTCCAGGCAAGAGGAGCCTTGAGTCCTGTCAGCCATGCCTGCGTGTACTTAACCAGCGACCTGTAGAGGTCCCTAGTACGTACACAAGTTGGGAGGGGAAGGAATTGTCATGATGTATTTTACCTTCTCACTGTATTTGCTGTAATACTATGTCAGGATGTGATGTCACTTTCCTTTGGTTGTACTTACTGAACACTTTGAAATGTCTTGGGATGTAAGTAACCATACCTTCCCCCCATCTCCTGTGTCTCTGGGCCCATAATGCAATTATCTCTTGTCCACACAGCCAGGGGAACTTCTCATTGTTTCGTAAGCAGTGGATAACGCCAACTACACAAACCTGTAGACATCTCGGAGCCAACCTTCTAGAATCTTCTAGTGGGCCCAACCATTGCATAGACCCCTACCCTTGAGGGGCGGGCCCACGAGCTCAAACAATTCACTCCTGTTTCTAAATGCAGTTGGGAGTTGAGTTTTTGAAGAGGAAGGGAGCGAGATCTGAATCTGCGGACAGACCTCGCCGTCCAGTGGATTGTGTGGGATTTCTGGGACTCTGAAAAGGACTATTACGTTGTGATCTGGCACTTTGGATTATCGGGAGGTGCCCCCGAATCTGTTTTATTTGGACTTGTCGTGTGCTGCTCCTGTATTCCTGTTAGTAAACCTGTTGGATCATCCTCGGCCTGTTGTCTCTCTTTGCTCTGATGTACACCCCGTCACATCTTCCTCCAATGAACACATTTAGTCATTATGGAGGATTGGACCAACCAACTGTCCGCAGACCCACAGAGACTACGGGCTCTGTTAGGGATTTGAACCCAGGACTGCTAATCCCACAAGCAAGAAGCCTATCACTAGACATATGAGAGGAAAAGAGTATTTCAGGGTCCAGGGCTTCACTCAGTTCTATATGGTTGAGATACAAGAGGCCAAAAAAGAAAAAGACATCCCCTTGGCTCTTGCTTCAATAAAGACATGTACTCATAATGGAGAATTGGACCAGCCAATTGTCCGCAGGCTAACGGAGTCCATGGGCTCTGTATGGGACTTCTCAAACCCCAAGGGAGAAACTTACCACTAGACCAACATGGGGGATTGGGAATCTAAGTGTCCGGGACTTCACTCAATACTATAAAGTCCGTACACAGAGGCCAAAAAAAGAAAAGGACGTCACCTGGGAGCAAGAGGCCTATGCCTGTCACTCATACATCTTTTTATTTTTAAAATTAAAATGCCAGCCCACATCCTGTGTGTTGCATGGACCACACCTCCCTGCTGTGCAAACACACTATGGGGAGATGGGGGGGAATTGATCCCACCATCCTGCTGTCTGCCTGAAAGGTTTTTAAATCTCAAGACTCCAAGATGGGTCTCCAAGTTGTGTTTTGTCTGTAGTGCTAGGGTTTTGGGAGCAAGAGGCCTATGCCTGTCACTCATGTAACTCTTGTTTTAAAAAATGAAAATGCCAGGCCACATCCTGTGTATAAATCAACACAATCAGGCAGTGCTTAAATTAATATGAATTGCAGAGCGCAGTCACACAGCTGCAGAGTTGTGGACCCCTATCCATGCTCAGTTTGATCAACGGCTGTCTCCACTGATCCTGGAGCCAGGGAAGGCTGTGTGTGAAAATGGTGCCCTATGCCTGGGCGACATCTCTTGTGTATTGCAAGGCTCACATGCTCAACCTGGTTGTATAGAAATTTCTAGGGCACTATTCCTGCCTGGATACGCTGCTACTGAAGGCATGGTTTCTGTATGCTCACTGTTTAAAATAGAAATGCCAGGCCACATCCTGTGTGTTGCATGGACTATAATTCCCTGCTGTGAAAATATACTATGTGGAAATGAGGAGGGGAAGGCAATTGATGCCACTGTCTTGCTGTCTTCCTGAAAGATTTTTAAATCTCAGGTCTCCAAGATGGGTCTCCAAGTTGTGTCTTGACTGTAGTGCCAGGATTCTGCGAGCAAGAGGCCTATGCCATTCACTCATGCATCTCTTTATTTTTAAAATGAAAATGCCAGCCCACATCATGTATGTTGCTTAAACATTCAATACGTTATTGAAAACTTTTATTTTCTTTTAAGGAGAGAAGGGGAACAAACACTCTCATCTTTTTCCTTTGGCAAAAATTTGGTCACAGCTTGGAATAAGGCCTTAAAATGGCCAACACAACAGGGTTTTGGGACATTGTCCGCCTACCAGCCATCCGGTGCGGGTATCTCCCCCCACTTCTACCAACCCCTTCCGCCAAGGAGCAACAAAGCCCTTAGCGAGCTGCACCCCCCCCCAAAGCCTGAAGAGCCTGTGCCATTCCCTCACAATTCCTGCTAAAAAGATGTATAAACTGGAATCGTTTAGGTGTAAAAGAAAGGCTCAGTTGCCCCCTTCCAGCTGATGGTGGCGAACCACCACCCTGTTTTTAAAACGGGTAAATTTCGATTATCCTTTGGTTAAGCGTGTGCCTGGTCCGCTCCATCGCACTACCTTCTCTCGCACTGTGCCACGTGAGCCGAGGGATCACTTCGGACCAGACCAGCTTAACCTCTGGAAAAAAACAGGGGAATTTGTCCATATCTGAACGCATCAATGTCAGCAGCTCAGCTAAAGGAAAATAAACTAGGTCATTGCCTCCTGCGTAGCTCACTAGGACAACCGGCGAAGAAACAATTCTTGCGACCTTGACAACCTCCGGTAACACCTGCGGCCATGAAAGGCCCCTGTAGCCTCTCCAATTAACATCCACGTCTAGGAAGCCCAGAGATCGACCACCAGGGTGGGAATCAGCTCTCCTTGCAGCTCAAAATACATAGGAATGCCCTAGTATCCATACACTAGGACGGCTCACGTCTGCAAAGAAAAAACTGTGTTAGCACGGAAATACAAAAAACTTGACAGTCCATGGTCCCCGTGTACTCTTTTATTTGGTTAATTTTATTATTTTTTTTTAATTATAAATCTATATCAACAAACAACAACCTCCGACATAATTGGCTCGGGAGCGTACTGAAACTAATGCGTGTTCGCAGAAAACCCAGGTCTCAAAACCAAATCGGGCCTAATGTATCTCATAAAACATCTGGATTGCCATCTCCCCACCCGCTGGATCTCAAGCTCGTGCATACCGGCACGCGAAGCCTCGGTAGCTGCCCCGATTCTGAATGAGTGCGTGCCATACTCCGACACAGGCAAACCCAGGGTGTTCAAAATCTGCCGCATCACCGCCAAAAACTGCTCCGCTAAAAGTGATGAACCTTCCTCGTGGATAAAAAATTGGTCACCATCACCCCTAACCCCCATATAAGCCATGACCAATGCCCTCGGGCATACCGGACCGACTATGGAAAACAACGGGAACCAAGTGCCCCTGCCGTCTTGGTCTGTCTTCGACTTACGCAACCGAAGCCGCAAACCGTCCCCACATACCAGTATGTCATCCTGTTGCAAACCCCCGGTCGACCCATGAGTCTTAGGGATAAGCTCAGAGATGCGCAGGGCTCCAAAAAAGGCGATCGCAAAAGCTGCAGAAAACAAGGTAGCCTCATATTGAGAATATCAAACTGGTTCGGTGCCTTTTATTAACTCAGCCAGCAGGAGAAACAAAATAGGCCTCCTGAGGTCTGCCTGCTTGGAGCTCCTCTTCCAACCCTTTAATAGCTGGGTCACCATGAAAACCTTGGTCACGTCAGGCCAATTCTGCAATTTGAAATGAAACGATAAACCCGACAGGCGGTTGCGTGCCACAGCTCCAGACATCTGACGGTTGTGTAGGTACGCTAAATACTGCAAGGTGTGCTTTAGTAATGACTCACTTGAAGGGACGCCAAGTACCACCCCCCCCGAATCACACCAGTCCCTCCATGCCTTACCATATGCCTGCCAGGTCGATGGGGTCACGGATGACCGGATCATTGTCATCAATTCAGCGGGACATCCCACATCCATGCTGGGCATTCCAGGCCCTGCTCCTGAGCAGACAGGTGGAGCTCTCAAAATTTCTGAAAATGAAACCGTGATAACGCATCAGCCGTGCTATTGCAATAACCGGGTACAAATTTTGCTCTAAACCATGCATTTAAAGTTAGGCATTTTAAAACTAGGAACCTGATCAATCTGATGACCGGGAAGAGGAAGCAGACAGGTGGTTAATGGCCTGCACCACGCTGGCATTGTCACACCAGAAGGTGATCCATTTGTTTTTTAAGGCCCCTCCCCAAAGTTCAGCAGCAACCAATATGGGGAACAGCTCGAGCAGGGTTAAGTTCTTGGTCCATGCCCTCTGGCCCCAAGCTTCAGGCCATTTTTCGGAGCACCATTGTTTCCCGAAAATCACCCCAAATCCGGCTGACCCAGTCACATCGGAAAATAACTCTACCTCGGCGTTTGTCCGTTCATTTTCCTGAAAACATGTGTGGCCATTGTACTTTTCCAAGAAATTCCGCCACACCCAACAAATCCTCCTTTAACAGAACAGTGATCCTGATTCTATGGTGAGGGAGCCGCGCCCCGCGGGTAGCCAAGGTGCCTGGAAAAAATCCTGCACATGGGCATGACTTTGCACGCAAAGTTGAGGGACCCCAATAATGACTGCATTTGGACTAACGTGACCTTTTCGACAGAAATGAAATCCGCAATGAGCTCCAGCAATACAGTAATTTTGTCCTGGGGGAGCCTGAACTCCATTGCTTTGGAGTCGATGACAATCCCTAGAAAAGCCAATTCCGTGACTGGGCCTATGGTCTTCTCGTGTGACAGGGGCACACCGAAAAATCCCATCAGCTTCTTGAAATGCTCCAAGATATTTGCACATATGGGTGAATCTCCGGGGCCAACAAATAAAAAAATCATCCAAATAATGGGTGACCGAAGAAAACCCTGTTTCCTTTCGGACCGCCCATTCCAAGAAAGTGCTGAACATTTCAAAATATTGGCAGGAGATAGAGCAACCCATCAGCAGGCAGGTGTCAAAATAATACTCGCCTTCAAACGTAGCTCCTAGGAGATGGTGACAATCGGGGTGAAGCGGGAGCAAATGAAAAGGGGATTGAATATCCGATTTTGCAAGAAGGGCGCCAGTCCCAGCCGTTCTAACCAGTTCCATGGCCTTGTCAAAAGGTACATGTGACGCCCTGACATTGCAGGTAGTCACACATAGGCCCCCACATAACACTTTCCCTCACCTAGGTTACATACAGCAGACCTGAAACCCTAGCCACCCCCCTCAGGGCAAGACAGACACACCAGTGGGCGGGACCAGGCGATTAGGAAACGCCCACCTAGGAATCTAGACAGCCCGGGGCGGGAAAACAGCAGTTCAAGTCAGTAGTTCAAGTCAAGAGTTCTAGTGGAGAGGCTGGGGCTAGGTGTAGCTCCAGCGGAGGCGAAGCTCAAGTTGACAGGTGCCAGGGTCGGAGCCCTGGTACCTTGGCTAGGTGGCAGATGGTGGTCTCCATCAGCAGAAGACGGCTCAGCAGATCCGGTGGACCGGGACAGGGTTGGAGCCTGCCAGTACCGAAACCAGAGACCCGACTGGAAACCGTGCACAGAGGGGGTACTCGGACCCTGAAGCCAGGACCGGAACCAACGGCCTAGCTAATCAACCAATTGAGGGCAGGATTATAGGTCCTGTCCCAACCAAAGTCCCAAAAGCAGACAACCACCCACAGAGAGGGATAGGGCAACCGCCAGGGCCCGATAGATCCCACGGGTCAGCGTCAGCGGGAACGGCTCCTCAGGTACACAACAAGCCGGGAGCGGACTTCCGTATTCCATACCGGGAAGTCCAGCACAAGCAAAAACAGTGCAGGGGGAAAAGACGACGACCACCAGCCTGGGTGGGGGACCGAAGTACAATCGGCCGTGGCGGCCGGCCACCAGGACCTTGGTTTACCAAAAGACTTGTGTAATTTATTCAACTGTGAGTAACCAAACATCCCCTGGTATGTCCCGGCGCGCAGGCCCCTGCCATCGCCATCCCCTGCACAGAGCCACTGGGCCCCGGGGCAACCATCACTACCCACGGAGGGGTTAACATCCAGCTGCCATTACATTTCCCCCGGGGTGTCCCACAACAGCAGCGGTGGTGCCACCTTTCACCACACACCCTGGGTGGCGTCACTAACTGAGTACGGCCAAGCCCGTACAACTACGTCCCCCTTTTCATTTGTTCGCGTTACCCCCGGATCCGGAGGATCCCTCGAGCCAAACAGCGGGTCCGGATCCGAGCAGCGCGGCTGCTACAGGTGTGGGGGCGGCACACCCCAAAAACTGGCGTCACGAACAGGATTGTAATCCATCCACCTAACTGGTGGAAGTTCACCTTGTTTTGGACAGTCAGCGGTGATCCGTTGCAAAATTTTGAGAAGTCGCCATTTTGCTGCCATTTTTAGGCGCGAAAAACAACAGCCCACCGTTTTCTCCCCTGAGAAAGATCACGAAGCTGAAGCCCCACCCCCTGGAAACGAGGCCGGAAGGAAACAACACCATGAGGCCGAAAACGATACTAACCAGCCGCACAAGGGAGTGCTTGCAAAAGACCAAGGGGGGGCGGGTGAAGAGTCTGCAGAATGTGACCCGAGAAGATAAAGGGCAGAGACGCCAGGACTCTGCGACCCTTTTGTTCCTGGATACCAACGGAGAAGGTGGCTGATAAGTCTGGCAATCCAATTGTGGAGGAACCCGTGCCCGAAACAGCCGTCTGGGTGGAAGCCCAGACAGACCGCATATGCCGCAGAATCCAGGCCCAGGCCAATTTCCTGCTAAAGCGATGGACGGCCGAGATGAGGGAGCTGGCTACAGCCGTTCGAGCCCGTGAAGTGGAGGCGGCCTCGGAGGAGCGGGTTAGCGACCCACGCCCCTATGTCCCACCGGGACCGGTCCACCAGGCCGAGGAGCTCGGTCTGCCCCCGTCCGCCACATCGCCTCCCTCGCTGCCCGTACCTGCAGCCGATACCCCGCTTGGTCCGCTGCCACAAGCAATGGCAGCGGTACTCATTCCATCCGCCTGTGAGGAACCGCCTGCAGAATCCTCAGGCCGAGAGCACGCCGTCGCTCCGGCACCCGTCACCATGTGACGCAGCAGGTAAAAACGAATCTTGCTGAGGCTCACCAGGCGCTGGCTGTGGACCCACCAGCCGGACCGATCGTTCCTTCGTTGACCTTCGTCCCTCCCGGGACTCCACAGGTGAATCATCTGAGGAAGAGCCAACGTGACGACCTCGACCGCCTGCTATGCCGCCTGGATCTCGACCTACCGCTACGGTGGCTGCTATGGCGATGCTCCCAGCGCCCTGAATAACGACGACCGTACCGCTCCCCGGATGACGACGATGATGTACAGTCATGGCGGCTACCCGCACCATGGGCAGTAGCAATGGTCGGGGTCCCTGCACATGACCGCTGCAATCTATGATCAGCAAACCCCCCTACTGCTGCCGTAATATGCTGAACTCCAGTGTGTAACATCAGGGATGGACTGCCCCCCTCCCCCACTACATAAGGAGCCAGCTGCGCAGGTGCTTGAACATAGGGAGGATTACTCTGTGTCACCATGGCTGGCCCTAATGGGGTGAAAAACAAAGGTAGGTTGACCTGTGATGGGGGAGGGGTACACTCCGGTGGGGCCCATCCCACCTGCTGGCTAACTGCACTCTGTAACATGTTAGTGGCATTTCCCTCCTCCCGCCCTCCACCTCCCTCTGTATCCCTAGTATTGGGGTTAGCATGTCTCTATGGGCTATTGGGTCACTGGAGGATTCAGATGACCCCTGGCTTGTGCCTCGTCTAGCACTCATAGTTGGTGTGGGCCGGTTAAATGGAGGGGGGGCGGTAGCTGAATGCCCTTTATGGTAAATTAAACCCCTCTCTGCAGTGGTGCGGTGCCCAGGAGCAAAAGACCCCTTGTCCCTTTGCAGCTCTACACTACCCTCCACAATTTTCCCCGGGATGCCTGTAGCAGCGGCGATAGTACGGCGGGTGGGAGGGGCTAACACCAAAGAACGCGAAAAAGAGCGCGAACAAACCCCCTTCGCGCTCTTTTTTGAATATGCTGGCAGACTCAAGCGGGCCGGCGGTCGGGTGTTTCTCTTAGAGTGTCGGCCGCCAGCACACGTCGCTTAAGCCTTGGCAGAGTTGGAGCCGCTCACAGCTAAAAGCGCCGTGAGCCAATTGCTTCCTTCCCTGCCAATACGCTCTTTTACCGCCTCCTGTAGCGGGTCCATGTAATCGGCTGCCCAAACAGGTCCGGGTCTTTTCCAGAGAAACCGGAAGCTGGGCACCGCGGTGACCTATAAGCCGGGAGGCGGGGTCAGTGCGCGTCACACCACAGGGCACAGGGGAGCAGGAGGAGGCTATCTTTTTAAAAGGGACACCTCTTTATTAAACAGACTAACAGGGGCCGGCAGTCAGGGGGCAGCATATCACAAATTGGCTGCAGTGCCCCTCAAAACGAACCTGAAAAACATAAAAAGAGAAAAAATACAGACAAAATTCACCAATACACCATTTTATTTCCCTGGAAAATCCCTAAATGACATCTTTCTCAATCCACCATAGCATCTCTGCCTACAACTCCCTCATAATCCACTAGCTTGTCATGTGCACCATACTCCACCCTCTCTCAGCACAGCAGCGCACCCTCTGTTCTGCAGTTGTGGTTATGTAAAAGATTTTTTCCTCATACACATGCCAAAGCTAAGAGCTTGAACTTCACCATATTTAATCTGTTGGCCACAGTAATGCTGCCTTTCCGCCTGGTTGATACAGATGGTTTCCACGGTCATCACATTGCCCCAGTACCAGTTGCCCAGTCGCTATTACGTACTTCTCCAATAAAGCTATGCCTGCGCTACACCAGCATGTCACAGACAACATCACTAGTTCCTTGAAAAATATTATGTCTGACATTGTGCATTTCGCCACTGTCACCTAGATAAGCAAGCATAGCCATAGGCGTTACATCTTGGTGACTGGGCACTGGTTGACTCTGGTGGCTGCGGAGGCAGGCAGGGAAGGGGCTCTTATACAAGTCTTGAAATACCCAAGGCTTGCGGGACAAACTTCTGTATCTACCACTTCTTTTACTGATTCTGCCTCGTCTACCTCCTCTAACGCCTCAACCTGAGCCCTCCACCTCTCTATTAATGTGACACATGTTCCAATAGTGCAGAGAGAATCCCCCCCACCTTCATAAAGTGCAGCTAAGGCACACCACAAGCAGGCAGTGTGGAAATTAAAATACATGGGAGAATGCAGTCACAAAGTGTGACACCCCACGGAGCAGAAAATAGGAGCTTGAATCCATACCTTGTATACCTGTCGCCAGGCCAATGGTTTGCAGAAGTCATGGCCTGACCCGGTTCCGTGGCCCCGTAGTGCACAGTAAAAGGGGGTTAGCAAGGATTTTTCATAGAGAGGTTGTCACTGGTTACAGTGGTGACTGGGGTCCCGGCCTCCTCCGCTGCGGACCCTTCCTGCGACCTTTCCCCCTCCAGGAGTGGAATGGATGATGTCGACTAGACCACCTGTGGTATCCGGCCAGGGATAAGGCCACCGCTGCAGGGTACCTCACCGGGGAGATGTTGGGGTGCAGCCTGGATGATATCGCTTCCCACAGGCGGAGCGGCCACCGGGAGGGAGAACAGGTGACTGGGAATCGCCGGATCACAAGGCAGGGCAGAGCTCAAAGTCCCATGCAGGGCAGAGGTCAAAGTCTGGTAGGGCAGCCTGTAGGCTTTTTCCTTTTTGTGCGCTCATGTGGTGGTCCCCTCCTAGTTTCTGGAGCTCTTGGGACCCACTACTCTGCCACCCGAAACTACGGTGGTTCCAAGGGGGCAACGTAATACTCCCCTCTGTAACCCTCTTCTCCTCCATGCCACATGACTACCGGTCCCAGGCTCTAAACTCCATCCCGGCTAGCCACCTCTCCCATTCCAAGTCTCTGATGGCTAATGGACCTGGAGCCTCCTAACTGGCAGCTCTCTCAGCTTTGGGGTCCTCAGCCATGCTCTCGCCCCGGTCCAAGGTAAGGAAAGGGTGTATGAACTGTTCTGAACCTGGTTGTTCCTTTGCTCTGCCTCCCTGAGAGAGAGTGCTCTCTCAGGGAGCTGATCACTGGGAGTCTACTTTCACTGGTCGCTCAAGCCGTTCTGAGGTAAAATGAAACTAAACTGTCTGTTTTGTAACTCCCTCCTGCACATGCCCCCACCTAAGGAATGTTCCAGCCTGCTCTGTGTGAGGCACCTTCTGTCTGTGTTTGCAAGGCTGTGTGATGCAGAAAACGAAACCTACTAGACTTTATCCTCTTCTTGCCCAGGATGGACGGACATTATAAAATACATAAAAATACATAAAATACAAAACCCTGTAGCAACCAGTCTTAGAGGGACTACACACAGCTGCAGAGTTGTGGACAGCTATCCAGGCTGAACTTCAGCAATAATTTTCTCCACTGAACCTGGAACCAGTGAGATAATGGTGCCAACCTGGTGGCAACCATACACTAGGGTAATTTAGTACACATGCTTGGCATGGTTCACATCCTCAACCTGGTTGTACAGCAAATTTTAGGCCACTATCCCTGCCTGGGTGCGCTGCTGCAGAAGGCACGGTCATTGTGTGCTGCCTTCTGCTGTTCGCACACTGCAGCTCATTGACTTCTATCGTTACAGAGGTCTTTCAGCCTAACGTTTAACCGGTTGATATGCAATAAGCGAACACAATGGAATTCCACTCTGCACATTTTGCACTGACTGTGTCAGCAGCGACGAGCCCTGGTGCAGTATGTCATGACACATAGCCAAAGCAGTCCGGTCAGGGGAAAAATCATGCTTGCAGAGTGGGCACAGATGGAGATGCCTCTGAACCCTTCTGTATAGTTTTGAAATGGCTCCTAAGATGGTTAGCACTGACTATGCCATCATAATGATAACTATTCAGGTCATCTACACTCTGAATAGTCTGCGGGAGAAGCTGGTGGTCCTAGAGGAAGAGGAGGAGGTGGAAAAGATACCAATATCTCTTAAGGTCCAGACCATCGTCGCACAGTCGGGTGGCATGGGAAGGTGGAGTACAGCGATTGGAGGGGGCTCATGGTACCAGATAAACTGTTAGTGAAGGTGCAGGAGCCAAGGAACAAATTCAGCAGAACAACGAGTAAGAAGTGATGGGTGTGCAATAGTCAGAAGATGAAGAAGATATTGATCCGCTCTATGTTGCCCATGGTTAGTGGGAGGGGATGGAGGAAGAAAGCATGAGTGTTACCCCAACACCAAGGCACCATAGACTTGATGCCCGTATGGACATGATGCCCGTATTGGAATGATTAGCAATAGTGATTACTACTGGGTTGCTACTCCGTTAGTTGCACAGAAAAAGAGTAACTTTTGCCAGATGCTTCTACCCTGGAAAGGGCATGCGTCTGCTGGAATATCGAAACAAGCTTGTACACAATCTAAAGAGTGGTTTTCTCCAAGACAGCAGTGAGGCACACAGTGTGCAGCACAGTTCTAGACTTCCAACCCTGGTAACGTTAAGTTGTCATCGTGGAAACATTAGCAGCAGTTCAGTGGCAGAAGCAATTTCTGTGAGCTGTGGAACATATTTTTTAGACCAACCCATGCACCAGCAGAACAGAGTACAAGTCTGCCATATAGTGATCCACTGGTGAGCATGGTGCAGGATGGTGCTGATGATGCTCAATATCGATGCTATTGGAGGGGAGGGGGGTTGGACCCTTTTACATTTTTGTCTTCAAAAATGGAAGAGTGACCTGAGCTTGCTAGTCACACCTTGGAGGTTTTGTCATCTCTCACAACGTGTCTTCAGCGCTGCATGGATCTCCAATGACCTTTCCACCCAAGTCGCAGTCTGTGCAGACTAGACTATGGTGTAGTTTTCAGTGTGCGGCATTGATCTCACGTTATTACAGTTTGTGACACCTTTGTCGTGGCTTCTGTGGCTGTAGATGCTACTGCTTCTGATGTTACTAACTTAATGTTACCCTTAATGGTGCAACAATCAAAAGGTGTGTCCACCGGTTTGGCGTTTTTGTATGTATGAAAAAGCTAATATTCCTCCTAATCCTTATCCTTTTGCTTTCTCTTGAATCACAACAAGCCAAATTTGTAAACCTCGGGAATGTCAAGTCATCATCGCAGAAACATTAGTCGCAACTTCAGCAGTTGAAGTGGCAGAAGCAATTTCTGTGACTTGTGGCACACATTTTTTAGACCATTTAGTGCACCTGCAGAACAGAGTACACATTGTGGCACATAGTGAATGACTGGAGACGATGGTGCAGGAGTATCTAAAGCTCAATATCGATACCATTGGGGGGGTTTGGACCCTTTTGCATTTTGGTCTTCAACAATGGAAGAGTGGAATGAGCTTGTATGATGCCCTGGACTAGCCAGGTAGTCACAGGTAGACCCCTGCACAAACACCAGCCCCTAAAAAGGTATCAGCAGCCAAACTAAAAACCCTGAGTCACCCCTCTCAGGTCTTGACGTTCACACCCGGGGGCGGAGCCAGGCGGTTGGCCACGCCCACCAAGGAGTTCGGATAGCCTGAGGCGGGAAAAACACACAGATCTGTTAGGGAAGTGAAAAGGAGAGGAGTTGAAGTGGAGTAGAGAGGAGAAACGTCTGTCAGGGATCTGGGTAGGAGCTTGGATACCCTGTGGCCAGGAGGCAGATGGTGGTGGCCGCCTGCAAGAGCCGGGAAGACAGCCGGTGGAACCGTCAGGGACCGGGACAGGGTAGTGGCCCGCCGGCACCGAACTGGGGAACCGAACGGAAACCGGAGCACCAGGAGGGGTGCTCAGACCCAGTACGAGGCCCAGAAGCCACTGGACCAAGTCAAATTCACTGATTGGGGTCTGGACCTTATGTTCTTTCCCACCCAAGTCCCGACTGAAGGCAACAGCCCAACGAGGGGGATAGAAAGCCACCGCCCAGGTATAGAGATCCCATGGGCCAGCGTCTGCGGGCAAACGGGCTCCCCCAACATCCACTAGCCGGGGAGCAGACTCCCATCGCAGAAGCAAAGGAAGTCAGCATTTTACTACAGGGGTGCAGGAGAAAGGCGGGGACCACCAACCTAAGGGGCAAAGCGCAGCCGGCTGCGAGCACCAACCACCATCCTTTTGGTTTACCAGAGACCCCAGTGTATTTATAATAGTGAGTACAACAGTGCTCTCGGGCAGCGCATCGCACCGCACCATCCCGCCTGCACCTCACGCCCAATCGGGCCGCCATGGCCACCATCCCCTGCCCACGGAGGGGATCAACACCAAGCTGCACAACACCATCCCCGGGAGCCTAGTCAACGGCAGCGGTGGTGCCCACTCACTCACCACAACCCGTGGGTGGCGTCACAAACTTAACCCCCAAACAACCGCGGTCCCTGGCCGTGAACCTCCCCACCGAACACCACCCCTCACGTAGCGCCAGCATCCCTTCAGAGCGACGTGACCCCCGGATCCGGGAGGAGCTCGAGCCACCCACCGACGAGCACGGATCTGAGCAGCCGGCCGAGCCCCGGGGCAGTACACTTGCCAGTCACGCCTTGGAGGTTTTGTCATGCCCGGCAACTAGCATTCTCTCAAAACATGTTTTCAGCATTGCTGGTGGTGTCCTGATAGATAACTGCATCCAGCTGTCCCCTGAAAGAGTATAATGCCTAACTGTCATCAAGATGAACAAGTTATGTTTCACGTCAGGGGTATAGGACAACTCATAAGAAGGGGGAAGGAATTCCTTATTGCTGGGGAAAGGGGGAAGTAGTGACCCTTGACAACAATTTGCAGCTCACCCTCCTTGCCCACACTGATGCTATACAGGATCCGCACTTGTTGCTGAGCTAGATACCTGGGGCCCTGTCTTCCCCTAGAAAATTAGCCTTTATTAAGGATGGAGGGTATGAGCGGTAAGTCAACACCACTAACACTAAAGGAAGACACAAGGGAACAAAACAGGGGAAACACGACTGCACTCACCAGAGACCTGGTAGATTGCAAACGACAAACACTTATCTGAGGTATAGGCAGCCACCACAGTAGTCTTTGGAACAACAGGAGACGACCTCTTCAGACCTCCGCAAGGAACAGACTATAAACCGCACCCAACCTAACCCAGGGTGAAGTTAATAAAGTAAGTTATAGGATAAAAACTGAGAGGCAGTGTGGCGCCCCTGACCTGGTCAGGCACCACTGAGTACTGCACCCATGCTGGGGCCAGTGCAACACAGGTAAACCAGAAGGCTGACCGAGGTGTGACTACACATGTACATAGTAATCACGTCTCAAACATCTACCTTTGATAGGGACCCCTGGGGAATCCAAGAGGGGGCGTAGCCTCCATGTCCACTCAAGGGGTGTGGTAGAGAGCCTGGTTGCTAGGTGGCATAGGCAGGCACAGTGGGGTGGGAGTAGTGAGCCAGTCTGGAGTGCAGCTCAGGGAGAGCAGACGTGTGGAGCAGACCCTGGAAGCTGACACAACACTGACAGCGTCCGCGCAGTGACTACCAACGGGGGAGACCGGGCACCTAGTAGTGCTACCCGAAAACCACCCAAGGCTAGAGAGAGCAAAGGGGTGGCTGAGTAAGGGGACTGCCAGGGTGGTACCAGGCCCGTACGAGTGCAGGTTCTCAGAGTAGGGGACCATTCAGCTGTCCTGCTCAACCTGCAGGTGGGGGTACTTCACGCCCTCACCACCACACACAGAGTCCGGAGCCACGTAGTGAAGAGAGGGCCCATAGTTCACAGGAGGCAAGCAGCCGGAGTGACCTGGTCCAGGCTACAAGCAGACGGGCCAAAACGAGGGGAGAACGGCAGCAGCATCTTCCCTGGGCGATCCCAGCAGGACATCCAGTCGGGGTCACCCCAAAACACACACAGGGCTAGGAACGGGAGTTGGTGGTCACCCTCAAAAAGTCAGCCTGACGGAGTGCCTGGTTCCACCTGGTTCATCCTAGCTACGCCCGGGTTACTCACCCTGCCATCAACTGTGAGTAAAAACTCTGAAAGACTGTCTGGACTGTGCCTGAGTCATTCTGCTACTTGTGGTTCCACACACTCAAACCGGGCCCTGGGGCCTGCCTCACTCTCGGGAGACCACTACGCCCAGCTGCACCTAAAATCCGCCCCAGACTTCCCCTAACCTGCAGCGGCGGTCCCATGACCGCAATACCGAGAGTGGCGTCACGAAAATCCCAAAGAAGGTTCCCTACCTGTGACCAGACTGTTCATCCACGTGGAGTCCCTGAAGGTAATGCACCATCACCTACACACCAGCACCTATGGGGCTTCACAGCAGGACAACAGTTCTCCAGAGTGATAGTCTACCTGCTGCAGAAATAGGAAACTATCAGATAACAGGCTGTGACACATCTGTGACATCATGGCTCTCCAATGACATTTCCCCACCAGTTGCAGACTGTGAATACTAGGTGATGGCATATTTTTCAATGTGCTGCATTGATTTTGTGCTATTCCAGTCTGTGATACCTTTGTTGTGGCTTCTGTGGATGCATGTGCTATTGCTGCTGATGTTGCTAACAAGTGCCTTGGTAACACAACAATGAAAAGGTGTGTGCTCGTCTGTTATTTTTACAATTGTGCTTTTTTATGTATGAATCACCTAATATTCCTCCTATTTCTCTTCCTTTTACTTCCTCCTGAGTCATGACAAGCCATTTTTTTTGGAAATGGGGACTCTTATTCGGGACTCCTTGTTGTGTTCTGATTGTAGTGGCAGTGGTTTCAGAGTACCAGGCCTACACCTGTCACTCATGCATCTCTTACTGATCAATGTTTAAGCTAGAAATGTTGGGCCAGGCCTTATTCCAGGCCCTGTCCCATGTGTCCATGCTGTGTTATTATACTATTTGTACTCTAGGGCAATTGAATACACTTTTCCTGGTGCTTGGCACTAATGTTTTGAAATGTGGAGGCTCCAACTTTGGTCTTTTTGTTGTACGTTGTCTGTCGTGGCAGGGGTCTCAGAGCAACAGGACTACACCTGTCATTGATTCACTTCTTACTTATCAAAGCTTAAGGTAGATATATTGGGCCAGGCCCTGTTCATGCATACATGCTGCTCCATTATACTTTTTGTACTGTGTGGCAATTGATAACATTGTACCAGTTTCTACCCCATTTTTTTTAAATGTGGAGACTCCAATCTGGGTCTTCTTGTGTGTTGCCTGAATTTAAGAGGGCTCTCAGAGCACCATGGCTATACCTCTCACTCATGCACCTCTTAATGATCAATGTTTAAGGTAGGAATGCATTGTAATGGTCTCGTCTTCCTCCTCCTCCAGCTATGCTGAAATGTCTACTTGTGGCAGGACAACAGAATTAGCATTCAGGATGTAGATGCTGAAATGTTGATTAGCTTGCAGCAGCAGCACAGTCTGTAATTCTGTAATCCGTGCCTTCTTCCCTCAAATACACTATACCTACTACAGAAGCTCGCCCTACACAAAATGCAGAATAAGAGCAGTACAGCTGGACAATAGAATATCTTTCAATTAGCCCTGAAAAGTATTATTTCTTTACTGTTGTAGAAGCAGGTACCATGTTATAACACACTGTCTCTTCTTCAGCAGAATGTCTCCCTAGTTTATACATTATTTACGGATAGAGTACAACAAGCATGACATCTCTGGATCTTATATAGACCCAATGATGCTTTGTGGCTAACCAATCATAGTAATGCCGTCTGACCAATCATAGTGATGCCAGTAGCCAACATTGCTATGACATTACCATGATTGGCATACAACCTCTGCACTTTTACTGGCTGATAAAAAGCTGGAAAACATGCGGGTCTACCATGTCAAGGCCTATTCCAAGGGGAACCTGTCTTGTTAAACTACTATATGGTCTTGGCCACCCTTCTGCAGCTGAGTTTGTGTGTTTAGAATCTTCCTGTAGCTTAGATCATCTTTATGTAAAGCAATAATTGTTTTTTTCAGATCCTCAGAAAATTCTTTGCCATGAGGTGCCATATTGAATATCCAGTGACCAGTACGAGAGAGTGTGTGAGCAATAACACCAAATTTAATACACCTGTTCTCCATTCACACCTGAGATCTTGTAACTAGAGAGGAGCCACCACCCTGGTGTTCGAGTTCGGTTCGGTTTGTCGAATGGTGGGTTTGTTCATCAAACGTTCAAGGAACGTTCGTTGAACACCATTGAAAACAATGGGAGGCAAACACAAACACATACAAACATGCACAAACACGAACGCACACACACATAGTATGCTCACCTTACCTTCCGTTCCATCGCCAGTCTCTTTGGACTTGCAGTTCGCCGGTACAAGATGTGTATCGAGTAAACATCGCGACCGATGCCGGAACTTCCGCTGACGTCAAAGGCAGGTGCCACTTGCCTCTGATTGTCCAGCGCGCTGCCTTTGAGTAGCGTATGACAGAGGGAGGAAGTTCCTCCCTCATCGCTATGGTTACCTGATACACTTAGTTTACCACTACAGGATGTGTATCAGGTAACCATAGTGACCGATGCCGGAACTTCCGCTGACAGAGCGCTGACGTTAAAGGCAGGTGCAGCTTGCCTCTGAATGGCCAGCGCGCTGCCTTTGAGTAGCATCTGACAGAGGGAGGAAGTTCCTCCCTTGTTGCTATGGTTAGCCGATACACGTAGTTAGCCGCTACAGGATGTGTATTGGGTAACCATAGCGACCGATGCCGGAACTTCCTCCCTCTGTCAGACGCTACTCAAAGGCAGCGCGCTGGCCAATCAGAGGCAAGCGGCTCCTGCTTTTGATGTCAGCGTTCTGGCAGCGGATGTTCTGGCATCGATTGCTATGGTTACCCGATACACATCTTGTACCGGCGAACTGCAAGTCCCAGGAGGCCGGCGATGGAACGGAAGGTAAGGTGAGCATAATATGTGCTTTACATAATTATTGTAAAGCAATAATTGTTTTTTTCAGATCCTCAGAAAATTCTTTGCCATGAGGTGCCATATTGAATATCCAGTGACCAGTACGAGAGAGTGTGTGAGCAATAACACCACATTTAATACACCTGTTCTCCATTCACACCTGAGATCTTGTAACTAGAGAGGAGCCACCACCCTAGTGTTCGAGTTCGGTTCGGTTTGTCGAATGGTGGGTTTGTTCATCAAACGTTCAACGAACGTTCGTTGAACACCATTGAAAACAATGGGAGGCAAACACAAACACATACAAACATGCACAAACACGAACGCACACACACATAGTATGCTCACCTTACCTTCCGTTCCATCGCCAGTCTCTTTGGACTTGCAGTTCGCCGGTACAAGATGTGTATCGAGTAAACATCGCGACCGATGCCGGAACTTCCGCTGACGTCAAAGGCAGGTGCCACTTGCCTCTGATTGGCCAGCGCGCTGCCTTTGAGTAGCGTATGACAGAGAGAGGAAGTTCCTCCCTCATCGCTATGGTTACCTGATACACTTAGTTTACCACTACAGGATGTGTATCAGGTAACCATAGTGACCGATGCCGGAACTTCCGCTGACAGAGCGCTGACGTTAAAGGCAGGTGCCGCTTGCCTCTGAATGGCCAGCGCGCTGCCTTTGAGTAGCATCTGACAGAGGGAGGAAGTTCCTCCCTTGTTGCTATGGTTAGCCGATACACGTTGTTAGCCGCTACAGGATGTGTATTGGGTAACCATAGCGACCGATGCCGGAACTTCCTCCCTCTGTCAGACGCTACTCAAAGGCAGCGCGCTGGCCAATCAGAGGCAAGCGGCTCCTGCTTTTGATGTCAGCGTTCTGGCAGCGGATGTTCTGGCATCGATTGCTATGGTTACCCGATACACATCTTGTACCGGCGAACTGCAAGTCCCAGGAGGCCGGCGATGGAACGGAAGGTAAGGTGAGCATAATATGTGCTTTACATAATTATTGTAAAGCAATAATTGTTTTTTTCAGATCCTCAGAAAATTCTTTGCCATGAGGTGCCATATTGAATATCCAGTGACCAGTACGAGAGAGTGTGTGAGCAATAACACCAAATTTAATACACCTGTTCTCCATTCACACCTGAGATCTTGTAACTAGAGAGGAGCCACCACCCTAGTGTTCGAGTTCGGTTCGGTTCGTCGAACGGTGGGTTTGTTCATCAAACGTTCAACGAACGTTCGTTGAACACCATTGAAAACAATGGGAGGCAAACACAAACACATACAAACATGCACAAACACGAACGCACACACACATAGTATGCTCACCTTACCTTCCGTTTCATCGCCAGTCTCTTTGGACTTGCAGTTCGCCGGTACAAGATGTGTATCGAGTAAACATCGCGACCGATGCCGGAACTTCCGCTGACAGGGAGGTTACCCGATACACGTAGTTAGCCACTACAGGATGTGTATTGGGTAACCATAGCGACCGATGCCGGAAATTCCTCCCTCTGTCAGACGCTACTCAAAGGCAGCGCGCTGGCCAATCAAAGGCAAGCGGCTCCTGCCTTTGATGTCAGCGCTCTGGCAGCGGATGTTCTGGCATCCGTTGCTATGGTTACCCGATACACATCTTGTACCGGCGAACTGCAAGTCTCAAGAGGCCGGCGATGGAACGGAAGGTAAGGTGAGCATAATATGTGTGTGTGTGTGCGTGTATGTTTGTGTATGTTTGTGTGTGTTTGTGTGTGTTTGTGCATGTGTGGAATGGCACAATCGGGGACCAGTATGGGACATTTAACAAGTTGCGGAAGGAATTGTCTGCATTGCGATGATTTCTTATGGGAAATCTTGCTTTGCTAAACGAGTAACTTGGTTAACAAGCACACTCCCAGAACAGATTGTTTTCGTTAACCAAGGTTCCACTGTATTAATATTGAATGACAGTATTATTGTGAAAAGCCAGTTACGCTTTTGGTGATCGAACCGTTATCGAACATAACCTCGAACTGTCGAAATTGAAGCCAAGTGTTCGCGTTCGTCGAACGACTTGAACATCGCCAAAACCAGGTCGAACTTGAGATTGGCGAACAGTTAAATTCGAACACCGCTCATCTCTACTTGTAACACTGAGTGACACATGACACCAGGGAGGGAACATAACTAATTAGGCAAAATATGACCTTTATCACTTATGGGGTGTACTTACTTTTTTGCCAGCATTTAGACATTAAAGTTTGTGTGTTGAGTTACTTAGGGTGCACATCAAATGTACACAGTTATACAAGCTGTACACTGAATACCTTACATTGTATAAATTGTCAGCTCTTCAGTGTTGTTCCATGAAAAAACATAATAAAATATTTATAAAAATGTGAGGGGTGTACTCACTTTTGTGATATACTTTATTATACTATATAGTGGTCTGTTAGAAGGTCATGGAAAAGGAAAACACTGTAATAATAAAGTAGTAACTTGCAACAAGCAACCCATTCACACCTAGACATACTGGTGTGTCATAGGTTGTGCAATACCCTTTGATGCGGGCTCGCCCACCAAGCCCGCATATTTCCATGCACATGTCGGCTGATCTGACCAGCTGACACGTGCCTTTGACAGTGGTGGGCAGATTGGAGATCCGCCCACCACTGTTAACTAGTTAATTCCAGCTGTCAGTCTCTAACTGCGGGAATTAAGGCACTCTGGCGCCGCTTTGGTTTCCCCATGACGGGATCATGAGGCGCTGAAAGTTTGTCATAACAGCCAGGCCTCAGCTGATCAACATAGTCACTGTCATGACAACCTGCCTGTAAACATACACTGTGTGCCGTTGTACATAGGCAGTCAGGTTTTTTTTAAAAAAAAGTATTAACACTTTGAATGATTGAATTGAATATTTGAACTATTGAATTATTAACACTTTGAATATGGAGAGGCAGCAGCGTGATGGACATCATAGTATATATTGGGGGCTGTTGTCTATATTATACTGTATATTGGGGGCTGTGGGAGGCATTATTCTGTATGAAAGGGGCTGTGGGATCACTATACTGTATTGGTGACTGTTGGGCCATAATACTGTATAGGATGCTATAGGGACCATTATACTCTAGGCCAGTCATGGCTAACCTTTTACAGGCCGAGGGCCCAAACTGTAGCCCTAAACCCATTTTTTTTTCCGAAGTGCCAACCAATCCTATTATGTAAATAGTTGATTTTAACCTTACCTTTGCAGTCTTCTCTTCAGCAGGGGGCATCACGCTCATGCATGCTTACCACACATTGAAGCTGAGCCCCTGCCCTTTCCAGACACAGCAGTTGGATTGATCTCTCTGGAAAAAAATTGCAGCATATTAGACAGAGATTTTACCCTGTAATCCACATCTACATTGCAAATATGGTTACTTTTCAACATCCACACTGCCATAATCATAATGATAAATGCTAAAATGCATGTGGTTAACCTAATGTGTGGTATATAAGGACCATGGAAAAATCGCCCAACAGAACCCAAAAACCAAAGAAATGCGATCAGACTTCCTATGTGAATAAAGTATTTATTGATGCATAGTGCAAAGTACAATGACAGACATACAAAGAAGGGTGCAAAATCCGGTGCGGACCACAAGGATGTAATTAATGGCAATCTATGTATGGATCTCATCCAAAATTGGAAATTATGAGCAATAATCATGTCACTATATATGAAGCAATATCCTCATGTTGGAATGAGATACATATGAGCCCAACGCGGGAGACAGCAATTAGTTACATATTAAAGCATGTGTATATAATAATATTGCTTACCAATGGTTGTCTCACCGCACACACAGGACGGCACCCCACCCGACGGACGTGCGTTTCAGCAGATGCCTACGTCAGGGGTGGTGTCATGCCAGGAAGTGTGCAGGTATAAAAAGAGCCCGGGACCAATCAGTCGATGGTAATCCTATCGATGCATGAGCGTCCATAGCAACGGCCCTCCACATCCGCCGCCGCGTCAAGAGCCAAGCGACGCCCACCAGGTCACGCGGACATCACATGACCGGGCGGGCGGCACCGCCCATGGAGATACGGCCGAGGGATGCGTGGAATACGTCACCTGACGCGCATGCGTACAGTTACCAATGCGACACTTAGTAATTCAAACATCAACTCCGTATAGATGTACATGTAGTGATACGGGGCCCAAAAGATATAGGATCATAGGTACATTAATGTGAGCATAAGATCGTATATATAGACTAAGTATTGTCATGCTTCACCATGTAACCTAGACTAAGGTTAATATATTATAATGTATACATTCATGGTCAAAGTTGAACCATATAATCATCCCACAAATGGTAATAACATGTAACATATAAATAAGGGCAGTATCATTATATTAATAAAGCATGAGTGACAATATAAAAGATAATAATTCATAATTGGTAACAGTTGCTTGTATGATTCAATGGAGCTGATATATGTGCCAGGCGTGAAAAACTGTAAAAACAGATAATAGAAGAAAGTATAATTAAAAACACATAAAATTGCATGACTAAAAAAGTGATCATAAAAAGGCAGAAAAAACGATATTTTCATTCAAACCCAGAGGTTGTACGGTTTTTAATGTCCAAATCCATTTGGCCTCTAAGCGTGCCAAATTGGTGCCAATTCTTCCTCCCCTGATGTTAGTTTCAATGGAATCAATGCCGCGGAATCTCAACAGTGCCCCATTGGATTGATGATACATTCTAAAATGTTTAGGTAGAGTTTTTAGACAAGAAATATCCGTTTCATCGACTGCGGCATTGATTCCATTGACATGTTCCCTAATACGAACCTTGAATGGACGTGTGGTCAACCCAACATATATTTTGGGACACGGGCAGACTGCATAGTACACAACCGCGCTGGTGGTACAAGTGATGGATTTTTTTATTTGAAAGTTTTTTGTCCCTGATGAGTCCAAAAAATGATCACAACGATCCATATTCGTACACGCTATGCAATGTCCGCATGGTCCAGAGCCAACCAACCATTTGCCCACATCAAAAAAGGATGGAATTGATTCTTTGACCTTATAGTGACTCGCGACCAATAAATCCCGTAAATTTTGAGACCTCCGTATGGAGATCAATGGTCGTTCAGGTAGAATTTTGGATAATATAGAGTCGGTCAACAGAATAGGCCATGCTTTCTCAAGGCATTTCCTCATATGAGGAAACCTAGAGTGATAGTTAGTCACAAATCTTAATGGCTCTGGACCCGGAGATTTTTTAGGGGTGTATAAGAGGGCATCTCTGGAAGCATGTTTGGCTTTATTGTAGGCACGCTTAATTGCCCGCCTACTATACCCCCGTTCCAAAAATCTAGCTTTCAACTCCTGTGCACGATACTCAAACTCGGATCTGACCGAACAGATCCTACGCAACCGCAGGAACTGTCCGGTCGGAACCGAGCTGATCATATATATCGGGGATGGGCTGAGTCCGCGTGAAGCAACATATTACAAGATGTATCCTTCCTGAATATATCTGTCTGAATCATGTGCTGATTGTCCCTCCTCACCGCAACATCCAAGAAGTCCACAGCATTCGTACTATATTGGTAAGTAATCCTAATATTCTTGTCATTATCATTGAGTGTCACCATGAATTCCTCCAATTGACACCCAGACCCCTGCCAGATCAAGAAGATGTCGTCAATGTACCGTGTCCATAAAAGGACACGGCCCATTGATGACTCCAGATCCGGCAGGGAGAGGTCCCCCTCCAACAGCCCCAGGAACAGGTTGGCATAGGAGGGGGCAAAAGATGCCCCCATCGCTGTTCCCTGGAGCTGCAGATAGAAGGACCCCTTGAACACAAAATAGTTGTGAGTCAGTGAGAATTCAAGGAGTTCCATGACAAGTGAAATGAAAGCTGTGGATAAGTTGGAGCTGCGGAGGAAGAATTGTACCGCTGAAAGACCGTCAGCGTGGCAAATATTAGTGTATAGCGATTCTATGTCGCCCGTAACCATCATAGTATCGTCCTCCATGTGCAGCCCGTCCATTTTTCTCAGGAAATCACCAGTGTCTTTAATATAAGAGGGCAATTCCTCCACAAAAGGATGCAATATCGACTCTATCCACTTGTTAATATTCTCCAAAAAGCTCCCTCGACCCGACACAATGGGTCTACCCGGTGGTGATTGAATATTTTTCTGGACCTTCGGTAAGAGGTAGAGGTAGGAGCCACGAGTCTGAACATCCTGAAATCCCATAAAGACGTACGAGTTGCTCCCCTCGCCCTTCATTGTGTAGTTATGTCCCCCTTCCTGGGACACTTCTTGGTAAACATGTCCCCCATCCTGATATATATTTCCTACATTCTGGTATATTTGTCCCCGTCATGGCCCCATTCCTAGTAAATGCCCTCAATTTTGGTAAATGTACCCCATCCTGGTAAATTTACCCCATCCTGGTAAATGTACCCCATCATTGTAAATGTATCCCATCCTGGCATGTTCCCCCATCCTGATAAAGGTTACCCTTCCTGCTAAATGTTCCCCATCCTGGCATTTTTCCTCATCCTGGCATGTTTCCCCCCATCCTTTCATGTTTCCCCCTATCCTGGTAAATGTACCCCTTCCTGCTAAATGTACCCCATCCTGGCATGTTTCCCCCCATCCTTGCAGTCATGTTGCCCCTCATCCTTGAAGCCATGTTTCCCCCCTTCCTTGCAGTCATGTTGCCCCCCCATCCTTGCAGTCATGTTGCCCCCCATCCTTGCAGTCATGTTGCCCCCCATCCTTGCAGTCATGTTGCCCCCCATCCTTGCAGCCATGTTTCCCCCATCCTTGCAGCCATGTTTCCCCCATCCTTGAAGCCATGTTTCCCCCATCCTTGCAGCCATGTTTCCTCCTTTCTTGCAGCCATGTTTCCCCCATCCTTGCAGGTTTCTCACCATCTTTGCACGTTTCCTCCATCCTTGCAGCCATGTTTGCCCCGTGCTCTGTATGCCCCGTGCTCTGTATGCCCCATGCTCTGTATGCCCCGTGCTCTGCATGTATGCCCCATGCTCTGTATGTTTCCCCTGTGCTCCCCATGCCCCATGCTCCAGTGTTTGCCCCGTGCTCCCATGTTTGCACCATGCTGGCTCTGTCCCCCATGCTCCGATGTATCCCCCGTGCTCCCTATGCCCCGTGCTCCCATGTTTGCCCCGTGCTGGCTCTGTCCCCCGTGCTCCCATGTTTGCCCTGTGCTCCCCATGCCCCGTGCTCCCATGTTTTCCCCGTGCTGGCTCTGTCGCCTGTGCTCCCATGTTTGCCCTGTGCTCCCATGTTTGCCTCGTGCTCCCATGTTTGCCCCGTGCTCCCATGTTTGCCCCGTGCTGGCTCTGTCCCTTGTGCTCCCATGTTTGCCTTGTGCTCCCATGTTTGCCCCATGCTGGCTTTGTCCCCCGTGCTCCCATGTTTCCCCCGTGCTCCCATGTTTCCCCCGTGCTCCCCATGCCCCGTGTGCTCCATGTTTGCCCCGTGCTGGCTCTGTCCCCCATGCTCCCATGTTTCCCCCGTGCTCCCATGTTTGCCCCGTGCTGGCTCTGTCCCCGTGCTCCCATGTTGGCCCCGTGCTGGCTCTGTCCCCCGTGCTCCCATGTTTGCCCCGTGCTGGCTCTGTCCCTCGTGCTCCCATGTTTGCCCCGTGCTGGCTCTGTCCTCTGTGCTCCCATGTTTCCCCCGTGCTCCCCATGCCTCGTGCTCCCATGTTTGCCCCGTGCTGGCTCTGTTACCCGTGCTCCCATGTTTCCCCCGTGCTCACCATGCCCCGTGCTCCCATGTTTGCCCCGTGCTGGCTCTGTCCCCCATGCTCCCATGTTTACCCCGTGCTCCTCATGTTTGCCCTATGCTGGCTCTGTTCCCCACACCTTGGCACAGCCGCACACAGCTTTTAAAAATAAAAAAAAACTCACCTTCCAGAAATCGCTCCTTTGCTGCGCGCCGCTGGGTCTTCAGTCACTTCAGTTCCCGCGTGGCCACAAGACGCCAGCGCCGCCTACTGACGCTCCTCCGTCTCCTAGGCAACAGGCCTGAAGCCCAGGAGAGGAGACGTGTCAGAGCGAGGAGAAATGTTTCCTCTGCTAAACACCACTTTGATCTGCAGGCACAATCACACCAACAGATCAAAGTGTGGTGAAAGCACGTGTGCCAGCAGAATGGGCTCTGCGTGCCTAGTCTGGCACGCGTGCCATAGGTTCGCCATCACTGCTCTAGGCAGTAATAGCTCATTAAGGTCAGACAGCATGGAGGCCACATGCCATCGGAGGCTTATTTATGTCATAGTATGAATAGATATTTTTATGCAGATGGCATTTTAATAACACAATTTTTGGGGGTGTTGGAGTGTGCTGTCGAAGACCAGAGAACTGGGAAGTCTGCAGAGAAGAGCTTTGGATGTGAAAAGTCACAATGTCATCTGGATAAAATGGAGTTGATAAGAAAAAATCTACTCAGTCAGAGAAAATGTCATTTATAAGTTACCTGGATGTAAATGTTTACTTGTTGATACTATCTACATCTCATTAGTACTGTGGTTCCTGTATGGTTGTGTCTGATGATGACTCATAACAACAGCTACCAGCATCTCCCAAGGAACATATTGAGAGCTGTAGGTTCATGAGATACAAATGCATATGGGCCTCACTTGACATTGCAATTGATTGCTATACTAAGCTTGGTGATGTATTCATGTACTGATGATGAATCTTGTGATATATTCATGTTGAAGGTGATCCTGGTGATGTATTCCGGTATTGATGATGAATGATGGTACTGGTGTTGTATTTATTTATTGATAGTGGTTCTTGTGATGTATTCATGAACTGATGGAGAATCTGGTGATGCATTAACATACTGGTAGTGGTTCTGGTGATGCATTTATCCACTGACGGTGGTTATGGTGATGTAGTCATGTATTCATGGTGGCTCTAGTGACCTAGTATATTACTGATGATGGTTGTGGTGCCATTTTTATGTGCTGTTGATGGCTCTGGTGATGTATTCATATACTGATGTTTTGTATACATGTACTGAGGATGGTTCTGGTGATGAATACAGCACCAGAACCATCACCACTACGTGATTACATCATCAGAGCCATAAATAGTACATGAATACAGCACCATAACAACCATCCCTACATAAAGATGTCACCACAACCACCATCAGTAGAGGAATACAAAATTAGAACCACCAACAGTACATGAAGACATCACCAGGACCGCTATCCATACAGAAATATGACACAAGAATTACCATCAGTTTTCTTGCAACTGTATTTGTTGCATGATGGTTCTAAAAATCATTATATGTATTCCTTTATAATGGGGTCTGTTTAGCTTTCATTGAGGTACCCGCAAAAGACTGCACACCTTAACTGAAACCAACCGACCACCATTATAGTTAAGTAATATTAGTCTGCATGACTGTCCTTGGGTTAGACATTTGGGTCATTCCATGTCAAGTGGACCAGTGGTCCCCACTCGACCTTCTCCGATTTTCCTGAAAATTTATAAGGATGTACATGTATATTTGAAAAGAGGTTCTGTAAATTTTTAGGGCCAGATCTCAAATACATTGGGCACTGTTGACCTTTCACTGGAGGTTCCACCAAGCCTGCGGCTTCAGCTAAGAGGATTTTGCAAACTTTGGCACATAGCCATTAGAGTTCTATACTGGCTATGATGCTGAAACTTGGCATACTAGCTCAACTTTTGCTGCTAAACACGATACAATTATTACCAGCTATGACAAAACAAGATTTCGGCCGCAATTTTGTGTCAAAGTAGCTTGTAAAACGTCTCGCATAAAATGTATGCCTAACTTTGCCCATATATAACTCAAGACCAAAAACCAATAGTAACTGGTGCTTTGCCCTGTACACCAAACATCTACATGACTTTGCATTACTGCGATATCACGGTCAAAGCATATGTATTTGTGGAAATATTCACACCCACATATGATGACAAACTTTAAAAAAACGAATTTTACCTATTTTTAGGTCAAATTTCTCAAAAAGGGTACCCCTAAAATATATTAATTCTGATATCATTAGAAAGTGCACATTTTTCTCTACAAGGATCATTGTTTTTTTTTTTTGGACTCTCTTAGTTTAAGAAAAGAAAAATGCCACTGAACATGGTGTTATTTATGCGCGTAATGCATTGATTTTGTTTTTGATTTTCAGATTCTTATCACATGTTACAGAGTTGTATTGTTGCTAGCAATGTCTATTATAATCAAAAACCTATAAACCTTTTTATTTATGAAAAGTTATTGACTAATAATAATAACTAATAATAACTAATCAGTGATTGCTCACAACATGACACAGTTGCAGTCCACACTTTAACAGTAATTGTGGAGTATGTCAAGACTCTCATCTATGGGATTCATCATATCCACTACTTCAGCGATGGATCTGCAGCCCAGTACAAAAATTTCAAACATTTTCTCAACTTGTGCCAGCACAATGCTGATTTCAATATCAGCGCTTAATGGATTTTTTTTGTTACCAGTCATGTTAAGTCGCCCTGTGATGGGATTGGAGGGACAGCAAAGAGGTTGGCAGCTCGTGCCAGTCTTCAATGCCCAACTGAAAACCAAATACTGACCCAGGTGGATTTATTCAACTTTTGCAACAAGCAACTGCATGAAATCAAGTTTTTTTTTTTTCCAAAAGAAAAAAGTGACGAAATAGGGGTAGTTCAAGAGGAAAGGTTCAAAGATGGACATACAATTGCTGGAACAAGAGAAAATCACCAGTTTGTGCCCATTGATGACAAAAAGAATTGCATTTCAAGGGTGTCAAATGACCCATCATCTTTCATTGCCCATGTAGATAGATCTGTCAGATCTGAAATGCCTTTTGTGCCAATTGCAAACCTCCAGCCAGGGCAATACATTGCCTGCATTTACGATAGGAACTGGTGGATTGGAAATATTTCTGAAATTTCAGTCGATGACCATGATGCATTAATAAATTTTATGCATCCTCATGGACAAGCTAGCTTCTTTCACTGGCCTGTGAGAAATGATACATGCTGGATTCCTGAGCAGTCAATCATTGCAATAATTCCAGCACCAGCTGCAACAGCAATGGGCCGACAAAACAGCTTCTCTGAACCGATTATGTTGCAAATTCAGCAACAATTCCAGAACACTTAGACTGAACATTATGGCTTGGGAACCAACAAAAGATACCCAATATTAGGCTTGGGATCCTAGGCAAAGACACCCACCCTCAGGCTTCGGACCCTGCGATAAAGAGACCGCCCGCGGCTGGCCTTGCACGGCTATCCGCCATGGCTCCTAGGAGATGGGGCTGCCAATTCTCGAAAGACGGCATTATTACAATTCTTAATAGGATTATAATACCAATTCTTAGGGAATTGGTTGTGGTATAACCACCATGGACCAACGCAAGGGTTTGAATAGTGCAGTTACCATTCATTGCGTATTAATAAATAACACCAAGTTCAGTGGCATTTTTCTTTTCTTAAACTGAGAGACTCCAAAAAAAAACCAATGATCCTTGTAGAGAAAAATGTGCTCTTTCTAATGATATCAGAATTAATATATTTTAGGGGTACCCTTTTTGACAAATTTGACCTAAAAATAGGTAAAATTTGGGTTTTTTAAGTTTGTCATCATATGTGGGTGTGAATATTTCCACAAATACATATGCTTTGACCGTGATATTGCAGCAATGCAAAGTCATGTAGATGTTTGGTGTACAGGGCAAAGCACCAGTTCCTATTGGTTTTTGGTCTTGAGTTATATATGGGCAAAGTTAGGCATAAATTTTATGCGAGGCGTTTTACAAGTTACTTTCACACAAAATTGCAGCCGAAATATTGTTTTGTCATAGCTGATAATAATTTTATCGTGTTTAGCAGCAAAAGTTGAGCTAGTATGCCAAGTTTCAGCATCATAGCCAGTATAGAACTCTAATGGCTATGTGCCAAAGTTTGCAAAATCCTCTTAGCTGAAGCCGCAGGCTTGGTGGAGCCTCCAGTGAAAGGTCAACAGCGCCCAATGTATTTGAGATCTGGCCCTAAAAATTTACAGAACCTCTTTTCAAACATAAATGTACATCCTTATAAATTTTCAACAAAATCGGAAAAGGTCGAGTGGGGACGATTTTTAAAACTGGTCCACTTGATGTGGAATGACCCATTTATAATATTGGATGTCTAGAATGAATATCACTATTTTTCTCTGGTATGTCGTAAATGGTCTGCAAGCATTGAATGATTTCATATCTAACTATGAAAACACACTCCCTGTTGAGCCTCATCTCTAAATCACACCACTTTATTTTTACTTCTGCTGATATTTTTTCGGGAAATAGGTAACAATTCTAGTGGATGTGGTCATCAGACCTTGTTACTTGACCCAATAAAGTTTGAGGGTGGTGCATTTAATAATAATAATAATAATAATAATAATAGTAATAATAATAAATTTTATTTATATAGTGCCAACATATTCCGTAGCACTTTAGAATCAGGTGGGGGCTTGTATAGACAAAGACAAAACAAGTAGTGCATAATTCAACAGCTACAGTAGGAATGAGGGCCCTGCTCGAAAGCTTACAATCTATGGGATTGAGGTCCTTTTACATTAATCTCTGACCCATTCCTTTAAAAGGGGGCTGAGGGTTCATGGGGGGGGGCAGAGGTAACATCTGCTTAATCTGCCCTGACCCAGCAAACGGCAATGGATCTGTAATATAGCACACCATTTCTTTGTACAATTTAATAAATTTAATAAAAGAATACATATTGCAGGTAAGTGGAAAACCTCAATTTTCTCTGTGGTTAAAGACTGAATCAATCAAATAATGCTGTAAGAATGCATTACTGTAACCATAAATGACACTATTGATCAATTCAAAGCCATTTGTAAACCATAGTTCCATTTAATCTTCCCTAAAATAAGACAGACTATTACGCTGTCACCTTGAACACTTCTTACTTCTTAAGGTGGTGTCACACACAGCGACAATGACAACGACGTCGCTGCTACGTCACCATTTTCTGTGACGTTGCAGCGACGTCCCGTCGCTGTCGCTGTGTGTGACATCCAGCAACGAGCTGGCCCCTGCTGTGAGGTCGCCGCTCGTTGCTGAATGTCCTGCTTCATTTTTTGGTTGTCGCTCTCCCGCTGTGACGCACAGATCGCTGTGTGTGACAGCGAGAGAGCGACGAAATGAAGCGAGCAGGGAGCAGGAGCCGGCATCTGGCAGCTGCGGTAAGCTGTAACCAAGGTAAACATCGGGTAACCAAGGTTGTTACCCGATATTTACCTTCGTTACCAGCCTCCACCGCTCTTGCTGCCAGCGCCGGCTCCTGCTCTCTGCACATGTAGCTGCAGTACACATCGTGTAATTAACCCGATGTGTACTGTAGCTAGGAGAGCAGGGAGCCAGCGCTCAGTGTGCGCGGCTCCCTGCTCTCTGCACATGTTGCAGCACAGCGACGCGTGTCGTTATGATCGCTGCTTCGGCTGCTGTGTTTGACAGCTAAGCATCGATCATAACAGCGACTTACAAGGTCGCTGCTACGTCACCATTTTGGTGACGTAACAGCGACGTCGTTGTCGCTGTCGTTTAGTGTGACCCCAGCTTTATTCTCTTACATCATAGCCTCCACATAATGCTCTATGGCTCTCAGAATGGTTCTAGGCTTTAAATGACAATGGATAATAGCAATAAAATTATTTACTTATGTGACCTTTCACTCAGATTTCCATCGCATTCTTCATCCCACTTCCCTATATGTTATGTCTCTTTATAACCAAATTATTATATTTGTAACCCTCGTGCAAGGGGAATAATTCTGAATATACTTGTAAGTTTGATTCGTGACTATGATTCTTGCAATAACATCTTGTAAAACTAAAGCTCTTTGTTGGATTCTAGCAAAAAAATGTTTGCATGCTCTGCTGATTTTTGCAGACATTGTAGAGTAATAGAATAATGGAATACTAAGTGCTGCCCTGTCAGGATTTCCAGAAAAATTACAAAAGAACTACAACATCCCGGGAGCAGCATGACATCATTCTCACGACTGCGGTGAGCACACATCGCCTGGTGTTAATGGGAATACAGCTCCTGAAGCTTGGTAGTCAGTGGAACTTGTAGCACGTGCAATGATGGAATAAAACTCAAATCAAGCTTTAAGGCAAGCACGAATAATTAATTAAAAGAGAGTATGGAGACGACCTAAGAATTAACGATCAAAGAAAGGGCTGAACTTTTTGGTATTTTTTTATATTTTAATGTCCTTTTAACAAGCAGATTGGTAGGGGCAAAGGTTTTAAGAGCCTCACTGATCACTGGAAAAACCCATGAGACGTGGGTCATGCACAGAAGACAGGAGCGCATAGCTCATACCTAGGATACACATAAAGTTAAGTAGAGATACACTGGAAAGCCTATGCGTAACAGAGTACAGATACAATATAGGAAACATAAACTTTCAAAGCAATACCTATGTTTTCTATTGTATCCAAATCACGCTCTATGTGTGCTCAGGCAGGGGCTGTGTGCTCCTGTCTCCTGAGCATGATGTGCTTCTCAGGGTTTTTTTTTTTTTGAGGGATCGGTGCTGGTCTGAGAAACCAGATCTCTATTGATCTGCTTGCAGTAAAAAGGGCATCAAAATATAAAAAAATAACATACAGTAGGTTTAGTTACTGATAAATGGGAACCAATCACCAGGATTTTTGTACATAATCTAAAGCCAGTGCTATACTGGCACTATCAGGCTGATTCTCTATGTACCTGTAGTGGTCATCTCGGATGTTTAGGTTTTGAAATCCAAGAAAGTAAAGCTTATAAAATTAGCTGCTTGTTGAGTGACAGCAGCTGAGGAGAAGATAATATCTGGGGGTATTCATAGTTATCCCCTCCTCCTGTTAGAATTAGCATAGGTATTATACAATTAACGTAGCAGGACCTGTGTGAGGTCATACCCATGTGACCTGGTATCCAGCTTTGTTGGCTGAGGCCCCGCCCCTTCCGATCACAGGGGTATGACCTCACCACAGGTCTTGCTAGGTCGATTGTATAATACTTATACAAATTCTAACAGAGGGACAAAATAACTATGACTATCCCCTCAGATATTATCTGATCCTCAGCTGCTTTCACTCAAGAAGCTGCTAATTTTAAAAACTTTACTTTATTGGATTTCAAAACCTAAACATCTGAGCTGACCACTACAGGTACGTAGAGAATCAGCCTGATAGTGCCAGTGTCGCGGGCGGGGAGGACGGCGTCGCTGCTGCGCTCTCGCTAACGCTCGGGTCCGGCGCTGCTGCGGCTGCTGCTGCTGCTCAGTGGCTCGAGCGGTGGGCCGGATCCAGGGATTCGAGCGGCGCTCCTCGCCCGTGAGTGAAAGGGGTGGTTGGTTTGGGGGATTTAGTCCGTGACGCCACCCACGGGTCGTGGTGAAGATAGGCACCACCGCTGCTGATGACGGGGATCCCGGGAGCGATGGTAAGGAGCAGCTGGGATGTTGTTTTCCCCCTCCGTGGGTAGGGGTCGGTGGTCCCGGGGCCCGGTGATGTTGTGACTGGGAGGCAGGGTTGGCGAGGTGCAGGGTTGCAGGGACAGCGCGGCGCGGTGCCGGATGGCACGGGTGTACTCACTCAGCAAGAAAAGTACAAAGTCCTCGGTAAACCAAACGGCCGGATGGACGGGTCCCGCAGCCGGCTGCAGTGTTTCTCCCCGGACAGGTGATGGCGGCTGTCTTTCCCTGCACCTTGATGTTCTCCTTCTGACTACGATGGATTCCCAATGGTAGTCCGCTCCCCGGTGTATGGGTACCAGAGGCCCTTGGGTTTCTAGCCTTAGGCGGTAGCTGTATACCCTCACGGTGTGGGCTGTTGCCTTCAATCGGGACTTTTGCTGTTGTGAAACTCCTGGGGTTCCAGTCACATTCGGATCTGACTATTGATGGCGGCTCCAAGCCTGGTCGGGGTCCGATGGCCCTGCCTGTGTGTAATGGCTTCACTTTGCTCCCCGGTCGGTACCGGCGGGCCGTCGCCCGACCCCAGTCCTACGGTTCCGCGTTGCTCCACCACTCCTGCAGACGGCCACCACCGTCTGCCAACCTTACTGTCAGTGCCTGGGCCACAAACCCAGACACTTAAGTGCTTACTCCTCACTCCTCAAACTCCAACACTAAACTGTCACTTTTCCCGCCTCCAGGCCTGTGAACTCCTCGGTGGGTGGGGCCAACCGCTTGGCTCCGCCCCACTTGGTGTGGACATCAGACACTGGAGGGAGGCAACAAGGATTTTTGTTTGGTTGGTGTCCCTGTCTAATGGGGGTGGGGGTGTTGGTATGTTATCTGTGACGACCTGGCTAGGCCAGGGCGCCACACCAGTATAGCACTGGTTTTAGGATATATACAAAAATCCTGGGTATTGGGTCCCTTAAAGGAAAGCATAATAGTTGGCAATAATAATTTTGGTGTAACCGGACAATTGTAATAGGTATGCCTGAAGATAAAGCAGATCTGGGACCTAATTGACAACCATAGTCAATGTGATTGAATTGAAAAATGGAACGTGAATAATTGAAAATTAATTTAAATTAGATTAAAACAGATTGACAACTGGAGAGAAACAACAAATGGAAGCCAGCAGATAGTCCTAGCCAATATTGGTGCGATCAGCTGACTCTCGAATGTATTTCAGAGCCTTAAATCATGCACTATATTCGAGTATAGTAAAATCAAACATCAATCAGGACTGTGTAAGGTCTTAGATAAGGATTTTGCCTGTTAATAAAGCTACTGAAAGATATCAATACAAAAAAAGATAATAAAAGTGTACAGTGAGGTGGAAAAAAATGAATTGGAGTTGTGAGAGGAAGGATAGGTTAATAGTTATCAGGTTTCATCTACTTTATAATCCATGAAATCTTGAAAGAGTATTCATGGAGTTCATGAAATTAAAGTATCAAATTTGTCGTCAAGCAAAATGGTAATATCATCAATCATTTGAATAGCACCCACTTTATGAATCCAAAGGGCCATGGATTGGGATTATTTCTGGTTCTAATTTCTTCAAATTGCTTTTGAAATAAAGTATTAAAACATTTCTAATGGTAATGCTTTTATGTTATAACATTTCCACTGAAGTCTTTTTTCCTTGCTGGTTAGATAGATTATAGCCAAAAATGTACTACTATTGTCTGAGTCATAAATATACACACTTTCATATTTTTTTTCAGCTTGACTAATTACCACATAGCCTCATTTTTAGATTTATGCATGTCATAGTATACTTCTATATATTGAAAAACAAAAGGATAACAATGTTTAGAACTTTTGACTTTCAGACTTCATATTTCACCATTCAGTACAGCTTTGAGCGTGAGACTACCTTCATTTTATGAACAATCATCTTCGCCATCTCATACAGAAATTTGACTTCAATTATTTAGCATAATATAAGATATGCAGATTCTTGTCATGTCACTGCATTGTTACTGTTTTGCTCCTGATGGTGAAAAACCTTTTTGTTCCTGTATACAATAAATCACAACCTGTTCTCACATTCCCTAATAGCTCAGTGTGTTATTAGGTAGATTCCCAAGCAAATGTCACTGTTTGAATCGAGGAGCAGCCATGAAGAAGATTTCCCAAGGAAAGAGAAACAGCATCATCCAGTTCATCGATAGCGGTCTTGGATGAGACTTACCTGAAAAAAACAGACATCGAAATGGACACACAGTTTCTGAATAAACGGCAGACATGGAAGAGGTCAGGTTGTAAAGCAAATAACACATGCAATTTCATATGGCCCCATAAATATAAAATCATGCTGCAATCTAATAGCAATGCTTTATTGCAATTTGTAGGTGGAATTTATTGATGTGAAACCCTGGATAAAAAAATATTGTCTAATCCTATGCAGTATCAATTTGTGAGAAAAGATGCTTTAGTCAATTAATGGGATCACACGTATGTCTACAAGCCTACAGCTACAAATATCACACACCATGCATGAGCAATGCAAATAAACAGCATCCACCAAACCTGAAACCTCTATTGTGGAGAAAGGCAGAATGCAAACAAGGCAAGACTCTTGTAGCCCTGATTATGCTGGGTCAGGAAGGTCAGATTTGCTTGACACAATTCACAAACTTAAGCAAGCATGAATTTACTGACTGTTAACCATGGTATACAATATGAATCAGAATATAAAACTCCCATGGCTGCTTTACAGAGCGAAAACTAAACTGAAAAATAACATCAATCAATATTTGCCCTGATATCAATTCTAAGTGTGAACAAATATACAAAAAAAGTGAAAAAAGAACCGAGAAACTTTACATAAAATATTACTGATTTCATGCTTATGGCCATTTTAAAGCTAGCGACAGAGTTTTTTAGGGGTCTCTAGCCTGGGCAGCAACTTTGGCATTAACTGTATCATGCCAAAGGCTATGTGCTGACATGTGCTGCTTGTTTAAGAACAAGGTTTTTTTTAACGGCAAGAGTTTCAGGAGATGTCCCTTCTTAGGAGCTTTTGGAGGAATTTGATGTTTCCTGTAGTGGTTTTGAATTATTTTTTTCACTGAAGCACTTTTTGCAGCCTTTTAATTGGATAGTGGCTAGCCTTTAATTGAATAGATAGGTGAAGAAAACAATAAATATATGAACATCAATTTGGAATAGAAATAGTCTTTTAAGTGCAGTAATTTTTCCAGCATTATTTTTTTAATGGACCTCCGATGATAAGGACACAGCTCTTAAACCTGTTTGCAACTTTTAAACTTTTAAAGATTTTATTCAGAGTTGTTTTACTGATTTACAATAAAGATGTATTTTATCAAGGCATAACTCTTACTGCTGGATCTTTTCTTATCACTTCTGCTCCCAAAACACTTTAAAAAGCTTCTGTCTGCATATATCCTAAGGTATGTGCACAGCGCTTCTTTTAGACCTCGGCGTACCTCCTCAGTTCTTCATGCAAAAGACACTTCAGGATAATGCCAGCAGTGTTTGTGCTGAAGCTTATTTTTAGACTTCTTTTGTGATGTCAGAGGAGAATTCTAAGTATTTTCATATTGCACACTATAAGGATGTGACAAGGTACAATCACTGCCAAAGTTGGTGAAGACGCCCCCTTAAATTCTGTATATATAAAGGTATTTTATCCTAGAGCCATTGATACTAGGAGATTAGATTTCTGTACATACAATATGGTGTCCCATGTAGCAGCAGGTGAAGGCTCGGAGCACCGACTGTAGCTCTGCCATGTACTCTATGAGTTACTATAGAAAACTATTAAACTGTGTGCAGAATTATTAGGCAAATGTGTATTTTGATCACATGATACTTTTTATACATGTTGTCCTACTCCAAGCTGTATAGGCTTGAGAGCCAACTAACAATTAAGTAAATCAGGTGATGTGCATCTCTGTAATGAGGTTGGGTGTGGTGTAATGACATCAACACCCTATATAAGGTGTGCTTAATTATTAGGCAACTTCATTTCCTTTGGCAAAATGAGTCAGAAGAGAGATTTGACGGGCTCTGAAAAGTCCAAAATTGTGAGATGTCTTGCAGAGGGATGCAGCAGTCTTGAATTTGCCAAACGTTTGAAGTGTGATCACCAAACTATCAAGCTTTTCATGGCAAATAGCCAACAGGGTCGCAAGAAGCATGTTGGGCAAAAAAGGCTCAAAATAACTGCCCATGAATTTAGGAAAATCAAGCGTGAAGCTGCCAAGATGCCATTTGCCACCAGTTTAGACATATTTCAGAGCTGCAACGTTACTGGAGTATCAAAAAGCACAAGGTGTGTCATACTCAGGGACATGGCCAAGGTAAGGAAGGCTGAAAAACGACCACCTTTGAACAAGAAACATAAGATAAAACATCAAGACTGGGCAAGAAATATCTTAAGACTGATTTTTCAAAGGTTTTATGGACTGATGAAATGAGAGTGACTCTTGATGGGCCAGATGGATGGGCCAGAGGCTGGATCAGTAAAGAGCAGAGAGCTCCACTCCGGCTCAGACGCCAGCAAGGTGGAGGTGGGATACTGGTATGGGCGGGTATCATCAAAGATGAACTTGTGGGACTTTTTCGGGTTGAGGATGGAGTGAAGCTCAACTCCCAGATCTACTGCCAGTTTCTGGAAGACAACTTCTTCAAGCATTGGTACAGGAAGAAGTCGGTATCGTTCAAGAAATACATGATTTTCATGCAGGACAATGCTCCATCACATGCATCCAACTACACAGTGTGGCTGGCCGGTAAAGGTCTAAAAGATGAAAAAATAATGACATGGCCCCCTTTTTCACCTGACTTGAACCCGATAGAGAACCTGTGGTCCCTCATAAAATGTAAGATCTACATGGAGGGAAAACAGTACACCTCTCGGAACAGTGTCTGGGAGGCTGTGGTGGCTGCTGCATGCAATGTTGATCATAAACAGATCAAGCAACTGACAGAATCTATGGATGGTAGGCTGTTGAGTGTCATCATAAAGAAAGGTGGCTATATTGGTTACTAATTTTTTGGGGTTTTGTTTTTGCATGTCAGAAATGTTTATTTTTAAATTTTGTGCAATTATATTGGTTTACCTGGTGAAAATAAACAAGTGAGATGGGAATATATTTATTTTTTATTACGTTGCCTAATAATTCTGCACAGTAATAGTTACCTGCACAAACAGATAACCTCCTAAGATAGCCAAATCTAAAAAAACCCACTCCAACTTCCAAAAATATTAAGCTTTGATATTTGAGTCTTTTGGGTTGATTGAGAACATAGTTGTTGATCAATAATAAAAAAATCCTCTAAAATACAACTTGCCTAATAATTCTGCATGGGATGCAGAACCTTGTAGCTCCCTGATGGCTTCAGGGGCGCTATATTCCCTCTTGGTTAATTCCAGAACATCCACATTGCTGCACGTGAAACTGGTTACACTTTTGTTTTTACATTTTTATGAAAACACCAACATAAATAGGTCTTCCCATGTCGGGGAGGTTCATGCTTTTAACGTTACTTTAACTGGAGTACCCCTCCCTGCACCCACCACCCAAAGATCATGGTCCCAGAACCCTCTAAGGAGGAAGATCACTGGTCCCTTTGGTGACCAGGTCTGGGACAGCATTGTCCCCGACCTTTCCTCCAACCTTCTTCTCCTTGGTGGCGGTGCCCAAAAAGGGTCCACTGGTTGGGTGTACTCTGGTGGTGCACACCTGGTGCAACTTTTTACAAGGTAAGAGTTTTTGACTGCTGCCAGTCCTGCAGCCTGGGGTCCATTTTTATCAAATCAAAACATGAAAAATTGGTAAACTTTTTCAATCAGGAACAGTTCAACAGTAAACAATAGACACACAACTGGTAGGGCAACGGGTCATAGCTACCAGGGTATTGGGAAGGGGCCATCTAGTTCACTTGGCCTACTGGGATCAGCAATTAGAGTTTGAGTGCACTGTTCCCGTGCAACTGCACTGCCTCCTGGTGGCAGCTGGGGAACTGGTGCTGAAGTGGGAGCAGAGGCTGACTTTTCTGTAAGGACCTCCACATCAAGAGCATACTAGCCCCGCTCCCTATAGTGCCAGGTGTAGGCAACTTTGTCACCCACATTCAGATCCCGGTTGGGGTGTAGCCTGGGGAGATGGAGTCTCACAGCCCGGCGGGAGATGAAGATTTCCTCCTTCAGGGTGGGCTCCGCAATGAAACCCCATCCCATTTTGATACTGAAGTGCTCCACCACGCCCTGGTAGAACAGGCCCCGGGCACGGTAGATGGCAAGCCGCAGGCATTGTTTCTCTTAGAGGTCTCTGGCCTCTGCCTGCGCCTGCCTGGCCTCCCGCTGCTCCCACTCCCAGGCCAATTGGGTGATGATAGCCTGGCAGCCTCCATGGGTATCCTCCTCCACTCGTGCCCGCTCCCAGGTGACAATTGCTGATTTCCCGCTACCTGGTTCGGGGTAGCTCACTGCCGGGTCCCTGACAGCGACTGGGCACAGCACCTGGAGTAGATTGTCAGCGCTGGCGGCGGCCTCCTCCGCGGCACCCGATGACGTCACAGCCTGGGCAGTCGTCACTGGATCAGGTGCTGCAGCTTGCTCCTTCTCCAGCGCAGAAGGTGATGCGACCGCTTCTGGTCTGGTCAGAGAAAGTGGTGCCACTTTGCCCGACCACTTCTGGTCTCGCTGGCTCTGACGGTGACACGGCCTGGTCGAGGATGGATTCCAGTGTCTGGGTCGGTGCAGCCTGGTCAAGCAGCGCTCCACTCTCTTGAGCCCGCATGGCTGCCACCACCTCCATCATCTCCGCCTTCCACTCCTCGACTCGCTGCAGGTGTTCCGCTCACAGAATCCAGCACAGCTGCTTGACCTCCTACTCTAGCCTCTCCGCGGTCCAGGTCCCTGGGTGACCTGAGGTGCTGGCACGATGCCCTGGTGCAGACATGTTGCTTATCGCAGTACTGGAGGCATTCTGTGGCATGGCCTCTGGGCTCCCTGCTTTTGGTTTCGTTTCACATTCCGGATACTCCCAGGGGGGGCAGGGTTTTCTTTTCGCACCTTTTGGTCTGCTGTGGTTCCTTTTCACAGCAAAAATGGCGGCGATTTTTCAAGTAATAAAGTACAGTCCATAATACACAGTCTGTAAGGCACGTCACCCGGTTTGACCGGGTCCAGTTCAATCCTGTTCATGACACCAGGAAAAAGGGTTGTCACGCCCAGATATATGGGGTACCAGGTCCTGGGCAGTGTATATATTGGGAATGTCACTTTGGTGGCCATTGCCCGGTTCTGTGCCCTGGACCATTTTTGTAATGGGGATATATTTACATGGGATTAGATTAGTATTCATACGTGATGCCACTTGCGGTGTTGCGGCTATGTGGATGGAGCCGCCGCTGCACAATGTCCACTACTGGGGCTGATGTTAATGGCAGCCTGGATGTTAGACCCTCCGCAAGCATGGCTAGGCCCCAGAGGGTAGGTCTAATATCCACACAAGGGGTTCAGTGCAACTGGTTCTTTACTCACTTTATGGTGATAACTGGTCACCCGAGGCCAGCTGGTTTCACCCCCAGGTCCCCTTTGTCCCAGTGCAAGTGTAGTAATCTGGTACCTTTTTCCCCTGCATCTGTCTCTGGTTGGTGGGTCCCCGTGGCGTAGAGCAACTGGGGGTCCCCGTCCGGTGGTGTTTCTTTCCACTACTGTCCGTATAACGGTAGCGTGAACCCTGGGGAGTTGTAGTCTCTGATCCTGTGCCCGGCTCTCTCTTTGCTACTGAGTCTCGGATTTTTAGGGTCAGCAAGGTCCTTGATGGTCTTCTTGCAGTGCAGGTGTTAACAGGCCTGCCTGGATCTTTATACCTGTCTTAGGGTCCTGTACCCTGTCGGTGCGTAGTTCCGAGAGTACTCCACCGTACTCCACCGGCAACTACCCTCCTGGGCATAAACTCCGTGTCAGTGCATCTCCCCACGTCCACCTTCATTCCTCTCCTCTCTTACTCAAATGACTGTCCACAGTCTGCCCCTCCCACCTGATCAACTAGCTACACCTGTAGGTGGCCATCCATTGGTCCAACCCTAGCCTTTCACCATTGTATGGGGGATTGTTGGGGAAAATTGGTATTACCTGACATTTTTGTGTGTGACCGGCACTGGTGTTTTGGGGCCCTAGTGCTTAGGCCCTGCATCCTGGTGGAGATGCAGAACCTTGTAGCTCCCGGATGGCTTCAGGGGCGCTACATTCCCCCGTTGGTTAATTCCAGAACTTCCTCAGGCTGCAAGTGAAACTGGTTGCACTTTTATTTTTACATTTTTATGAAAACATCAACATAAATAGGTCTTCCCACGCAGGGGAGGTTCATGCTTTTAACGTTACTTTAACTGGAGTACCCATCCCTGCACCCTCCACCCAAAGATCCCGGTCCCAGAACCCTCTAAGGAGGCAGATCACCGGTCCCTTTGGTGACCAGGTCTGGGACATCATTGTCCCCGACCTTTCCTCCAACCTTCCTCTCCTTGTAGCTCCCTGATGGCTTCAGGGGTGCTACAGGTGTCCCTCACAAAGTTGTCATTAATGAGGTTTCACCAAGAATTTTTGACTGCCCAAAATTTGTTATTGTACCGCCCCACGGGCTCGGCTGTGACCGCCGAGCCTCTCGGATCCGTGCTCGCACTGCGGGTGGTGGCTCGAACCTCTCACAGACCCGGGGGTCACGTCGCTCTTCAAGGGAGTTGGCGCTACACGCGGGGATTTTGGTGTTTGGTTTGAAGTCATAGTTTGTGACGCCACCCACAGGTTGTGGTGATTGTAGATACCACCGCTGCGGTGAAGGTGTGGGGGCCCCCGGGAGCGGAGTAGTAGCGCAGCTAGGTGTTGACCTCTACGTGCCTAGGGGATGTTGGTCCCGGGGTCCGGTGGGCCGGGGCCCGGGTGTAGGGTGAAGTGTTGCGATGCAGCGCGGCACGGTGCCGGATGGCACTGGTGTACTCACTCTGACACAAGACACTGGAGTCACTGGTAAACCAAACGGAGTGATGAACGGGGCCCGCAGCCGGCTGCAGCTTTTCCCAGATTAGGTTGGTAATGTCCGCTTTTCTCCTGCACCTCTGTGTGTGAATCTTGACTCCTGTGCCTAGATACCGGTAGTACGCTGCCCGAGGTGTACCTGTTGTAGGAGCCCATTTGCCCGCAGACGCTGGCCCTTTGGATCTCTTGCCCTTGGCGGTGGCACTTATCTGGAATGGTTGGGCTGTTGCCTTCAATCGGGACTTAGGTGGGAATGAACCCCTGAGGTCCAGACCGCAATCAGTTAATTTGACTATGGTGGTGACTTCTAGCCTAGTTCGGGGTCTGAGTACCCTGCCTGGTGCTCCGGTATCCAGTTGGCTCCCCGGTTCGGTTCCGGTGGGCCACTACCCTGTCCCAGTCCCTTACGGTTCCATCGGTTGTCTTCCCGGTCTCTTGCAGGCGTCCACTACCGTCTGCCTCCTTGCCAGTGGCGACTGGGCTCCAACCCAGCCACCGAAGTAGTCTCTGGGCAGCCTGGACACAGGACTGCCCGTGAACTTGAACTTGACTCTTCCAGAGCCTGAGCTAGACTACTACTACTTGGGTTCCCGCCTCCAGGCCTGTGAACTCCTCGTTGGGTGGAGCCAACCGCCTGGCTCCACCCCCCCTAGTGTGGACATCAAACCTGGAGGGTGGTGACAAGGCTTTAAGTTTGACTGATGTTACCTAACTGGGAAGTGGGTGTGTAGTGTTGTTGTGTCTACCTGGGACGACCTGGATAGCCCAGGGCGTCGCATTCCCCCTTGGTTTAATGCAGACTGTCCGCTGGCTGCCCGTCCATCACTGGTTTATTTTTGTTGTAAACTGCAAAAGATAATAAACACATGTACAGTTATAATAACATATTTACATTTTCAAGAATATGTAGGCTTTCTTTTTCTTCCCTTACGGGAGGCACATCACTTTTAACGTTTCAAACATTTTTAATAACAACGGGTCCATGTCCTTCCACTTTCCCACCCAAGCAACCTAGCCTTGATGCTGCCCCTAAGAAGTGGGCAGCACCCCTTTTCCCCAGTCCGGATCAGGAACTTGGCCAGGCAACCCAAACGGGAACGGGTACGGTGCTTCGCACCCGGCAGTCACTCAGAGGCCCCACGTCCAGGGGACCCCTTACCCGGAGGATGGTCACCGGTTCCTGTGGTGACCGGACCCCAGCCTGCTCTGCTGCGGGTCCTCCCTCCAACCAGCCTCTCCGGAGACCGGCAGTTGTGGGAAGGGCAATAAGGGCACTATTTACAAGCCCAAAAGTTATTGGGTGGCTTGCTAGTTCTCAGCCATGTTCATGATTTCTCATATTACAAAAGGGGCAACAAAAGTCCCAACAGGGATGGGTGCTTCAGTAGCTGGTCCGCTACCATCAACATAGGTCCCTACGGGGACTTGCAGGTGGGTCTCAACGGGGACTGTAACTTTCTTGTGAATCAGGTGATGCCTCAGGTGATTAGTGCTCATTCATTCAGCTATTTACACAATCAACACATCGCACCCCTAAATGGCAGTTTCCCTGTACCTAAGCTGGGGCCTACCTAGGTTAGGGCGTGTGGACCTCCTGGGCCCAGTGTCGTCAGTGGGAGGCAATGGGACAGAGGGGACAACTGGTCCCTCTTCCCGTGTGTCAGGTACGGCAGGTAGAGACCTACGGGGTCGTAGTATAGGTGCATCCCTGGGCGTTGGTTCGGGTGGCTCGCTGGCGGGCGTCTCCGTCTCTCTCTTCCACGGGTTGTGGGAACGTTATCACGGGTACAATCACCACGCCATTCTGCATAGGTCAATCCGCTGGGAAGTCGCCCATTACGGTATGAATCATCTCCTTCATCTTTTCCCCGCTCGGCACGGGAGCCAGAGTCTCGTTCACCAGCCTTAGGGGATCTGGGCATCTCTTCAGGTGGTCCCTGGAAATGGTAGCCGTTGTCTTCCCCTAGTCACGACTGATCAGATAGGTCTTCTCGTTTTCCCATCCAGTGGGCTGTATGACATATGGGGTCCTTTCCCATTGATCATCGAGCTTGTGTTTCCTCCTCTTGCGCTTTAATACCACATCCCCGGGTTCAAAGGGGGCAGCCGGAGCCCGCTTGTTGAAGCGCTGCTCTTGCTTTTCTCGGCTCTGGCGCAGACTCCTTTCCACATACTCCTGTATCTGTCGGTACTGCATTTGCCGCTTGGTTTTCCAGTTGCTAGTGAAGGGAAGGGCTTCGGGTGCCTCTATGTCCATTTCCAGGTCCACGGGCAGCCGTCCCGGTCGGGGTCTTATCAAATATGCAGGTGTGCACTTGGTGGAACTGCAGGGGATGTTATTGTACATGTCCACCAGGTCAGGCAGCTTCTCCGGCCACAGGTTCCTTTCCTCCAACGGTAGTGTCTTGAGGAGGTTCAGGACCAGGTGATTCATTTTCTCACACATCCCGTTAGTGTGAGCATGGTATGGTGTAGTCCGGATCTTCTTACACCCATACAAGTGACAGAACTCTTGGAACACCTCCGCTTCAAAGGCCGAGCCCTGGTCTGTGAGCACCCTCTCCGGGTAGCCGAGCGGTCAGCAGAAGTAGGCCTGGAAGGCTCTAGCTGCAGTACGGCCCGTCAAATCTTTAACAGAGACAACCACCATAAACCGGGAGTAGTGGTCTACAATGGTCAGGGCATAAGTATACCCGCTTCGGTTAGGCGTGAGCTTGACGTGGTCCAGGGCAACTAACTCCAACAGCTGGTGAGTGACGATCCGCTGTAGGGGGGCCTTCTGGCTGGCTTCATCCCTCCTTCTCAGTGTGCAGGGACCACATTCTCTACACCAGGCCTCCACAGACTCTCGCATCCCACTCCAGTAAAACCGCTCTTGCAGCAACATCTCCAGCTTTTTCCACCCGAAGTGCCCTGCGCCATCATGGTAGGCCTGCAGGACCCTGGGCACACTGGCTTGGGGAACCACCACCTGGCGGACCTTTTCATGGGTCTTTGGATTGATCATTTCCCGATACAGCTTCCCCTGACGTAAGCACAGCCGGTGTCTCTCCTTCCACAGCCGTTGGGCTACTGAGGGGGCCGCGGGATCCATCCTGGAGGAGCCCTGTGCGATCATGGCTTTGACCAGCTGGACCGCAGGTTCCTGATCCTGAACTTCCTGCCACCCCTGGCCGGCAGCGGGTCAAGGTTCACCTGCTGTTGATTAACGCAGGGCTTTTCATCTCGTGGCCGATGGAATGCGGGTAGCTCAATTTTTTCAAGGTCGTTGTCCTCCACCCCTTTATCAGGCAGGTGCGGCATTCGGGACAACGCATCCGCATTGGTGTTCTTGTGGTCGGCCCTGTACTTGATAGTGAAATCGTAATTGGACAGTCGAGCCATCCACCGCTGCTCCAGGGCACCCAGCTTGGCCGTGTCTAGATGTGTCAACGGATTGTTGTCCGTGTAGGCAGTAAACTTCGCCGCTGGAAGATAATGCTTGAACCTTTCGGTTATTGCCCACACAAGGGCTAAGAACTCAAGCTTGAAGGAGCTGTAATTTTCAGGGTTCCTTTCCGTCGGCCGGAGTTTTCTGCTAGCATAGGCGATCACCTTTTCCTTCCCATTTTGCACCTGGGACAGGACCGCACCCAGGCCCACATTACTAGCGTCGGTGTAGAGGACAAACGGGAGGCCATAGTCAGGGCTGGCTTCAACTGGCGGAAGGACTCCTCATGTTTCTCGTTCCAGACGAACGGGGGGCCTGGGGCTCTCCAATTCTTGGTCTGTCCCATGAGGAGGTCTTGCATGGGCGCGGCCATCTTCGTGTACCCCTTGATGAAATGGCGGTAGTAGCCCACCAGGCCCAGGAACTGCCTCACTTCCCTCACCTTGGTCGGTCGTGGCCAGCTCTGGATGTTAGCAACCTTCTCTGGATCCGGGGCCACGCCTTCTGCACTCACCACATGTCCGAGGTATTGCACTTTGGGTTTCAGCAGATTGCACTTAGAGGGCTTCAGCTTCATCCCGTACTTGGAGAGGGCTGCGAATACTTCTGCCAGGTGCTCCAGGTGGGCTTCATACGTCTTGGAATACGCGATCATATTGTCCAGATACAACAGAACAGTCTCGAAGTTGAGATGCCCCAAACAGCACTCCATGAGCCGTTGGAAGGTCCCCGGGGCATTGCACAGCTCGAACGGCATACTATTGAACTCACAGAGTCTCATGGGGGTAGCGAATGCGGTTTTCTCGCGGTCTTCTGGTGCAACCGCCACCTGCTAGTATCCGCTGGTAAGGTCAAGGGTAGAGAAATAATTAGCAGTTTTTAGTGCAGCCAACGACTCTTCAATGCAGGGGAGAGGGTAGGCATCTTTATGCGTTATCTGATTGATCTTCCGGTAATCCACACACATTCTCATGGTACCGTCCTTCTTCTTTACCCGCACCAATGGAGCTGCCCAGGGACTACAACTATCCCGGATGACCCCTGCCTCTTTCATGTTCTTCAACATGTCTTTGGCGCATTGATAGTGTGCTGGTGGTATCGGCCTATATCTCTCCTTGATAGGTGCATGTGTGCCTGTGGGGATATGATGTTGGACCCCTTTAATCATCCCAAAATCTAGCGGGTGCTTGCTGAAAACCTGCCCATACTCCTGTACTACCCTGTACACCCCGTCCTTGTGATGTACCGGGGTAGATTCAGTGCCGACATGTAGCTCCCGGCACCACTCCTCTAGTGGCGGAGATGGAGTGTCACTACTCATGTCGGGTGTAGGGGTAGTGGGGGTGGTTTCATGGATGGTGTGGGGGTTGATGGTGAACAGCTTAGCTATGGTGGCGTAGCGGGGGAGCCTAACCTCTTCCTCCCCGCAGCGCAGTTCAGCACTCTCCCCTTTTTGACGTCAATCACCCCTCTGGTTACCATTACTGTGGGCCAATGCTCCAAAGGCGAAGGTTCCACCAACGCCGGGTAATCTTGGCCCTGGGGGCCTACTGGTGCCCTACACCAAATCATCATCTCGCTCCTTGATGGGATCACCAAAGGGGCGGCGTCCATCACCCGCACTCCACCAATCTCTCCACCCATCAGGTTCACTTGCTGCCGGTGCAGGGGGGCCCGGATCTCACGCTGTAGGGCCCTCTGCCGACCTCCTCCTGCAGTGGCAGACAATTGCTGCAGCAAGCTCAACACCTCTCCCATACAGTGCTCAATCACATTGGTCCTTAGGACCACTTTCGGGTTACGGTCACTGGACTCATTCAGCACCACAATCATCTCTTGGCGTTTCAGCTGGGTCCGTCCCACGGTCAGGGTCACCTCTCATAGTCCCACTTGGGTCATGGGTAGCCCATTGGCCACAATAACGGTGAAGCTATCATCGGGAGGGGCAAGTTCACTATCGGCCCAATATCACTGATACAATGAATAAGGCATAGTGGTTATCTGCGATCCAGTGTCCAACAGGGCCATGGTTGGGACGCTATCCACTGCCAGGGAGATGATGGGGCGGCCTCCTACAAACCGGTCTCTCCAATCAGCTGAGAACGGAAGTGGACCTAGCATCACCTGTCACAGGTGCTCAGGAGGAAAAAGTGCTACAATAAAAGGAGAGTAACTCCGGAACACTGTTATATTTCCCAATTGTAAGTCAAAGAGTGAGTGAGAAACGTCTGAATCTTTTCTTCATCTTTTTATTGAAAAAAAGGGGATGTGATACAATTGCAGAAAGTCCGCCTATAACGTTTCGGCCTTAGGGGTACTTTGCACACTACGACATCGCAGCTGCGATGTCGGTGGGGTCAAATTGAAAATGACGTACTTCCGGCATCGCATGCGACATCGTAGTGTGTAAAGGTTCGATGATACGATTAACGAGCGCAAAAGCGTCGTAATCGTATCATCGGTGCAGCGTCGGCGTAATCCATAATTACGCTGACGCGACAGTCCGATGTTGTTCCTCGGTCCTGCGGCAGCACACATCGCTGTGTGTGAAGCCGCAGGAGCGAGGAACATCTCCTACCGGCGTCACTGCGGCTTCCGTAGGATATGCGGAAGGAAGGAGGTGGGCGGGATGTTTACATCCCACTCATCTCCGCCCCTCCGCTCCGATTGGCCGCCTGCCGTGTGACGTCGCTATGACGCCACACGACTCGCCCCCTTAACAAGGAGGCGGGTCGCCAGCCAGAGCGACGGTCGCAGGACAGGTGAGTCCATGTGAAGCTGCCGTAGCGATAATGTTCGCTACGGCAGCTATCACAAGGATATCGCTGCTGCGACGGGGGCGGGGACTATCGCGCTCGGCATCGCAGCATCGGCCTGCGATGTCGCAGCGTGCAAAGTACCCTTAAGTCTTGGCCTTCATCTGGTCGGACAGACTGACTAGACATGTTAATGAAAATAGACATAAGAACATAAGAAAAATTGATCAGTACAAACATGGATGGTCATTTTGCATACATCAACAATTGTTAATATCAATTATATATGAATTATATATGACAAAATATTGATAAGGGAGAAGAACAAAGTCGTTAGTTGGTGGGTCAATAGACAGAGCTTTTATGGAGCACCAGGGTATGGTGTAGTAGAGTAAGAGGGAGAGTACCGTGGTGGATGTTACTAAGAGGGTGGTTTAGGTGATCAGAGGTCAAGGGGCTCACCTAGATATGTAGGAGTCCCGATATAGGTAAGAAAACGGTGCTGGTGTGGGCAGTCACTCGTCTAGATACGTAAAGTATCTAAAAGAGATATGTATGTGAGGAAAACGAGAAATAAGTTGTTTGGAAAAAAGGCAAATGAAAGAGAAATGCTAATAAAAGAAAGTGCGATGTACCTAATGATAGAAATGGGCCGGCTTTTTCAAAGTAATTGTTGCCGGGCATTCTCTGCACAGCTGTTCCTCGCAGCGCTGGTGATCGGGGAGCGGTAAGTATGAGCCGGGGGAAGAAACAGACCGAGCGCCAATGTAAGTATGACTAAGAACATCATAAAAAAAGGTAAGTATACTGAATTTAACAAAAAAAAAAAAAAAGTAAGATCGTTCATTGAAAAACGCACACGGACGAAACGTGCTAAACACGGACATAGACTTTAGCGGGTCCGTGTCTGCGTGATGCCGGCCAAAAACGGACATGTTGTCCGTGTCGAAAAGCGCACACACGTACTTACCACACGGACACACGTTCCGTGTGATTTTACGTGTGTGTGCCATCTACCATTGAATAACATGGCTCTCCGTATCTCCGTGGCTGTATATCTTCACGGTGTGTGTGTCATCTTCTCCCCTGAGGAAGCCACTATCAAAGTGGCGATACGCGTGGGGTAACCACGCTGGAACCCGTCCTCCCTGCATTCCAGCCCCACACTGCTCCATGTGGTTAGGTAGTGAGTATAGGTCTGACAAGCCATACTTAGGGAATCGTTGTGCCATACATGCTGTTCATTGCTTTACCTAGGTCAGGTGTGAATATTACTATTCTTTCTCTGTAAACACCTATGTGGATATCCACAACCTTTAATCTGCCGTGATACCTTACTATTATCCAGCCACTTTGTATTATCACAGCACTGCATGTTTGACTTTGGCTTCATAGCTAGTCTAGCCATACTCTGGGTGAATTGTTTAGTCCATTCTATGCATACTATGGTGTTATATGGACTTTATGTTCGATTTCCTGGTACACAGCAATCGATATAAACCCTAAAATCTGGATGTTATTTATTAATTGTTATGCATAGTACCTTTCTCTACCTTTTACCATAGATTTGCACTCCTGCTTTCTCATCCCTTAAAACAACCTTATCTACCTCATCACTAAACTGTGGGTTCTTATATTGCGATTGTCTGTGCATTAATCCTGCTTGCCATATTGTGAACATATCTATTAGGCTACGGGATTTGCATAATGACTGTAATATTTGATCTATATTGTTCTCTGGATGACTAAGGGAGAGGTCAATTTAGCCCTGGTATATATTCTTATATTGATTGCTAAGCTATAGAGGGTTCTGGCTTGGTGGAGAATGTTGCCTTTTGGCCTTTTTTAAATGTTTTTAATTACAATAAGTGTGTGTCGTACACTTTCACATCTTGAATATTGTAATGTGTTTTTTTGCCCTTGTAATAAAGCTTCTATTTTTCATATACAGCCTTTTGTGGTGATCCCCATAGGGTATACTCTTTCCTCCTTTTGACCTCCCCGGACAGTGTGATGGTGGCTGTCTTTCCCTGCACCAGGCAGAATGTTCTGACTCCTGTGGTTGGCCACCGGTAGTCCGCTCCCCGGCATATAGGTACCGAAGGAGCCCGTTTTGCCCGCAGGCGCTGGCCCTTGGATCTCTAGCCTATGGCGGTGGCTGTATATCCTCACGGTGTGGACTGTTGCCTTCTGTCAGGTCTTTGTTGTTAGGAAACCCCTGGGGTTCCGGTCACACTCGGATTTGACCGTTGTCGGCGGCTCCAAGCCTAGTCGGGGTCCGACGGCCCTGCCTTTGTGCTTAGCTTCACTCCGCTCCCTGGCTCGGTACCGGCGGGCCACCGCCCGACCGCGGTCCTACGGTTCCATAGAGATCCACTAACTCCTGCAGACGGCCACCATCGTCTGCCAACCTTGCTGTTTGTGTCTGGGCCCCTACCCAGACACCGACAGTTTCTGACCTCTCACTTTCACTGTCTACTCAGATCTCACTGCTTTTCCCGCCTCCAGGCCTGTGAACTCCTCGGTAGGTGGGGCCAACCGCCTGGCTCCGCCCCACCTGGTGTGGACATCAGACCCTGGAGGGAGGCAACAAGGGTTTTTGTCTGACTGGTATGACTATCCAGGGGAGGGGGTGTGTAAGGTGTAATGTCTGTGACTACCTGGCTAGTCCAGGGCGTCACACTACTGCTACAAGCTATCACACTAGCCGCCTTTCATAATGCCTTGAAGTATTGTCACCAGTTGCTGCTGTCCATCCTTCCATCCGTCCATCCATCCATCTCGGATGGAGTCTCTACACCAACTGCTACTGCAGCCTTATACCAGAGACTGTTGCTCCCATACCCCTGGGGCCAGCCAATGCAACACTAGTCTTCCCTAGTAGCACCCGGACCAATACCTGCAGCACAACACCTCCACCATCAGGAGCTCTGGAGAAGACCAGGCTCAGGTCCGTAGTCAAGTCCCTCTGGGGTTTCTGTGTGTTGCAGCCCAGTGGGTTCACTAACATCTCCACTCGCCTGGCGAGCATAACAGTTTCATACTCATTTTGGAGTCTCAACATTAAAAATCCTTCCAAGGACACAGAGGTACAATAGCATTAATTGCTGCCCTTCCCATATGGCATTAAAAAAGCAGGGAAAGATAGTCCATGCAACACACAGGCCTGTGGTCTGGCATTAGAATTAGAAAAAGGAAGACATGCTACAGTGACTCTTAAGTCACAAAATCCTGGCACTACCCACAAGACACAATTTTCCCATCCATTTTGGAATCTTGACATTAAAAATCCTTCCAGGGACACAGCAGTACAGTAGCATCAATTGACCCCTCCCCATAAGGCTTTAAAAGAGCAGGGAGGTATGCTCCATGCAACCCACAGGCTGTGGTCATGCATTTTAATTTGAAAAAGTGGGCACACAGCAACCATGCCTTCTGCAGCAATGCATCTAGGACTAGGGCTGGGCGGGCCCGGGCTGTAAATGTCCAGATCCGCGCAGTTTCAGCCCTATTCCCGGGCCCAATCTGGGCCCGGGATTCCGGCTGCAGGATCCGGAACTGGCAATTAATAACAAATGAAAAAATACAATAAATAAATAGCGTTTCATACTTACCAGACTCTGTCATGGCGGCACACTTGCTTCCGGGTCGCGCTTTCACTTCCTGTGCTGTCACACAGCTTTCCATGTTTTCCCCGCCCACCGGCCATCCTCTCAGCTGTGATTGGTTCCTGGCTGACGCGCCCCCAGCCTGTGACAGTGTCTGCCGTGCAGTCATCGCATATCGCGGTCAGTACTACGCTGCACTCAGAGCGGGCGGTCGTGCTCTATGGCTGCTCGCTCTAACATGTAGCAGAGCCGGAGGTGTCGCCGCGGGACTTCTCCTGTGGATTACGTCGGAGCTGCAGGGTGTTTGGGGTTAATAAAGTGGTGAAAGAGGAGTGTTTTGTATTTTATTTCAAATAAAGGATTTTTCTGTGTGTCTGTGTTTATTTACTGTCACTTACAGGTTTGTGTGATGCAGGTATCTGACAGATGCTTGTACCATCACAAACCTAGGGTTTAGCAGCAGCTATGTGCCACTATTAACCCCTGCTATTACCCCGACTGGCACCGCATCATGCCAGCGGGAAGAGCCGGTATCGCACCGGTATGTCGCATCTAACAGATGCGACATACCGGACGGCTGCAGGCTGAGGATATACCAGCCCCCGGCCGGCGTTATCATGGCTGGATGTGAAGTTTAGGGGGGACCGCACGTCGTTTTTTGTTTTTTATATATATTTTTAAAAAAAGCAAGCGTTTTTTTTGTACGTCGCAGTCACACTTGTGAGCAACCCCTGCGAGTCTGACATCACAGAACAGCTGCACACTTCTGACAGGAGCGTGCATGTGCTTCTAGGTACATGCACGCTCATGTTCAGACAGCAGCAGGCTGTGACGGGTGATGTCAGACCCGCACGAGTCTGACAGCGCATCACCGACACTGCTGCACGCTTCTCACAGGAGCGTGCATGTGTTTCTAGGTACATGCACGCTCATGTTCAGACAGAAGAATATGGTGTAAAAATCCCAGCATCAAATTTGCATCCCCTGGCCCCCAAAAATAAAAAAAAAATTAAAAAAAATCTGCAACAGGTGGAAATTTGGTGCTGAAAGCTGCTGCAGCTGATTTCAGCACCAAATGTGCACCTCCTGGCAAAAAAACGCGGCAAAAATCGCGGAAAAATAACCGCGGCAAAAACCGCGGCAAAAACCGCGGCATAAAAATTGCGTCAAAACACTGCAATTTTTTGCCAGGAGGTGTAGATTGGATGCAGGAATATGGTGTAAAAATCCCAGCATCAAATTTGCATCCCTTGGCCCCCAAAAGTAAAAAAAAAATAAAAAAAATCTGCCACAGGGGGAAATTTGGTGCTGAAAGCTGCTGCAGGCGATTTCAGCACCAAATGTGCACCTCCTGGCAAAAAAACGTGGCAAAAATCGCGGAAAAATAACCGCGGCAAAAACCGTGGCATAAAAATTGCGTCAAAACACCGCGATTTTTTGCAAGGAGGTCTAGATTGGATGCAGGAATATGGTATAAAATTTTCAGCACAAAATCTGCATCTCTTAGCCAAAAAAAAATGCGCTTTATCTGCTAGGAGATGCAGGTCTGTGAACTCAGTGACCTCCACCTGAGGTCAGGTTACCTGCGATTGCAGATGAAGGACCGTGGGAACCTCCAGCTGTGACCGCAAATAACCTGAGTGACATCACCTCTCAATGCGCAGCTCATTCATTCTCTGGAGCTCACAGAGAGCGGTTGCTCGTGCCGCTCTCTGTGATATTCAGATGTAACAGACCTGAAGCGGCGTGGGACGTCGTGTGGATTACGTCGGAGCTGCAGGGTGTTTGGGGGTTAATAAAGAGGTGAAAGAGGAGTGTTTGTATTTTATTCCAAATAAAGGATTTTTCTGTGTGTCTGTGTTTATTTACTGTCACTTACAGGTTTGTGTGATGCAGGTATCTGACAGATGCCTGTACCATCACAAACCTAGGGTTTAGCAGCAGCTATGTGCCCCTGCTAACCCCTGCTATTACCGGTATCGCACACTGGTATGTCGCATCTAACATATGCGACATACCGGACGGCTGTGGGCTGAGGATGAGGATTTACCAGCGCCCGGCCGGCGTTATCTTGGCTGGATGTGAAGATTAGGGGGACCGCACGTGTTTTTTTTTTTACTTTCCCCGGAATCACAGGTGCGAGGGGCTCTGGCAGCACCCGGCAGCCTCGCACGTGTGACTCCGGGCACTGGATAAACAGCACAGATACTGCGCGACGGCTGGGGCTGCAGCCGAGCGCTATAACTGTGCTGCCGAGTGTGTTTACCACCGTGACCGACAGTGCACTGCTTTCCCCGCCCACCGGCTGTCCTGGCGCCTGTGATTGGTTGCAGTTAGCTGACACGCTGCCACTCAGGATGGGGGCGTGTCTAACTGCAACCAACACACGCCGGTGGGCGGGGAAAACCATGAATATTGAATTGTCGGCTCCGGAAGGTAACAGCGTGACCCGGAAGGAGTGTGCCGCCATGACAGCGCCTCAGTGAGTATGCCGCGCTCACTGCTAGCCCCCTAGCCCCTCCACAAACGTTTTAACCCTCCGGATTCCGGTCCCCATTGATTTATATGGGCACCAGATTCCGGAGCGGATCTGACTTATTTTTAAGTCTGTTAACGACCCACCGGCCCCGGATTATTGCCATCCCGCTCAACTCTATCTAGGACATAATACTGTCGTAGAAATTTCAGTACCCAGCCGTAGTGCCGTCACTAGGTTTGCACCCTAATCGCGCATGGCCTTCCCTAGCTCCAGGTTCTGTGGAGCCAGCCATTTATCAAACTCAGTCAACAAAGTACCGAGAGAGGAGCACCTGGATATTCCTGATGACATATTCTATAGTAGATGTGGAAATGGAGGAGAAGGAGATAGAAGAACAAGGGCTGCTACCTATGGGGCAGCAGATCACTATGGTGGGAGAAGTGAGTATGCCACAGCTGATCAATAATCTGTGTTTTCTGTCAAATAACCTACAGGGTATAGCTGAAAATAACAATAATTTTTAGGCTCTGCCTCCAAGCCCTAAACCAGCAGCCTCTGTTTGGCCATCATATCCCATGCCACCTACTTTTCAGGCTCCTGTTTCTTTAGGTAATGATCCTGCTGCCATGTTTGATCTATCAACCATGTGTGGTCCATCTTTCTAAAAGCAATATACCATTACCTTTGCACCATATTTCTTAAGATTTTAGACTACGTTTGGAGAAACCATTATTCTTGTTTTGAAGGAAATGTATCTCAACAGTGTTAAAAATAATAACTTTGACAGAGCATTTTTAAAGATCGTTTTATATTTTTAGCGTTTGTTAATGTTTGTATTGTTCACAAAACATGAAAAATTAACATGAAAATAGAAATCTTAAAAATACTTTCAGGCAGACAGCAGTACAGTAGCATCAATTGCCCCCTTCCCCATAGGGTGTTAAAACAGCAAGGAGGTACGGTGCATGCAACACACAGGCTGTGGCCCGTCATTTTAATTTTAAAACTAAAGACATGCTAGTGACCAGTGTGGGCCTTTCCCTCCCAGAAGCCTTTCACTACCCACAAGACATACCGTATTTTTCGGACTATAAGGCGCACATAAAAGCCTATGATTTTCTCAGAAATCGAAAGTGCGCCTTATAGTCCGGTGCGCCTTGTATAAGAATACAAGCGAGCATTATGCCTCCTGTTAAGAGACATGCTTACTCACCTAAACCGGTCGCTCCAGTGCTGGTTGATCAGATAGGCCGTGCTGTCCTCCGGGACCGGTGCCTCCTCTTTCGGCCATCTTGCTCCTCTGTCTTCTGAAGCCGGTGTGCATGACGCGTCCACGTCATACACACTCGCCGGCACGGAGGTCCTGCGCAGGCGCACTACAATACCGTACTTTTGATCTGCCCTGAGCAGGGAAGATCCAAGTGCACCTGTGCAGGACCTCAGTGCCGGCGAGTGTGTATGACGTGGATGCGTCATGCACACAGGCTTCAGAAGACAGAGGAGCAAGATGGCCGAAAGAGGAGGCGCCAGTCCCAGAGAACAGCGCCACCCATCTGGCCAACCAGCATCGGAGCGACCGGCTTAGGTGAGTAAAGTGTTTTTTATGTTCTACAGTGCGGCCTGCGCTCTTATATACAGCATGTTAGAATGCTGTACATAAGAGCAGCGTCAGACTGGCTACCGGGGGAATCTCCAGTAATGCCAGGCCTGGATTCAGGTACCTGCAGTGCACTCCAGAGCTCTCACCTGAGCTCCGGAGTGCAGCCTAGACTGTACCGTGAGTGCCGAGTGATTTATTCTCCGGCGATTGCGGATCAGTTCATGACAGCTGCAGATATCCTGGGCTGATCTCCGGTGCTCTCACCTGAACTCCGGATTCCACCCTGGCCTTTTCGCAGCTGTTATGAACTTAATGCGCTGCGGCTTATAATCTGGTGTGCCTTATATATGAACCTAGGTGCCTTAGCAGGCTCTCATTGCTAACTCCCCTTATAACCCGGTGCGCCTTATAGTCCGAAAAATAAGGGTAAGTTTCACACCTATTTTGTAGTCTCAACACATACCAACATATACACATACAGTGGAGGGCCACATAAGTCCAAATCTTTTTATCTCTGCTGATAGTGTGGCAGGACCACAGAATTATCAATCGCTATTTATATGCTAAAATGTTAATTTGTAGCAGGCTGTGGGATCACAGATTTAGCTATCAAAATTTAGATGCTGGCAGGAACACAAATATAGATAACAGCATTTGGATGATGAAATGTCTATTTGAGCATCGAGCACAGAGATATGAATTTGTATTTATCTGCAGTGATGTAAATGCTGCAGCAGCAATGCCGCATGTCTGCTTGTTATATGCAGATGGACATATAATTTAGGCAGCCAATGACACAAGAGAATTCACTGTTGAGGACCTATAAGACTCAATTAGTCCATTAATTTTAAACAAAACTCACTGGTTTAAGTGAAAAAAAATAGTTAAAACATAACTTATATTGAACAATATTTAAAAATAGTAAATACATCTCCACCATATAAAGCTGTAGACTGCCTCTTTCTTCAAGCAGAAGATTGACAATATCAGAGCAAGCTTTGACCCACAAACCATTAGAATTAGAATGAAATTCGTCTTTAATTACACCTTTTGTTACATTGATCTGTAATTAAAACATGGAAATAGTAATCAAAAAGTGTGGTAAATTATTGCACGAGTCCCTATGTGTCACGCTCCCGGTGTCCCAGCAGCGCTCCTTACCTACTAAGCCGGTCTCACCATCCAGGCACCGCTCCATAACCAGTGAGCCAGTCACACCTGCGTCGCACCACTGCTCCTTACTCACTGGTCCAGTCCATGCGTCCACCGGTCACGCCTGCCATTCCCGCTCATGCTCCCCAGAGTCCTGTTCCTGGTCTCAGGAGTCTGATTCTGACTAATGTTCTGTATAGCACCGGGCCGCGCCCACTCACCTGGTCTTATAGCCCCAGCACTGCTGCAACAGGAGATGACCTGAGGCTGTGCTGAGTATATAAGACTGGCCTCTCCATGTGGGCGGCGCCTGATCATCGCTTGTGTTTCTATGCCTTGTCTTGTGAGCTAGGTGCTCAGGTCTTTGTTCCTGTTTCCTATTACTGCCTTAAAGTACGCTGTGACCTTAGTGACCTGGTCCTGTCTTTGCTTCCTGATACCTGCACCCGTTCCTGCCACGTTAGTGCTCCAGCTACTGTGTACCCTGCCCTCCAGGTGGGGTGCTCGGTCCAGTGGATCCACCTCCTGGGCCTACCAGTCCTCCCCGGCCCTCACAGTATGATCAGGCCATGAATCCCGCTGGAGCGCAAAAATCAGAGCTGGCTGAGCTGCGCCAGGAGCTGGCGCAACAGCGTGGAACCCTGAACCGGATGCTGAAGTTCATGACGTCCGTGGACCACCGGTTGCATACGCTGCAGACCGCCGCCTCGTCCACGCAGCAACAAGTCTCCAGGTCCGAACCAGTTTCCTCCACGGCCTCGCAACTTCGCCTCGCTGCTCCGCCTCGCTATGCAGGGGATCCCAAGTCCTGCCGCGGTTTCCTGAACCAGTGCTCCCTGCACTTCCAGTTGCTCCCGCACTTGTTTGCCTCAGACCAGGCCAAGGTGGCGTTCCTGATGTCACACCTGGAAGGCGAAGCCCTGGCCTGGATTAACCCCCTGTGGGAAAATGAGGACCCGATGATTACCGACATCCAGGAGTTCCTGCAAGCTTTCCGAAGTACCTTCGATGAGCCCGGACGAACTACCGCAGTGACCTCTTCGCTTCTCCGGCTACGCCAAGGGACCCTCACCGTCGGCCAATACACCATCCAGTTCCGCACGCTCGCCTCTGAGCTGGGCTGGAACAATGAGGCCTTGACGGCGGCCTTTTGGGAAGGTCTCTCTGGCCGCATCAAAGACGAACTAGCCGGCCGTGACGTTCCACGAACCTTGGATGCTTTGATTTCCCTGGCCACTCGGATTGACCTCCGTTTTCAGGAGCGTACCAAAGAGATAGTCCGGGAGAAGCGACCACCTTGCCACGCCTTGCCCCCACAGAAACCTACCGCACCCTCGTCCCTGCCTTTCCGCGAATCGTCACCAGAACCCATGCAAGTGGACCGTCTGACCCAAGCCAAGCAACGCCGTGCAGAACGGCTCGCCCGGGGCCTGTGCTTCTATTGTGGAGACGGGTCACATATGCTTCGAACATGCCCTGAGAAACTTGGTAGACCCCAGGTCCAAGGGATAGTGGGAACCGCCACCCTTGCCACCGGAATCCCTTCAGTCCCAGTTAAACAGATGGTTCAGGTGACGACAGAGGGGACCCGGTTTTCGGCAGAGGCCCACATCGATTCTGCGGCAGCAGGCAACTTTATCCACCAGGCCACGGTAGACAAATACCAGGTCCCTGTCACCCCGCTGAAGAAGCCTCTCTGGTTTGCCTCCGTAGATGGCAAACCGCTCTACGAACCTGTCCGGTATACCACCGAGCCCGTGAACCTCCAGGTTGGCACTTCGCATACAGAGACCATCGCCTTCTATGTGATCCCGAGGATGGCTCCTGAGCTCCTGTTGGGCCTGCCCTGGCTGAAACTCCATGACCCTGTTATTAGTTGGCGCTCTGGCGCGATTACCCGCTGGAGTCCCTTGTGCCACGAAACCTGCTTGCAGCCTGTTCCTCAGCCCCTGGCACTTGACTCAATCAAGCTGCAGGATCCTGAAGAAGAGACTACGCTATCCAGTGACGTTCCACCGCCCCAGGCATCCGAGACCTTGATTCCACCATCTTCTGGAGATGAGACTTTGATTTCCCCGCCTTCTAGAGTTGAGACTTTGAGTCCAGCGGCTACTGAGGATGAGACTATGACCGATACCCGGTCCGAGACGCCCGATCCGGTTGTCCAGGATTCCAGTCCTGCTTCTGACTGTCCTTCCCTTTCCGTTGCTTCCGTTGCCACTGCTCAAAAATCTTCAGTTAAGCGTGTTGCGGTCCGGAAGGGTGCATGGGGTCAGCCGTCCCTTCTTTGCTTTGCGCTGGGTTACGGTCCGGGGGCTCGGTCCAGGGTGCCCCGGGGGTCCTTTGCTCGGAGAGGGGGGCTTCAAGGGGGGGGGTACTGTCCCACTCCCGGTGTCCCAGCAGCGCTCCTTACCTACTAAGCCGGTCTCACCATCCAGGCACCGCTCCGTAACCACTGAGCCAGTCACACCTGCGTCGCACTACCGCTCCTTCCTCACTGGTCCAGTCCATGCATCCACCGGTCACGCCTGCCATTCCCGCTCATGCTCCCCAGAGTCCTGTTCCTGGTCTCAGGAGTCTGATTCTGACTAATGTTCTGTATAGGACCGGGCCGCGCCCACTCACCTGGTCTTATAGCCCCAGCACTGCTGCAACAGGAGATGACCTGAGGCTGTGCTGAGTATATAAGACTGGCCTCTCCATGTGGGTGGCGCCTGATCATCACTTGTGTTTCTATGCCTTGTCTTGTGAGCTAGGTGCTCAGGTCTTTGTTCCTGTTTCCTATTACTGCCTTAAAGTACGCTGTGACCTTAGTGACCTGGTCCTGTCTTTGCTTCCTGATACCTGCACCCATTCCTGCCACGTTAGTGCTCCAGCTACCGTGTACCCTGCCCTCCAGGTGGGGTGCTCGGTCCAGTGGATCCACCTCTTGGGCCTACCAGTCCTCCCTGGCCCTCACACTATGATACGTGTATGTACCTCATCAGGGGAATATAACAGCGATATTAGTCCCTGCCCACCTAATATTTTCATTGGACAGAATTGCGGAATTATATTAATTTAATACAGCACAATAATGTACACCCAACTTTGGGAACCTCAAGTTTTTTTTCCTATAAATTTATTAGTTCTGCTAAATTGCTGTACACGCTATCTATCTATATTTCTATTATCTATTTCTTTCTATCTATCTACCTTTTTATTTATCTATCTATTGTATCTATTATCTATCTAGCATTTCTCTATAATTTTTCTGGTTTTGCACATAAAAAAATATTCATTTCAGTATCATTTTTTCCGCTACTGGTCACACAGATAAGGCACAGACATGTCACATGGACATACGGACAGTACACAGATGTCACACGGATCTCACATAGATGACACATGGACACATGAATGGTCATACGGATGTCCAAAACATACAGTGCAAATCAGATGTGCGAAGGGGGCATAAGATGGAGTCAGCCTGTTCCCTGCAAGTCACTCCTCCCTCAGTGGGCTGACCTTACACTTTACTGTGGTTACAGACTCTAGCTAAACCAGCCACTAAATGGCGACATTTCCTGCAACATCCTACATAGCAATCCTGCACTTTATATTTACATTTCTACATAGCAATCCTATTATATACATTCTATACAGTGATATACATCTGCCTTCAGGAATCCGACCACCTACCTTCAAATACAAAATAATATTAGATTTATTTAATTAAAACTATTTGCAAACGTGCTTCTTTCTTCAGCGGAGATGCTTTAGAGCACTAAATAAAAAAATGGTTGTAAAGTTTGATTTTTTTTCTAAAAAATCTGCAGCCCTGATTCATTTATGCTGCAGTTATTCTTGTGCATGAGATTTCTTAAACTCTCTTCTCCAATGCTGGAACTGTAAAACACAGATTTTATGTCTGGAAAATTTGGACTGAAAACCTACTAGTGTTTATGTGCCGTTTGCCCCAAGGGAACTCTTCAGTGCTAGGCTTCGATATTTTGCTATTGCAGCCTAAATGTCTTATAAATATAGCAGTAAGGCACCACTGAGCAGAGGCAGTGAGTACATCAGCCTTGTAAGGTAATTTATTCTTTCATTTCACAAGAGACATGAACAACTAAAATAACTCGCCCACGCTTTATCTATATCATTTATCTATCCATTATTCATGGATGAAGGAGGTATAGATTAGACTGTCATACAGTATACATGCATAGCCCAGGCTATACTGTCATGTTACACCATAATGCATAGTGTGCATTCATACAAAGCAAGGTATACTGCGAAATCAATCATATACAGTATTGTTCTGCTCTAAGAAGTAGAGGGACATAATAGGAATGGGAAGAAACAATTCAATTTTTAAGCACAATTCAAGATGTCACAGTTAAAATGTTGTTGAATGACACATCTGTTGAAGGTGAATGAAATAATGTTTTCTTCTTCATTGAAGTCTAAAATAAAACAAATCTGATTTCTGCTGATCTTCTATCACCAACTAGTCAGAGGAGTAAAAGAGTCACAGATCTGATTGCAGTGGAAAAAAAATACATACTGTTTTCCAAAAAAATCTTCCGGGATTTGTAAAGGGTTATGCATGTGATTAAAACCCAGCAAGTAGGGGCTAAAAATCAAATACACCTGCAATTGACAGCATTTTATAAGTACATTGTAATTGGTAGAATAATTTAAAGTATTTTAAAGGGAACCTGAAAAAATACATGCTGCCCGATATATGGTGTTGTGACCTTTCACATGCTTGATCAGAACCTTATCGGACCTTGTGCAGAATCTTCCTTCATCAGAGTTGGACGTTCCTGCCTAGTAAGAGGAGGTCCGAGGATTCAGCACTTACAGCAGTGATAAGAAGGTGCAGTGAGGACCGCAAGGGTGATGGTGAGGAGCAACGATGCCAGAGGGACAAGTGGTGAGGTGAGTAGGACTACAATAAACTATCACACAGCATATGAGTTGTCACTCTGTTAGTATACCTCCTAAATGTCCCATGAGGTCATAAATAGTAGATATGAAGGGGGATTATTTCATAGATACGAGTCATGCAAGTACCAGGATATAGGAGATAATCTCTGTAGGTAAAAACACATATATGCAGTCCCTAGTGAGATCTGTTCCTTCCTGTCAATGGAGTACACCCTTAGTTGAGCGATGCCCCCAGAAAAATACAGAAAATATTATAGTAGAAAAAAACTTTTAACTTACATGTAGTTCATCTATTCCAAGTGTGCCGCCCCCGTGCCAGCAGCCGGGCTGCTCGGATCCGGATCCGCAGTTGTTCGAGGGGTCTCCGGACCCGGGGGTCATGCGGCCACTCAATGAAAGGGGGACTATGTACAGGGGGATTGGAAAGTTTGTGATGCCACCCACGGTGCATGGTAAGATGGTGTACCACCGCTGATATTCGTGGGGGGAGCCCGGTGGCAGTGGTATAGCAGCAAGGTGTTTAACCCCTCCTTGGGTAGGAGTTTTATGCCCCGGGGCCCGTTGGGATGTTGGTGATGGGGGTGCTGTTGGGTCGAGGAAAAGGGGCTTTTCAGTGTACCCACTCAGTCCAGGAATAATAACACCGACAGCTTGTAAACTAGAATTCTGACCACCGCTGCAGCTTAGAGGGAGCACGCTGGGATCCGTGCCCTTGGTGTTGCTGTTAGCCTGTGGCCTTTTCCGTGGCACCTTCTCACTAGTTGGACCCTCAAGCTTGAAACTTTTCGGGTCCCGATCACCCGTATGGCTAACAGAGTGAGCTTGCTCTCAGGGTTCACGCGTAGGATTTCTTTGGACTGTATTTGGGAAAGTCCTATCCCATCAGTGCGCTAGTACCCCGATTTTGGAGCGGGTTGGGGATGAATCTTGAAGTTTTCACCAGTGTCGAGTAAATTACCAGGACGCGTGAAGCTACTTCCCGGCCTAGAGTCCACGTACCCCGTCGTGCCCTGTCCCCTGCCCGGTGATGGCTCAAGGCCACTGGCTGCCCTCCTCGGCAGACCATGCCCCTTGACGCGATCCCTTACGACCGGGGTTCCAGCTCTTACCAGGCCCAGACCAACTAGTAAACTCCAGGAACCCTGCTCCGGACCAATGACCTCTCTCTCCCAGAGAGTCACTTTTCACTTTCTTCTTCTTCCACTCCTGTTTCACTTCTCTCACCTTCCCCTACCAACCCCCCATATGGGCAGCCCAATTCCCTTCAGGCCCCCCAATGGTGTGTCTGGTGGGTTCGGTGTAAAGTGTTCCTAGGATTTTGATTGGCTAAGCTGTTAGCAACACCAAAGGACCAGGATCGGTAACCAAGGAGGAGTGGATACTGTGCAGAAGGGCAGATTGCACAATACCCTATGACGACCTGATAGGCCAGGGCGTCACACAAGTGTATGTAGACATTCTTTTTCTTTTATAAAGAAAAATTACAAGAGTAGCATGATAGCCTCCACCAATACTGTGGCCTTCCAGGATCAGTTTTTTCTACTATAATATTTTCTGTATTTTTCTCTATGAATACGTAAGGAAACCCTGTTTATTTGAATAGGCAAATGAGGGAAAAAGAGGGAAAGCCGCCGAGGAATGGAGGCATCGTGTAAAGTAAAATGTTTTACTCCATTGTTAGGTAGGGACAAGTGATATGAGGGACATCTCAACACAGATTTGATTAATAAAATTATATGTCTCTTTAATTGAATTATTTAGTGCCTCCCTGAGGAATGGTGTGGAACATATCATGCATATGAAAAATGACTGTATGTTCATATGAAGTTATTAAATTGATTATTCCATATTGAGACATCCTATTGGATGGGTTGTCAAAATTATTTTTGATTAGAAATATGTATTTCACCACCCCATTAGGTTCATTATTATATTGACTGTATTTAGGTAGGGAGGAGAGAGCGAGAGGATGGAAAGCCACTGAGGAATGGGGGCATCGCTCAACTAAGGGTGTACTCCATTGACAGGAAGGAACAGATCTAACTATGGACTGCATATATGTGTTTTTTTACCTACAGAGATTATCTCCTATATCCTGGAACTTGCATGACTCGTATCTATGAAATAATCCCCCTCTCTGTATACTATTTATTAGTAGAAAAAAAGGCATTTCCAGCAACCGATCTTCTAAAATTCCAATTTTTTATTTTTAAATTTAAAAAGTTCATAGTAATGGTAGTACAAAATAATTATGCATAAACAATGATTAAGGACTAGAATCTTCTGAAACGCGTCTGTTTTGTGATACCTTGGCTGTCTGATAATTATTTTGTACTACCATTCCTATGAATTTTTTAAATCTATAAATAAAAAATTGGAATTTTAGAAGATCGGTTGCTGGAAATCCCTTTTTTTCTACTATTCAATCCTCTGTCCAGCATTGCAGTCTCCGTGCAACGGATCTTCATGGGGGTAAGGTGAGCTGAACAAACCTTGTCTTTTTGACTATCAACTATTTATGACCTCATGGGACATTTAGGAGGTATACTAACAGAGTGACAACTCATATGCTGTGTGATAGCTTGTTGTTGTTCTTGTTTTGTTTGAGTTAGTTTTTTAATATATTCTAATAAGATGTATGTTTTAATAATTAGTGGGTATATACTGTCACAAAACTAATTTTGTATACCTATAAGTAAACATTTTTTTCTGAAAGCTTTGAGGTGAGGAGTATTTTTTTTATTATTATTTTAAAATGTAGCATTTATTATGTTGTAAGGTCTAGCTATAACTTCACTAACCAAATTTAACTGGAAATTCTATATCAAAAGGCAAATTCAAAATTTGCCTGACCTTTAATGTAAGTCATTGACAGCTCTGGGGAGATGCCACAAGGTTCGCTTCGACTAGTCATCAATATGGCTTTGTCCCCAGCAGCTTTGAAAGTATGTTTTTTCTCTGAAATGCCACAGATTTGATTTGCATAAATTATTCAAAAACTGCATGTCACATTTTTCACACATTCAATAAGATTGCATCAGCCATAGAAGTCTCACATGACCTCTGGCACAAATGCTCAAGCGTCCACATAATGCTTTACCGTCAAAGCTGGACTGGGATGGAAATTCAGCCCTGCTGTTTGAAAACTCGCAGACCAAAATGATGCATGGCATATCAAGTCCAATGCATGGGTTAAGGAGCAGGACTGAACTGGGAGTTTGGAAACTGCAGCTTAGATGGAACACCAGTTGAGTAACTAGAGTTTTGGGGAACCCACAACATTTTAATCATGAGCCTCACCACCAACATCATCAGCATGTCACTCATATGCATGGGTACACCAATGACACTAAAGTCTATAAAGAAACCTGTCCTCCCACAAAAAGTTATACTATATACTGTAAATACAGTGACTGCAGACTTGTACCTAAAGGCTGGACAGCCCCTTTAAGTGCATGTATTTGTGGCTAAAAATTAGTTTTGCAATTTGGATTACATTAAAAATGTTGTACAGTTTGCTTTGCTTCACTGCACATTTTACTTTGATATAGTCTGTGGTCATAAATCAGCTTAGAGGAGCTCACTATAGGAGAGATAAAAGAGTTTTAAACTCCTTGAAAGGCTGCAATAATGAGCTGACTGACGTATTCTCAATTAACTCATTCTGCAACCAACAGATAGTGTAACACAGATGATATGAAAAGAATATTGTTTACAATTTTTAATGAAACCTAATTACAAAAATTATTTCCAAATTTGTGCACTTGAAGGGAATCTTTCAGCAGGTTTTTGCTACCTCATCTGAGAGCAGAATAATGTAGGCAAAGAAGCTCTGATTCCAACAATATCTCACTTAGATTAGTGGCTTCGGCTGTTCTGACAAAACCAAAGATTTTATATTTTAGTTAGCTTAGGCTACTTTCACACATCCGGTTTTTTGCTCTGCGGCACAATACGGCGTTCTGCAGAAAAACCGCAACCGTTTTTTTTTACGCCGGTTGCGTTTTTTTTGCATAGACTTACATTAGTGCCGTATTGTGCCGCAGGGGCTTGCGTTCGGTCTGGTTTTTGCCTCATGCGTCAGATTTAGCCGATGCCGCGGCCGGATAGAACGTTCCCTGCAACGTTTTTTGTTCCGGCAAAAAAACCCGCATCGCGCCGCATCCGGCCGCTGCGGCGCATTTTTCAATGCATGCCTATGGATGCCGGATGCGGCGCGATGCGGAAAAAAAATGCATCCGGTCGCCGCATGCGTTTTTTTCCACTGCGCATGCTCAGTAGCGTGCCGCAACCGGAAAAAAACGGACGGGCCGCATGTAAAAACTTATGCAAAGGATGCGGTGTTTTCGCCGCATCCGTTGCATAGGTTTCACAGCCGGATTGAGCCGCAGTGCTCAAACCGGATGTGTGAAAGTAGCCTTAAAAAGTTGCCTCCTCCCACGCCAGGCTCTCAGTGCACGTTTCCATAGACAGAAATTGCTAATCACAGAGGGGGATGAAGTCAGACCAGAGCTAAAAACCTGCTGACAGAGTCACTTAAAGTACAATTTATTAATGACAATCAGCAATGATAAAATCACTAGATAAACAAAAATTCCCAGAAAATGTTATGGAAACATGAAAATCAGTGGTCCTAAAAACTTTGCAGCTACAGGGTTTTTTACTTAGTCCAGTTAAAATGACTATTTGGGATCAAAATACTGCACAATGCTTCTAAAAATTCATCATTGCCATAAAAAACAAAAGTGCAAAAAAAATTCAAAGGCCCATCTTTTTTTATAAGTATTTTATTGTTGGGTACTGTATGTATAAGGGAACAACCATTCTGTGTTAACAGCTTGCCATTGGTTACTATCCACGGCAATGCTCCAATGTTCAACATATAAACTGTAATAGAAGGAGGAACCAGGGGCTGACATCATTTTCTCATCTTGGGCAGCTGCTCAAGGGCCTTAGAGGTACGGGGGCCAACTTGTTCCTTCACAGCATGTGTAATTGTGCATTATGATGAGTTATTGGACTGCAATGGCCCTATATACTCTTCCTGCCCAGGGGCCCTCTTCTGTCTGTGTCTGCTCTTGATAAGAATCATTCTACAGCTTTACACGCTTTATACTATGGTATAGTGATCATTTTGGTGACTAAAGCAGCATTTGGATCATTATACAAATTAGTTTCTTGCCTATTGTAAATATTAAAGCATTAAATACATCTATTTCTTTAAGTTTTAAGTGTCATTATTTCAAAAGTATTAAGATTTATAGAAACATTGTCACTTTACATTAATCAAGCTAAAGAAAAAGGAAGGACAAAAGAAGAACATACAAGCTAAAGAGAAAAGAAGAACAAAAGGAAAACATACTGTACTTTATTCCAGAAGTCTGATCGACCTTCAATTAGGAAAATGCCTAAATATTATAAGCTTTTCATGATATTGTGAATAAAACATCTCCCACTTCAAAGAAAACTGTCTGTTCTTGTTTCTCTGGAATAAGTGAAATTGGCTCCTTATGCAATCCAATCTCACTTTGAGGATAATTCTATCACAAAGGCTCCATCATTTTTATTTTAAGCAGGAGTTTTGCAGGCATGAAAAGACAGACTTTATCAGTTCCCACTTGCATTATTACTTACAATACCATTTTCCATCTGTGTTATCATTTTATGGAATTTTATGCAAGATGTTCTACAAGAAGGTCGTGATATAATTACTGCTACAATGACAGGTAATAACAGAAGGCAGCTGATAAGTGTTATCATAAGTGGATCTTGCTGCTTCAACTATATTTATTCATATGGAGAAAAGGGGACACCCTCTAGCCCATCATGGTTTTTGCATGCTGACATTCAGTTATTTTCCTTGTTACACTTTCTGCTACAAAATTTTAGAATACTAATATTAAATCTAGATACTTACAATATAAGAAAGGCATCTCACAATTTCCATAAAGGTTTAAGCAATAAAGGATCATTTTCATCTTTAGAAATCGGTAGTGTCAATAAAATGCTTGCAAATACAATCAATTTTGCAGTTTATTGCTTATATAAAATTTCAGCCTTAACTTGAAGATCCCTTTACAAGTTGTTGCCTTAGAAACTGACCACCGGTGCTAGACAGCACAACACACACAGTGCATACAAGGTGTTCTCTTCGATTTTCTAAGCACTGTGTTGAAGCTAGGACCATGAATAAAGGGGGAATCCAGCAATCCAAAAATTAAAACTGGATATTTATTTCACATATTAATTTAAAACCTTTGAGTCAGATTACGCGTTTCAGATAAATAGGATTCTTGGTTGAATAAGGATCGTATTGATCTGAAATGCGTCATCTGACTCATGGTTTTTAAATGATATTTCCTTTTGTTCATCATGCATTTTATTATGGGAGATATATATTGAGTTTTAATTTTTGGATTGCTGGATACCCACCTTTTTTTCTTGGTCCTTGCTTCCTCCGGTAGCCAGCTGCAGCTCATTTCCATTGCCAACCCTTCACGTCCAGACTCGGAGACTGCTGTTGGACGAGCTGATAAGTACTTTTTCTCTTTCATATTTCAATGTTTTGGAGCTGCCATTTCACTGGAAGTTACCTCCCAATCCTGGCAAGTTCCAACTTCATGGTTAGAAGCTTATAGGTGGTCAATCTCCTAAGGCTTAGGACCTAAGCAATGAGCTGTAAACAAAAGAAAAGTGTTAGTATATCAAGAACGGCTGTAAACTTTGATCAGCAGTAGATTGCTAAAGTGTTTGTTTTAAAAACACTATCCAACAATATGAAGATGAGAATAACACTATAGGCTCCAAATACCTCTGTTATAGAGCTCCAATAAATAGATTTTGATGATACTGTATGCTGTAGTTGGTATCCAGCTAAAAAAATATGTATAAGTGTAAAGCTGGTGTCACACTAAACGACAGCGACAACGACGTCGCTGTTACGTCACCATTTTCGGTGACGTAACAGCGACCTTGTAAGTCGCTGTTATGATCGCTGCTTAGCTGTCAAACACAGCAGAAGCAGCGATCATAAGGTCGCTGTGCTACATGTTCAGAGAGCAGGGAGCCGCGCTTAGCGCTGGCTCCTTGCTCTCCTGCAGCACACATCGGGTTAATTAACCCGATGTGTGCTGCAGCTACATGTCACAGTGCAGAGAGCAGGGAGCCGCGCGCACTGCTTAGCGCTGGCTCCTTGCTCTCCTTGCTACAGTATACATCGGGTTAATTACCCGATGCATACTGCAGCCACATGTCACAGTGCAGGAGCCGGCACTGGCAGCAAGAGCGGAGGCTGGTAACCAGCGTAAACATCGGGTAACCAGGGAAAGGTCTTCCCTTGGTTACCCGATGTTTACGCTGGTTACAGCTTACCGCAGCTGCCAGTGCCGGCTCCTGATCGCTTCATTTCGTCGCTCTCTCGCTGTCACACACAGCGATGTGTGTGTCACAGCGGGAGAGTGACGACCAAAAAATGAAGCTGGACATTCAGCAACGACCGGCGACCTCACAGCAGGGGCCAGGTCGTTGCTGGATGTCACACACAGCGACAGCGACGGGACGTCGCTGCAACGTCACAGAAAATGGTGACGTAGCAGCGACGTCGTTGTCGTCGTCGTTATGTGTGACACCAGCTTAAGTCAAGGATCTTTTTTGTGAATGTTCTTATCAAAGCGTAGCCAATCAGCATTGCTGTATGCTGCACAGCAGCTCATAATGCCCCAATGTTTTTATAGTTGGGCGCCAGACACAGTACTTTCTGGAAAAGTATGGATTTAGGATTAGTCACTTAACCAATTTACTTGGTTGCTTTGTTAACGCACTGGTTTAACGTTTATTTTGACATGGGTATTGTCTCAAATGATAGAATGTTTGGGGGGGAGAGGTGGGAAGGGGGTATTGTCGGATCAAAATCCAAGAAATAGATCATATTTCATTGTTTGTAATATTGTATATTTTGTAATCTGGCAATAGAATCTTCAGCAGCAGTTTTTTTAACAAGGTATTTTCATTACACATGTCCTCAATACCCTCTGACTCCTTCTGACCCTCAGGATACTCTGATTCCCATCACAAGACTACAATTCACTTATACGACAGTAGAAAGGATATAATCCAGCTGGGTATCCAAGAAGGTAATCTTACAATTTAACTTTTATTCCATTATGATAAAAAGCACTGACTAAGCAAAGCAGTCCAAGCAGACTACGCGTATCGGCATGGTGTCGCCTTCTTCAACCTCTGTGAGCTCACCCATTTGTACTTTGTTCTTTGCTACTTAATTTATATGGTATACAAGATGCAAAGTGGAATATTAATTTGAAGTTATTTTTCTATCTTGAATAATCTTTTTGAGACCATTTATTTTTATTTTGATTTCAGCATTTTTTGCCCTGTTTTGTTTTGGGGTACCTATAAGTTAGTGTTTCAACTTAGTGTTTCATTTATATTAACTTTTACTGTGGGTGAAAAAAATAAGGAAAAAAAGGGACAAATGCTTCTTCTTGTTCCCAAATTTCTCTTTATATATACACACAAATAAATTGCTGTTTACATTTTACTTATAAATGCTAATAAAGCAGCACAACAAACATTTCTAGCCAGTAGATGCTGCTCTAAAATATGTAGATTTTAAATCTATATATTGTAATTTGTAACTAGAATTCATTACTCGAGTAATATCTGGTATAAAGCACATAAGAGCCATTCATTCTTATTATGAAAAGCAGGACTTGGATAGTAATAAGGAGAACTGTTCGATTTGTCCTACTGAATTTATTACTTTTGAAAAGAGAGTCATGATTTTAAAAACTTTTTTTTAGTTTTATAAAATGTGCAATACTAGATGACTGGAATCCCTATTATAAATGAAAATGACTCTTTAGGGCTTTAATTTATTATGTTGTACACATTAAGAAATGCATGAACTCATTAAATGTAATTTATTTAATGTATTTTACAGCATCTGTAACAACTTTTAATAAGGCAAACTTCAAGATACGCCGTGAAAGTCCTGGAGTGGTAAATGCCGAAAATATCATAGTGACTCAGTAATCATGATGTCTGACAGCCCTGATATAATTTGAAAGTTTCTGAAGTAATATATTTGCCAAAATCTGTCTGAGCCTTTGCTTAGCTACAGTCCACAAAATCTCTATGTATCAACTGTAGATCTGTTTTGTTGATAAATGTCCTTCAGCCTACTTCTTGTTGATGTAAAACTACTACCATCCAATCATCCAGTGATGTAACTAAATTCTGATGGGTCCCTGTCAAATTTGGACTTGGGCCTTTAAGTGCATGTTGGTCAAACGTATGGGCTTTTAAAATGTTCTAAAAATATGTGTTCCCTGCCTATAATGTAAAAATGTCCCCCGCCTATAATGTAAAAATGTCCCCCATCCTGTACTAATGTCACTTATCCTGGGCTCCTTTCTGGTATAATGTCGTCCATACTGGGCCCCTTCCAGTGATATTGCCCCCTGATCCTGTTCCCCTTCCAGTAAGAATGTTCCACATACTGGGACACTTGTAGTAATAATGTCTAACACCCTGGACCCCTTCCTGGTATACTGTACCCCATCCTGGGCCCTTTATTTCCAATAATAAGTCTCCCTTCCTGGTGTAATGTTCTCATCTTGGCCTCTTCCAGTAATATATGTCCCCCAACCTTGGCTCCTTCTAATTTTAATCACCCCCATTCTGGTAAAATGTTCACATACAATAATAATGTCCCTCATCCTGGTTCTTCTCACTTTCCTCTGCTCCCATGACACAGGGCATCCCCTTCTATGCAGAAGCCCGGAGGTTACTTTGCCATGTATACTATGGGCAATGCATGATGTCACTAGTATACACCAACTGTGATAGGCATGCCAACATCAGCTTCCAGCTTCTGATTGGCCGGTGGCATGTATTGCACTCAAATATCACAGCAAATAACACTAAGCCTTGTTAAAAACAATTAAAAACACATACATAGATGTTTTGCCCCCCACTCCATGCCCCTATTAACATTTTGCATACAAAAATGTTATTCATGTTATTCAAAGATAACAGACAGATATACAGGTGCAGCTTAATAAATTAGAATATCATCAAAAAGTTAATTTATTTCAGTAATTCAATACAAAAAGTGAAACGCATATAATATAGTCATTACAAACAGAGTGATCTATTTCAAGTGTTTATTTCTGTTAATGTTGATGATTATGGCTTACAGCCAATGAAAACCTAAAAGTCATTATCTCAGAAAATTAGAATAATTACCACAAAATATTTACAAAGACTTCCTAAGCATTTTAAATGGTCCCTTAAGCCGGCGTTACACGCTACGATTTATCTGACGATATGTCGTCGAGGTCACGGTTTCCGTGCCCCACATCCGGCATCGTTAGCGACGTCGTTGCGTGTGACACCTATGTGCGACTCCGAACGATCGCAAATAGGTTGAAAATAGCTGATCGCTAACACGTCATTTTCAAAATATTGTTCATCGTTTGGATCACAGCAGACATATTGGTGCGTTTGACACTCTGCAAACGACTAACAACATACACACGACCGCCTTGGTCAAACAATATATCGCTGAACGATTTTGCATCGCTTGTGCTATCGTTATGTGTGACCGCTAATAAACGACCTATGTGCGATCTCAGCAAATCGTAACTACGATCTGGGCGTGTCACATCGCTCATGAGATCGTTAGATAAATTGTAGCATGTAAAGCGGCCTTTATTCTGGTTCAGTAGGCTACACAATTATGGGGAAGACTGCTGACTTTATAGTTGTCCAGAAGGCAGTCATTGACACACTCCACAAGGAGGGTAAGCCACAAAAGGTCATTGCTAAAGAAACTGGCTGTTCACAGAGTGCTGTATCCAGCATATTAGTGAAAAGTTGAATGGAAGGAAAAAGTGTGGAAGAAAAAGGTGCACAAGCAACCGGGATAACCTCAGCCTTGATAGGATTGTTAAGAAAAAAACATTCAAAAATTTGGGGTGGAATGGACTGCTGCTGGAGTCAGTGCTTCAAGAGCCACCACACAAAGATGTATCCAGGACATGGGCAACAAGTATCGCATTCTTTGTGTCAGGCCACTTATGACCAATAGACAATGCCACAAGCATCTTACCTGGGCCAAGGAGACAACTTGACTGTTGCTCAGTGGTCCAAGGTGTTGTTTTCATATGAAAGTAAATTTAGCATTTCATTTGGAAATCAAGGTTCCAGAGTCTGGAGGAAGAGTGGAGAGGCCACAATCCAAGCTGCTTGAGGTCTAGTGTGAAGTTTCCACAATCAGTGATGGTTTGGGTAGCAATTTTAGAGCACTTTATTTTCCCTCTTCTGACAAGCGTTTTGGATATGGAAATGTAATTTTCCGGCAGGACTTGGCACCTGTTTAGACTGTCAAAAGTACCAATACCTGTTTTAATAACCACAGTATTGATTCGCCAGCAAACTCGCCTGATCGAAACCCCATAGAGAATCTATGGGTATTGTCAAGAGGAAGATGAGAGACACCAGAGCCAACAATGCAGACAAGCTGAAGGCTGCCATCAAAGCAACCTGGGCTTCCATAACACCTCAGCAGTGCCACTGGCTAATCACCTCCATGCCACCCAGCATTGATGCAGTAATCCATGCAAAAGGAGCCCCGACCAAGTGTTGAGTTAATTTATTTTACACATTTTTCAGTAGGCCAACATTTCTGAGTTTAAAATCATTTTTTCAGTTGGTCTTATAGAATATTCTAATTTTCTGAGATAATGAGTTTTGAACTTTCATTGACTGTAAGCCATAATCATCAACATTACCAAAAATAAACACTTGAAATAGATCCCTTTGTGTGTAATGGCACTATATGTCAGATGAAGACATGGAAGAAAAGGACCACACAATCCAGACGCCAAGTGAAGTTTCTTTATTCCCAAAAGTGCAGCATAAAAAGCAGGACAGGAGCTGAGTGCAGGCTCCCAATGAGAACAACGGCCATTTCGCGTTGGTGTACGCTTCGACTGATCCACAGAAAGTGATGTGAAACTGCCCCTTAAAAAGGAGTGCACTCCGCCCACGTCACTACCGTTAAAAAACATGGACAATGCAAAATTCTCAAGAATATACATATAAAATGCCCAAATAAAACAATTTGTTTTCCAATTGCAACATTCATTACAATGTATAAACTGATTATGAGCATAAGTAATTCAAAAAAAGATGATTCAGAGGATCATACAGTGGTTTACAAGAATACCGAAAGATCATTCCTGTCTTTGAAGCCCAAATCCCCTTGAGCTCTGAACTTAATAATTAGACGTGCCTCCGTCTGCAACAAAAGTTTGTGCAGGTTGCCGCCCTGCGGGGGGAGGTTGACCCTCCGCAGACCGGCAAAACATAGGCTTTCTGGATTGCCCCGATGACAAGCCCTAATGTGCTCGATTAAACGGGGAGAACCCTTACCTGTCAACACAGAATTGAAATGTTCCTTAAAGTGTATATAAAGAGACCTGATGGTTTTGCCGATATAAAATTGGCCACAAGGGCAAAAGATGACATAGACAACAAATTTTGTGCGACAGGTAATCAACTGTTTGACCGAGTATGAATACTGGCCTATCTGAAGTGGGTCACAGGTTAAATGCAAACTGAAAAACCTGCAATTGCCACATCGGTGATTACCTGTTGGGCAAAATTTTTCCAACCAAGTATTGGGACTATTCAGTCTGCCTTTTACCAGCATGTCTTTCAGGCTTTCAAGTTATTACACCTACAATATGTGACCATAAGCTTCGAAACCGTCATGTCACTCAAATCGGGGTCCCTTTCTAGGATGTGCTAGTTTTTTAGCAGCGTTTTTTTATAGTATCCTCAAGAATCTTTTTCCTGGATCTCTCTTATGTGGAACTTTTTTAGAAGTGGACAAAACAGGACAGGAGTATCTAGTGACAGCTTTGTCGTATGCAGCATCGATGACAGAAGGTGGATAACCCCTATACTTCAACCTAAGTTTTAAATCTACAGCTTGCTCAATGAAAGTATTATTGTCGTTATTAACCCTCCGCAGCTATATAACCCTCCGCTCTATATAATGTATGTGTTTCCCTTTTTGTATTGAATTACTGAAATTAACTTTTTGGTGATATTCTAATTTATTGCGATCCACTTGTATATATGCACAGATTTTTCTCACTAGTAACCATTAAGGTAACCAGGATTAGCAGGTCTCTGCGCTGCAATACATTGCAGCTAAATGTACGTTCATGTGTTACAGAATTGAGATAAGGCAAGTGGGAGGGGCTGGCACCACTAGATAAACAAGGTTAATGGGACCTGTGCCATATGCTGGAAGACAAATTAGAAACTCCGGAAGAAATAGTATATATAAAGGCCCCGTTACACGCGACATATCTAACGATATATCGCCGGGGTCACTGATTCCGTGACGCACATCGGGCATCGTTAGCGACATCGTTGCGTGTGACACCAACGAGCGGCCGTTAACGATGGAAAATACTCCCCATATCGTCCATCGCTGACATGTCGTTCATTTTCAAAAAATCGTTGATTGTTGAGGACGCAGGTTGTTCGTCGTTCCCGAGGCAGCACATATCTCTATGTGTGACACCTCGGGAACGACGAACTACAGCTTACCTGCAGCCGCCGGCAATGAGGAAGGAAGGAAGTGGGCGGGATGTTACGGCCGCTCATCTCCGCCTCTCCGCTTCTATTGGGCGGCCGCTTAGTGACGCCGCTGTGACGCCGCATGAACCGCCCCCTTAGGAAGGAGGCGGTTCGCCGGCCACAGCGACGTCGCTTGGCAGGTAAGTCCGTGTGACGGCTCCTAACGACATTGTGCACCACGTGCAGCGATTTTCCCATGACGCACAAACGATAGGGGTGGGTGCTTTACACCAGTGACATCGCTAGCGATGTTGCTGCGTGTAAAGCCCCCTTAAGGCATCAAAAAGACCCTAAAGGTCTACAATGTTATGTTAAAGAACATTTGAGAGGTAAATTATTGTGAAAACTTGTATTTTTTCCAAACCTAAGGTGCATAGAAAATTATAAAAACATTTCAAAAGTCCAAAAATAAACAATGGATGTACACAATCTCCCCCATTGAGTTAATCCCACTGCTGGATTGCCGGACTGTCGAATTGCAGGCTGGTGACCTGTCTACCAGACTGCTGGACTGCTGTGGTATCATGTCCCTCTGAATGTAGTAGAGCCGAGATTATTGTGCGACATGTGGATTACGTCGGACCTGCCAGGGTGTTCTGGGGGTTAATAAAGAGATGAAAGTGGGTTTGTGTTTTTTATTTCAAAGAAAGGATTTTTCTGTGTGTTTGTGTTTATTTCTTTTTACTTACCTGGTTAGTAATGGGGCTGTCTCATAGACTCCTCCCCATTACTAACCTAGGACTTGATGGCAACTGTGGTTTTTGACAAATCCCAGCTGACATCAACCTCATACATTACTCCAAATTGCCACAGCAACAGGGCAATTTGGATGAACCAGAATTGGAACATCCAATGGATGCACCAATTCTCGGTGGCTGTGGACTGCTATTTTGAGTCTGAGAGGGGCTAATAACCATACCTCTTCTCACCCTTGTCACCCTTCTCACTGGTCTCAGACTAAGGAGGTGATCCTCCGAAACGCGTACCTATCGCGGGCGGAGGAGGGGACGCCGCGCTCTCCCTTCTGCTTGGGTCCGGCGGGCACTGCGGCCTGCTGCTGCCGCTGCTCGGTGGCTCGAGCGATGGGCCGGATCCCGGGGACTCGAGCGGCGCTCCTCGCCCGTGAGTGAAAGGGGGTTTTTTGGGTGTGGGGATTGTTTATTGTCCGTGACGCCACCCACGGTTGTGGTGATTTGTTGGCACCACCACTGCTCTGTATGGGGATCCCGGGAAGGATGGTATGGAGCAGCCAGTTGTTGTGTTGCCCCTCCGTGGGTAGGGGTTGGTGATCCCGGGGCCCAGTGATGAGTTGGGAGATGCAGGGCTTGGTGGGCGCAGGGACGCGGGGGCAGCGCTGTGCCTTGCGGCACTGTGGTACTCACTCAGCCTGAGACGATGACACAGTTCTCGGTAAAACACACGGCTGGAAAGACGGTTCCCACAGACGGCTGCACTTGCTCTCCCCAGTAGGTGACGGTGACGGTCCCTCTGTCCTGCACCTATGTTGATAATGGTTGCGATGGGTTCCCACCGGTAACCCGCTCCCCGGCTTGGATATAGGCCGGAGGAGCCCTACTTTGCCCGCAGGCGCTGGCCCTGAGAAACTGGTGCCCTGGCGGTGGCGGTGTCTCTCCTCAATGGTTGGACTGTTGCCTTCAATCGGGACTTGGTTGTTTGGAGACAGACGTCCCCTTCACTGACGGATTTGGCAAATTTACGGCGACTCCTAGCCTTGCCGGGGTCCGAGAGGCCCCTGCCCGGGTGCTGACTGTTCTTCGTATACTGTTCCAGACCGCCGGGCCACTACCCGTCCGTGGTCCTTCCAGCAACCTCCGAGCAGTCCCCCTCTAGACTGTCACCGCCGTTTGCTGACCTTGCTGACACTGTCCAGGCACACAGCCGGACCAACTTCAGGCTTTCTTACTGACACTTTTACTCTTTTCTTCTGCTCCTCTACTACTGCTCTTCCACTTCACTTAGCTTCTTTACCACTCACTGTTTACTCCTTCTTGTCCAAACCCTATCTCTGTTCACTTAGCTCCTCACTCAAGCTCCCCCTGAGCTAAACTGCCTGGTTCTTCCCGCCTCCAGGGCTGTGTACTCCTCGGTGGGCGGAGCCAACCGCCTGGCCCACCCCCTGGTGTGAACATCAGCCCCTGGAGGAAGGCAACAAGGATTTTGGTAGCCTTGGTGTTCCTAACTGGGGTGTAGGGTGTGGTGGTGTGATGACCTGTGACCCCTGGCTTGCCCAGGGCGTCACATTCCCCCTTAGCAAAATGCAGACCGTCCGCGGGCTGCCCGTCCAACACCGGTTTTATTTTCTGAAAAATGTTAAAAGAATAAACACACATACAATTTATGACATCATCCCACAACGGGAGGCACATTTCTTAAACGTTACTAACGGTTTACGGTTACGGTCTCCGCTCTCTCCCACCCAAGCAACCTGGCCCTGATGCTGCCCCTAAAACCCAGGCAGCACCCCTTGACCCAAGTCCAGCACCAGTTACCCGAGCGGGATCTGTCCTTCCCCTCCAGAGGGTAGCCACCGGTTCCTGTGGTGGCTGGGCCCCAGCCTGCTCTGCTGAGGGCCCTCCCTCCAACCTGCCTCTCCGGAGGCAGCAACTGCGGAAACGGTAACGGTAAAACAACTTATTTACAAGCCACTAACGTTTGTGGTTGCCCTGCACGTTTACAGGCTTGTCCATGGAAAGTTCTCCATGCAAAACTTTCAAACGGTCCCCACGGGGACAACGGTGCCGGCAACGGCCGGTTTTCAAATCACAGTTAGACAATCAGGTTACTTCTCGGTTTCATCTTCTTTTATCATTTGCAACTTTTTCAAACAAACACACAGGTGGTCCCAACGGGAACTGCTGCAGCGGGCATCCGCTGCCCTACTCCGGATATTCAGCTTCATCCGAGGGAGGGGGTGCAGGACTCACTCGGCTCTCCTGGCTGCCCCGCAGTTTGGCATCTAGGGCGAACCACCCCCTCTCTCCACAGTGCCGGGTATACTGCACTATGTCACCCGGCATCAGGTTACGGCCGGGGTGCTCCTCAGGCAGGTGGGCATTCACATCCCGCCGGGCTACAAACACTTCGGCCTCCAGGCCCGGTTCATATATAAACCCATAGCCCCGGCGGACATCAAACCGCCTCACCTGTCCTTCATACAGCGGTCCCCGGACACGGAATGTCGCCTGGCGGAGGTTCTCCTTCTCCCTAATTGCTCGGGCCAACAATTCCACTTTCTTCTTTTCCCTTTCACCGATCTCCAGGCCCAGCGGTACCGGCTCCCTGTCCCAATACGGCGCTGCTGCGAGTTCCGGCGCACGGGTCGGGCCCCGCGGGACATTCTGGACGTTGCCCACTGTCAGGGATCTGGGCGACAAGTCCCGCGGTGTCTTGGCCTTGGGCGCCACCTTGCAGCGACAACCCGGCGCTACCTCAGCCGAGGTGTGGGGGATGGGCACAGGGGCTTTCCGCAGCTGGGCCTCCGGCTTGGAGTGGGTCATCGGCTCCGGCTCGGGGACTTTCTCTGGAGACGCCTCCGGTGCGGTTTTCGGAGCCTTCCAAGGCAGCATCTCCGGTCGACTACGGGTTCCGGCTGCAGGTCGGCCCGCCTGGGCGGGCATGCTGGGTAGTGCTACCGGTTGTGGTGGTAGCAGGCCTAGTGGTGGGGTCACGGCCTCCGAGACGGGTGGCGAGGGAGGCAGCGGGGGGAGAGGGCTTGGACCGGGTCCCGCAGCCGCGATGACCGGCCCTTCCAGGGCAGCGGGGCGTGGGTCACTCACCCTCCCTTCCTCCGCCTCCTCCTCGCGTCTCCGCACGGCTGCTATAACGTCCGCCATGTCAGTCTCCCACTGCATCTTAACCTGCAGCCGTTGGTAGAGCTGCGCGGTCCGGATCTCCACCCACGCCGCGGTTCCAGGCGCGGGGGCCACGGTGTTGCGGGACGGCATCCACATGCTGCTGGCGGCTTTTCCCAGGTACAAGATGTCTGCAGAGTCCTGGCGTCCCTGCTTTTATAGCTGCTCTCACATGCAGCCAGCCGCCATCGCGTCCCCCTTAGCTTCTTTCCGGCCCCTCCTCTATTGGGGCGGAGTTTTTGGCCTTCGCGCCTCTGCTACTCGAGAAGACGCTCGAGCGGGAACTTTTCACGCCAAAGATGGCAACTTCTGAAATTTTTCAGCCGGATACCTCCGGCGGTCACAAGGCGCACCTCTACCCAACGGCAGAGCGGTAAGATCCTGTTCGTGACGCCAAGTTGTCGCGGGCGGAGGAGGGGACACCGCGCACTCCCTTCTGCTCGGGTCCGGCGGGCACTGCGGCCTGCTGCTGCCGCTGCTCGGTGGCTCGAGCGATGGGCCGGATCCCGGGGACTCGAGCGGCGCTCCTCGCCCGTGAGTGAAAGGGGTTTTTTTGGGTGTGGGGATTGTTTATTGTCTGTGACGCCACCCACGGTTGTGGTGATTTGTTGGCACCACCGCTGCACTGTATGGGGATCCCGGGAAGGATGGTATGGAGCAGCCAGTTGTTGTGTTGCCCCTCCGTGGGTAGGGGTTGGTGATCCCGGGGCCCAGTGATGAGTTGGGAGATGCAGGGCTTGGTGGGCGCAGGGACGCGGGGGCAGCGCTGTGCCTTGCGGCACTGTGGTACTCACTCAGCCTGAGACGATGACACAGTTCTCGGTAAAACACACGGCTGGAAAGACGGTTCCCACGGACGGCTGCACTTGCTCTCCCCAGTAGGTGACGGTGACGGTCCCTCTGTCCTGCACCTATGTTGATAATGGTTGCGATGGGTTCCCACCGGTAACCCGCTCCCCGGCTTGGATATAGGCCGGAGGAGCCCTACTTTGCCCGCAGGCGCTGGCCCTGAGAAACTGGTGCCCTGGCGGTGGCGGTGTCTCTCCTCAATGGTTGGACTGTTGCCTTCAATCGGGACTTGGTTGTTTGGAGACAGACGTCCCCTTAACTGACGGATTTGGCAAATTTACGGCGACTCCTAGCCTTGCCGGGGTCCAAGAGGCCCCTGCCCTGGTGCTGACTGTTCTTCGTATACTGCTCCAGACCGCCGGGCCACTACCCGTCCGCGGTCCTTCCAGCAACCTCCGAGCAGTCCCCCTCTAGACTGTCACCGCCGTTTGCTGACCTTGCTGACACTGTCCAGGCACACAGCCGGACCAACTTCAGGCTTTCTTACTGACACTTTTACTCTTTTCTTCTGCTCCTCTACTACTGCTCTTCCACTTCACTTAGCTTCTTTACCACTCACTGTTTACTCCTTCTTGTCCAAACCCTATCTCTGTTCACTTAGCTCCTCACTCAAGCTCCCCCTGAGCTAAACTGCCTGGTTCTTCCCGCCTCCAGGGCTGTGTACTCCTCGGTGGGCGGAGCCAACTGCCTGGCCCACCCCCTGGTGTGAACATCAGCCCCTGGAGGAAAGCAACAAGGATTTTGGTAGCCTTGGTGTTCCTAACTGGGGTGTAGGGTTTGGTGGTGTGATGACTAGAGTTGAGCGCGGTTCTAGGTTCGAGGTTCTCCAGTTCTAGGCTCGAGTAATTTTGGGGCCTGTTCTAGATCAAACTAGAACTCGAGCTTTTTGCAAAAGCTCGATAATTCTAGAAACGTTCGATAATGGTTCTAGCAGCAAAAAAACAGCTAATTCCTAGCTGGCTTTCCGCTGTAATAGTGTAAGTCACTCTGTGACTCACACTATTATGAAATTTCAGTGTATAGTGTGCGTGAACAGCGCCTTCAGATCACTGCTGTTTGTATAATGGCGATCGCCATTTTTTTTTTTTCCTTGTCTTCCTTCCCTAAGCGCGCGCGTCTTGTGGGGCGGGCCAGCATGTCAGCCAATCCCAGACACACACACAGCTAAGTGGACTTTTAGCCAGAGAAGCAACGGCATGTGTGATAGGATGTCCATGTCACATGTCCCTGCATTATAAAACCGGACATTTTCCTCCAGCACGCCATTATCTGCCTTCTGCGTCCTTGGTGTCAGACATCACTGGCGCAGCTCCGTCCTTTGTCCTATCGCCGATACTGCTGTATGCGCTCCATACAACGCTGGACAGCTTAGGGATAGCACTTTCTATAAGTCCTTTTAAGGGCTCGTACCGGCAGGGTCAGAGCCATAGGTGACAGGTCCTGAAAACAGAGACAGCGTCTGTGTAGCTAAGGTCAGGGATTTCGTCGCTGCATTTCCCCATTAGGAGGAAATAGAAAGGCAGGCTTCCTTTCCTCTACCCAGAGCCCCACAACCCTAGCACTGTACCCTCCTGTCCTCTGCACACTCCAACTCATTATAACTAAGCCATTATACTAGCAAACACTCAGTGTACCTAGTGGCATCCTAAACGTGGCTATTGGACTTTTGTCTAGTCTCACTAGTGCAAAGACATTTGCAGCACGTCTGCCTGCATTGCACACTCCAACTCATTATAACTAAGCCATTATACTAGCAAACACTCAGTGTACCTAGTGGCATCCTAAACGTGGCTATTGGACTTTTGTCTAGTCCCACTAGTGCAAAGACATTTGCAGCACGTCTGCCTGCATTGCACACTCCAACTCATTATAACTAAGCCATTATACTAGCAAACACTCAGTGTACCTAGTGGCATCCTAAACGTGGCTATTGGACTTTTGTCTAGTCACACTAGTGCAAAGACATTTGCAGCACGTCTGTCTGCATTGCACACTCCAACTCATTATAACTAAGCCATTATACTAGCAAACACTCAGTGTACCTAGTGGCATCCTAAACGTGGCTATTGGACTTTTGTCTAGTCCCACTAGTGCAAAGATATTTGCAGCACGTCTGCCTGCATTGCACACTCCAACTCATAACTAAGCCATTATACTAGCAAACACTCAGTGTACCTAGTGGCATCCTAAACGTGGCTATTGGACTTTTGTCTAGTCCCACTAGTGCAAAGACATTTGCAGCACGTCTGTCTGCATTGCACACTCCAACTCATTATAACTAAGCCATTATACTAGCAAACACTCAGTGTACCTAGTGGCATCCTAAACGTGGCTATTGGACTTTTGTCTAGTCCCACTAGTGCAAAGATATTTGCAGCACGTCTGCCTGCATTGCACAATCCAACTCATAACTAAGCCATTATACTAGCAAACACTCAGTGTACCTAGTGGCATCCTAAACGTGGCTATTGGACTTTTGTCTAGTCCCACTAGTGCAAAGACATTTGCAGCACGTCTGCCTGCATTGCACACTCCAACTCATAGTTACTAATCCATTATACTAGCAATTTATGCTGCCAGTTTAAGGGCCGTAGTTGCATTGTCAGGGATATTTATTCTTTATTATTCTGCTGTTAATAAAGCTAGACCACCGCTGCAATCTACACCACCTCTCAATTTTTACTACCACATTTTCAGTGCACAATCTAGTCGCAATCAACATGAGTGGCAAAATGACAGATGCTGGTGGAAAGGGGAAGAGGCGTGGTGGAAAAGGAAAAAAAGGTTTTGTCCGTGGGGAAGGTGGCAAAGCTCCATTATCATCTGCTGAAGATAGACCATCTACCAGCAAAAGTAAGATGTCTACTACTTACCGTGGACAATCCGATGTGCTCCCTTTTTTATGGACACGAACAACAGGAACAAAGGTAGATGATGGCCAAAAAAGGAAAATGCTTGAATGGATCTCAAGTGGTCCAACAAGTGCCCTCTCAGCCACTTCAAGTACCGCATCCAAAAAACAGCAGTCCTCTGAGTTGTCATCCCAATCAAACTTGCTTTCTCCCAGCTCTGAAGTCTCCATCAGCCCTGCACAGTATGGTGGAACTGAGATGGCTGAGTCTGCAGAGCTGTTCAGTCACACTATAGCCTGGGAATCAGAGGTCTGCTCCCAAGCTACAGTGAGTACAGAACATGAAATGGTCTGCAGTGATGCCCAGAACCTTTGTGACTCTGATTCAGGCCGTGAGGACCACGTTTGTGTGCATAATGTTGACCCTTTGTCACAAACTGTAACACCTGTGGTTATAGACAATGAGGAACATACTGATGAAGATGAGACGCAGATACCCGATTGGGATGACAACTTAAATATTCGGTCAGGGCAAGAAGAGGCTCGGTCTGAGGGGGAGGGGAGTGCAAACACAACAATTGATGATGAAGTTCTAGATCCCACCTACTGTCAACCCACAGTCAGGCACTCGAGGAGGTCAACAGAGGCGGTGGAGGAGGATGCAACTGATGACGAAGTTACCTTGCGCCTTCCTGGACAGAGTCGGAGTACTGGTAGCACGTCTACAACTGCATCCTCAGCCACCACTCTGCCTCTGAGCACTAGTCGGGGTGGATCAACAGGTCGCATGCCCTCTAAGCCTTGCCTAGCCTGGTCCTTTTTTGACATAGCAATAGATCGCCCAAATTATGTGATCTGTAAAATTTGTCATGGTTCTATTAGTAGAGGTCAAAACCTCAGCAGTTTGACAACTTCTTCCATGAATCGTCACATGAATAAATATCATATGTCCCGATGGGAAGCTCACCTTGCTGCAATGCGGCCTAGCGGAGCGAACCATCCACCGCCTGCCCCTTCCAGTGCATCCGCGCGCTCTTCATCTTCTAGGACTGTGGGGACAGCTAAAATGCAAAAAGCCCCGGCACACTCCAAGAATAAGAAGAAAATCTTGATTTTTGTGATATAATTTTTTATTTGACTTGTGTTAGAAAAGTCCAACAAATCAGAAGAGACATACTCCATAGAATGACAAAGAACAGTATCATCATATCACCCACCTAAAATACAGTCACTAATTGAGATTATTTGCTAGGCAACGGGTGTTGCATCAAAATACAGGCAGCATATGAGGTGGTATACCTGAGAGATACAAAATAATGTCAGAAAACAAACAATTTTGTTCAATAAAGACAGAACATAAAAAATTTAGTCTCAGAACACTGGGAGGTACGCGGACCAGGAGGGAACCCAGAAGCTCCCAAGGCACAGAATAAATATCTACCTTGCAGTACTGTATATTGGAGAAGAGGACAAAAAAGGTCCAGGAAGGAGTAAATTGGCTCTTTATCTATCTGAATAGAAGAAAGCTATTTTCATAATCACATCATTAATATCAATGAGTGTGGCTATAATAATTCAAAGCTCTCACATATAATCTTTCCATTACCTTATATCAAGCTTTGAGGATGGAGATTTTAGCAAAAGGAAAGTAAATGAGAGCGTTATGAGTGCTTGCTGAAACACTACCCAGGCTCATGCAGAAGTCTATGGGATAAATAGACGATCCATGTTACAAGGAACACTTCCAAAAAAGTGCAGCTATAGTGAAGTGACACATTGACTTACTTCGGTTGGGTCAAAGGTGAAGTGAAGGCGCTATGTCTGCAGAGACTCTAATGGATAGTACAAAATTGCAATTACCTATTCCACCTAAGAAAAAATAAAAAAATAGCTCAGGGAATAAGTATAACACCGGCTTTACCAGGGCCAAAATTTTCGGAAATCAGGGATACCAATACTAACATCCACTTTTCAGTACCTTATATCAGGATGTGGGATGAGATATCCAACAAGGGGAAATAAGTAAAGGCACTAAATATGCATACTGAGCCACTCCCCAGGCTCTTCAAGAGTCTGTCGGAATAGATTAGATAATACATGTTACAGGGATAACATACAAACAGGTGCAACATTAGTCAGATGGCACATTGACTTACTTTGGTTAGAACAAAATGAGATGCAAGGTGCTCTGGCTGCAGAGAATATGATTAAAGCAATGCAAGGGTGCCACTACATGTTCCACCTAGGAATAACACAATTAAGTGATTCAAACAGAGAAATATCGCACTGGCATTTACCAAGCCCAAGACCAAACAGCTGATTACACAATCAACCAAAGCTGATACCAGTTCTCAGGACCGATAGAGGTCCATGTGACCAAACAGCCAACATAAGAGAGTCGCGAGTCCTAGGGTTATAAACAGCAGACCAGAGCCTTTACATACCTTCAGTGGTGATTCAGGGTGTCTCATCTGGGAGTGGGGAGTGCAGGCCTACAGGTGCCGGACTTATTTATGCCGTGGCGGAGAGGAGCGTCCACTTCCCATTTCCTGGGAGTGGAACGCAGCGATCCGGACGATGAGACGCAAACCGCGCATGCGCAGAGAGCGCCATCGTCAGGCGCATGCGCAGTGCGCGGCAGACCGACCGGATGCATAGAGAAAGGTGGAGGAGTGAGGAGTGCACATTTCCTGTTTCCGGGATATGGAACGCACTGTTCAGTGAGACGCACGCCGCGCATGCGCAATGCACACCATTGTGCAGCGCATGCGCAGTACACGGCAGACGGACCAGAAGCGGAGAAGTGATTGCCAGTGACTCAGTGATGGCGATAGGCTAACAGTCAATAGTGTCCTGTAGTGATGCTGGCAAGGAGTGTGTATGGTGACATTGCCAGTCATGGTGCCTGATGAACAGATTATTATTCAGGTGACAAGTGGAGCCTGGAAAAGAGAAAAAAACTTTTAAGTAAAAAAGTTAGGATAAAAGGGGATTAATATAAAATTGCATGTAGATATTCACACAGGTGCCTACAGGGAAAATAAGCAGGTATACTGAAAATCATGCAATTAAACACACAAAAGGACATAGATGGATATACATAAAATACATATAATACAGACCATGAGCATCACAGTGGCCTATTATGAATCATGTTGGCCAATGCAATAAACCAAATTGTGGCATATATGTGAGAAAAGGAGATTAAGGATAATGCAGGTCATTAAAAGATGCTCAATCAGTATGTTTCAAAGGAAACACAAGCTTACAGTATATGATCCAAAGAATGCTACAAAAACAAAATCAAGTCCGACCAGAAATCTAAATAACGACCTCATACTCCCTGTTAAGACCACTAGGCTCTAGAGTCTTTAATGTATGAATCCAATACGCCTCTTTTTCTTTGAGGATGCGTATCCTGTTATCTCCCCTGCGCATAGGGGGCACGTGCTCTATTATCTGATATTTCAGTTGGGCAACAGTGTGTCCCAATGTGATAAAATGATGGGGTATCGGGAGAAGGGTCTGTTTGCATCTTATCGTAGATTTGTGTTTACTGATTCTGTCTCGGATATGTTGGGTAGTTTCCCCAACATATCCGAGACCACAGGGACATTTTATTAGATACACGACGAAAGATGATTCACACGTAAAAAAACCTCTAATAGGGAACACACGTCCTGACAATGGATGGGTAAATGTGTCACCTTTGGTCAAATTGTTGCATTGAATGCAATGAAAGCAGGGAAAATTGCCCTTCTTTGGCGTGCCCAGAAATGTCTGGCGAAGAACTCCTTTCTGTGAGCCCACATCAGCCCTAACCAAATTATCTTTAAGATTCCGTGATCTCTTATTGCAAAAGAGAGGCGGTTCGGAGAACTCTTTTATCATGGGATACGCCTTATGCAAGAGTGGCCAATGTCTAAAAATGATACTTTTGACCAAAGGTGAGAACGGATGATATGTGTTGACACATGGTATCCTGACCGAACCCTGCGTAATATTTACCCGACGACTATTATTGGATCTGGCAACATCCTCAGGATAGCCCCTGTTTAGAAATTTTCTAGTCATCTCATTGGATCTGATATTAAGTGTATCAGGATCGGAGACTATTCTTTCTACCCTTTTATGCTGAGAAATGGGTAAACCGTATTTCGTGTGTTTCGGATGACAACTAGTAAAATGGAGAAGATTATTCCTATCTGTAGGTTTTACATAAAGGTCTGTTTTTATGGATCCATCGTCCATGAGGATAACCAGGGTATCAAGGAAATTAATCCGACAATGGTCCGAATGAACCGTAAAATTAAGGCCCGCTCTACAAGAATTGATTTCATGAAAAAATTGGTTCAATGAGCTCATACTACCATTCCAGATCGTAAAAATATCGTCTATGTATCTGTACCAAACTATGGCGTGATTGGTCCATAAGGGATGACTGTAGATGGACGTTTCTTCGAAGTGCGCCATGTAAATATTGGCATAGGGAGGTGCTAGGTTCGATCCCATAGCTGTGCCTTTTTTCTGTAGGAAAAATTGATCCTGGAATAGGAAAAAGTTATTTTCCAGGACCAATTAAAGAAGTTCCCTGCAGAAAAGTTTCTGATTCATTGATAGAGAACCAAATTCTCCCAGGAACCAGTCCACCGCTGAAAGACCGTCCTGATGTTTAATGCTAGTGTATAGACTATTTACGTCAAATGTGACAAGAAGGCTGCCTGATGGAATACACTCTAAGTGATTAAGATGAAACAGAAAGTCTGAAGTATCTTTCAAAAAGGATTTGATATTGGAAAGCATAGGAGTTAAGATTTTCTCGACAGTGATAGCTAAGGGGGAAAGAACAGAGTCTGTCGAGGCCACAATTGGACGGCCTGGTGGCTGCTGTAGGTTCTTATGAATCTTAGGAAGAATGTATATAACTGGCGTAATGGGATGTTTTTTGATGGCCACAATGGCCCCTCCTTTATCCGCCGGTTTAATAATGATACGTGAATTCTTTTTAAGGTCCTGAATAGCCCTGCTCTCCTCTGCCGAGATGTTGTGTTTGATCTTAAGTTTGCCTTCCTCAATTGATCTAATGGTTGTATCAGGACCTTAAAAAGAATTCACGTATCATTATTAAACCGGCGGATAAAGGAGGGGCCATTGTGGTGATGGATAGGACATATTACATTCAAGAAATACTGAGCCAATTGGCAGATAAGGACACGTATCAACCTATCCCCAGGGATCCCACACCCCATATAGAATCTCTCATCAGACGCTTAGTCGATGAATATTTGCACAATGGAACAATTGATGAGAAATTATCAGAATATCTCATCAAAAAACATCCCATTACGCCAGTTATATACATTCTTCCTAAGATTCATAAGAACCTACAGCAGCCACCAGGCCGTCCAATTGTGGCCTCGACAGACTCTGTTCTTTCCCCCTTAGCTATCACTGTCGAGAAAATCTTAACTCCTATGCTTTCCAATATCAAATCCTTTTTGAAAGATACTTCAGACTTTCTGTTTCATCTTAATCACTTAGAGTGTATTCCATCAGGCAGCCTTCTTGTCACATTTGACGTAAATAGTCTATACACTAGCATTAAACATCAGGACGGTCTTTCAGCGGTGGACTGGTTCCTGGGAGAATTTGGTTCTCTATCAATGAATCAGAAACTTTTCTGCAGGGAACTTCTTCAATTGGTCCTGGAAAATAACTTTTTCCTATTCCAGGATCAATTTTTCCTACAGAAAAAAGGCACAGCTATGGGATCGAACCTAGCACCTCCCTATGCCAATATTTACATGGCGCACTTCGAAGAAACGTCCATCTACAGTCATCCCTTATGGACCAATCACGCCATAGTTTGGTACAGATACATAGACGATATTTTTACGATCTGGAATGGTAGTATGAGCTCATTGAACCAATTTTTTCATGAAATCAATTCTTGTAGAGCGGGCCTTAATTTTACGGTTCATTCGGACCATTGTCGGATTAATTTCCTTGATACCCTGGTTATCCTCATGGACGATGGATCCATAAAAACAGACCTTTATGTAAAACCTACAGATAGGAATAATCTTCTCCATTTTACTAGTTGTCATCCGAAACACACGAAATACGGTTTACCCATTTCTCAGCATAAAAGGGTAGAAAGAATAGTCTCCGATCCTGATACACTTAATATCAGATCCAATGAGATGACTAGAAAATTTCTAAACAGGGGCTATCCTGAGGATGTTGCCAGATCCAATAATAGTCGTCGGGTAAATATTACGCAGGGTTCGGTCAGGATACCATGTGTCAACACATATCATCCGTTCTCACCTTTGGTCAAAAGTATCATTTTTAGACATTGGCCACTCTTGCATAAGGCGTATCCCATGATAAAAGAGTTCTCCGAACCGCCTCTCTTTTGCAATAAGAGATCACGGAATCTTAAAGATAATTTGGTTAGGGCTGATGTGGGCTCACAGAAAGGAGTTCTTCGCCAGACATTTCTGGGCACGCCAAAGAAGGGCAATTTTCCCTGCTTTCATTGCATTCAATGCAACAATTTGACCAAAGGTGACACATTTACCCATCCATTGTCAGGACGTGTGTTCCCTATTAGAGGTTTTTTTACGTGTGAATCATCTTTCGTCGTGTATCTAATAAAATGTCCCTGTGGTCTCGGATATGTTGGGGAAACTACCCAACATATCCGAGACAGAATCAGTAAACACAAATCTACGATAAGATGCAAACAGACCCTTCTCCCGATACCCCATCATTTTATCACATTGGGACACACTGTTGCCCAACTGAAATATCAGATAATAGAGCACGTGCCCCCTATGCGCAGGGGAGGTAACAGGATACGCATCCTCAAAGAAAAAGAGGCGTATTGGATTCATACATTAAAGACTCTAGAGCCTAGTGGTCTTAACAGGGAGTATGAGGTCGTTATTTAGATTTCTGGTCGGACTTGATTTTGTTTTTGTAGCATTCTTTGGATCATATACTGTAAGCTTGTGTTTCCTTTGAAACATACTGATTGAGCATCTTTTAATGACCTGCATTATCCTTAATCTCCTTTTCTCACATATATGCCACAATTTGGTTTATTGCATTGGCCAACATGATTCATAATAGGCCACTGTGATGCTCATGGTCTGTATTATATGTATTTTATGTATATCCATCTATGTCCTTTTGTGTGTTTAATTGCATGATTTTCAGTATACCTGCTTATTTTCCCTGTAGGCACCTGTGTGAATATCTACATGCAATTTTATATTAATCCCCTTTTATCCTAACTTTTTTACATAAAAGTTTTTTTCTCTTTTCCAGGCTCCACTTGTCACCTGAATAATAATCTGTTCATCAGTCACCATGACTGGCAATGTCACCGTACACACTCCTTGCCAGCATCACTACAGGACACTATTGACTGTTAGCCTATCGCCATCACTGAGTCACTGGCAATCACTTCTCCGCTTCTGGTCCGTCTGCCGTGTACTGCGCATGCGCTGCACAATGGTGTGCAATGCGCATGCGCGGCGTGCGTCTCACTGAACAGTGCGTTCCATATCCCGGAAACAGGAAATGTGCACTCCTCACTCCTCCACCTTTCTCTATGCATCCGGTCGGTCTGCCGCGCACCGCGCATGCGCCTGACGATGGCGCTCTCTGCGCATGCGCGGTTTGCGTCTCATCGTCCGGATCGCTGCGTTCCACTCCCAGGAAATGGGAAGTGGACGCTCCTCTCCGCCACGGCATAAATAAGTCCGGCACCTGTAGGCCTGCACTCCCCACTCCCAGATGAGACACCCTGAATCACCACTGAAGTAAAGGCTCTGGTCTGCTGTTTATAACCCTAGGACTCGCGACTCTCTTATGTTGGCTGTTTGGTCACATGGACCTCTATCGGTCCTGAGAACTGGTATCAGCTTTGGTTGATTGTGTAATCAGCTGTTTGGTCTTGGGCTTGGTAAATGCCAGTGCGATATTTCTCTGTTTGAATCACTTAATTGTGTTATTCCTAGGTGGAACATGTAGTGGCACCCTTGCATTGCTTTAATCATATTCTCTGCAGCCAGAGCACCTTGCATCTCATTTTGTTCTAACCAAAGTAAGTCAATGTGCCATCTGACTAATGTTGCACCTGTTTGTATGTTATCCCTGTAACATGTATTATCTAATCTATTCCGACAGACTCTTGAAGAGCCTGGGGAGTGGCTCAGTATGCATATTTAGTGCCTTTACTTATTTCCCCTTGTTGGATATCTCATCCCACATCCTGATATAAGGTACTGAAAAGTGGATGTTAGTATTGGTATCCCTGATTTCCGAAAATTTTGGCCCTGGTAAAGCCGGTGTTATACTTATTCCCTGAGCTATTTATTTATTTTTTCTTAGGTGGAATAGGTAATTGCAATTTTGTACTATCCATTAGAGTCTCTGCAGACATAGCGCCTTCACTTCACCTTTGACCCAACCGAAGTAAGTCAATGTGTCACTTCACTATAGCTGCACTTTTTTGGAAGTGTTCCTTGTAACATGGATCGTCTATTTATCCCATAGACTTCTGCATGAGCCTGGGTAGTGTTTCAGCAAGCACTCATAACGCTCTCATTTACTTTCCTTTTGCTAAAATCTCCATCCTCAAAGCTTGATATAAGGTAATGGAAAGATTATATGTGAGAGCTTTGAATTATTATAGCCACACTCATTGATATTAATGATGTGATTATGAAAATAGCTTTCTTCTATTCAGATAGATAAAGAGCCAATTTACTCCTTCCTGGACCTTTTTTGTCCTCTTCTCCAATATACAGTACTGCAAGGTAGATATTTATTCTGTGCCTTGGGAGCTTCTGGGTTCCCTCCTGGTCCCCGTACCTCCCAGTGTTCTGAGACTAAATTTTTTATGTTCTGTCTTTATTGAACAAAATTGTTTGTTTTCTGACATTATTTTGTATCTCTCAGGTATACCACCTCATATGCTGCCTGTATTTTGATGCAACACCCGTTGCCTAGCAAATAATCTCAATTAGTGACTGTATTTTAGGTGGGTGATATGATGATACTGTTCTTTGTCATTCTATGGAGTATGTCTCTTCTGATTTGTTGGACTTTTCTAACACAAGTCAAATAAAAAATTATGTCACAAAAATCAAGATTTTCTTCTTATTCTTGGAGTGTGCCGGGGCTTTTTGCATTTTACTTGACTATTTTTTCTCCGTGCACCCACCTTATAAAGTGAGCCAGGTTTATCTTACCTTTATTGTGGGGACAGCTGTCACACCTGTTTTTCCACGCACAACTTCCACCACTGTAACCGCAACAGGCACTTTGCTTGGTACGTCGTCAGTTGGTTTGGAAGGGGAAACAAGTGAGTGTGTACAGCTCTCTCAGACATCGATAGCACCAACGTTGGATGAACGCAACATCATGTCTCCGCCTGCACTTTCCTCACAAACCTGCATATTTCCAGGGACACCCTACTCAACACCGTCTACACACAGCAGCCAGATCTCTGTCCCTCAGATGTGGTCAAATAAAAGGCCACTTCCTGCGACCCATGACAAAGCTAAGAGGTTGACTCTATCCCTCTGTAAGCTCTTGGCTACCGAAATGCTGCCTTTCCGCCTGGTGGACACACAGGATTTTAGAGACCTTATGTCTGTCGCTGTGCCCCAGTACCAGATGCCCAGTCACCACTACTTCTCTAAGAAAGGTGTGCCCGCGCTACACCAGCATGTCACACACAACATCACCGCTTCCTTGAGAAACTCTGTGTGTAAACGGGTGCATTTCACCACCGATACTTGGACCAGTAAGCATGGACAGGGACGTTACATGTCGCTGACTAGGCACTGGGTAACTATGGTGATAGATGTTGAAGGGTCTGCTGCACAAGTCTTGCCGTCCCCACGACTTGTGTGTCAATCCTCTGTCTGTCCAAGTTCCGCCACTGCTTCTGCCTCCTCCACCTCATCTGGGTCCTCCACCTCCACCCCAAGCCTGCCTGGTCAGGCCACCAGCGTTCTCACTGCGCAGAAGGAATCACGCACGCCTCATTACTATGCTGGCAGCAGAGCGCAACGGCATCAGGCGGTCTTTAGCTTGACATGTCTTGGGAATAAGAGTCACACAGTTGAGGAGTTGTGGTCAGCTCTGTGGTCCGAGTTTAATAAATGGTTGTCTCCGCTCAACCTGCAGCCTGGTAAGGCCGTGTGCGACAATGCTGCAAACCTGGGTGCGGCCCTTCGCCTGGGCAAGGTGACACACGTGCCTTGTATGGCTCACGTGTTGAACCTTGTTGTCCAGCAATTTGTAACACACTATCTGTCACGGCCGGGCGGTCGGGCAGACCCAGGAGGTGGATCCACTGGACCGAACTCTCTGAGATGGTGGTAGGGAGTCCGGCAGCTGAAGCACTGATGGGCAGTAGAACAGTCCGTGCAAGTGAAGGCAGCGGAGGAGTCCCAGGGACCACGGAGTCACAGAAGGTGGTCTTGGTGACGTAGCTCAGGTTCGGAGGCCGAGGTGATATCAGGCGGGGTCCGGAACCTCTGGAGCAAGATGACGGGTCACCGCAGGGATCCGGGATGGTACGGACTGTCAGATGGCAGACGGACAGCGTGCGGGGATCAGGACACGGCAGACTGGATGGCGAGGCAGGTACGGCTCTACAAAGACAGATAGGTGAGTACAGGCACATAAACACCAAGAGACCTGACTCCTAGCTCAGGGAACACGAAGATCAGGCCCCGCCCCCTTGGACAATGACCCCCTATATACCCTGTACCTGTGCAACCTCATTTCCTGTTAATGGACGCTGGCCCTTTAAGAAAGGGTCAGTGACCGCGCGCGCGCGCCCTAATGCGCATGCGCGCCGCCCGGGTGCCAGAAGCCAGGGAAGGAGGCTGCGAGGAGGACGCAGGGGAGCCGGCCAGGTCCAGGGAAGCTGTCGGGCGCCGGGATCGGGGGCCCGGAGCCCTGGGACGGACGGAATCCGGTGACTGGGGAGCGGAGAGCGTGGCAGGTGAGCCGGGGAACGGGGGTGAGGACCCGGGGAGCGTGACAGTACCCCCCCCCCCACGCCCCCCTCCCCGCAACCGGGACATGAAGGCACGGATAAGAGGAGTGCCTACGTTCTCCCTGGGCTCCCAGGACCTATCCTCAGGACCATACCCTTCCCAGTCCACCAGGAAGAACTGTCGACCTCGTACGGTCTTCATGGCCACGATATCCCTTACCGCATAGATGTCGTCATCGGCAATAGGTGGAGGGGCCGGACTGGCAGCAGCGGAGAAGGGACCAAGGACAACCGGCTTGAGCAGGGAGACGTGGAATGAGTTGGGTATCCTCATCGTGGCCGGGAGCTGTAGCTTGTAGGAGACCTCATTGATCTTGTTGAGGACTTTAAACGGCCCGATGTAGCGAGGACCCAGCTTGTAGGAGGGTATCTTCAGGCGGATGTACTGGGAGGCAAGCCAGACGAGATCTCCAGGAGAGAAACACGGAGGATCCAGACGTCTCTTGTCAGCGTGTTTCTTCATCCGCTGGGAAGCGCGCCCAAGGGACGCCTTGACAGAGTCCCAAATGGTAGCAAAGTCACGAACTGCAGTATCAGCAGCCGGGACATCCGAGGAAGGGGATATAGGCAATGGGACGGCGGGCTGGAGTCCGTAAACAACATGGAAGGGAGATTCGGAGGATGACTCACTGACGTGGTGGTTATGGGAGAATTCAGCCCAAGGCAGAAGCGAGGACCAGTCGTCGTGATGGGCGTTGACATAGTGACGTAGGTATGAGGTCACGATTTGATTGACCCTCTCCACTTGGCCGTTAGACTGAGGATGGTAAGAAGAAGAAAAGTCCAGAGTCACTCCCAGATGTTTGCATAGAGCCCTCCAGAAGCGGGAGGTGAACTGAGTTCCTCTGTCGGACACTATGTGGGATGGAAAGCCATGCAAGCGGAAGATGTGATGTATATAGGCTTCCGCGAGTTCCTGAGCAGAGGGCAGTCCGGCCATAGGAACGAAGTGGGCCATTTTGGAGAATCGATCAACCACGACCCATATGACTGTGTGCCCGGAGGATAATGGCAAGTCCGTAATAAAGTCCATTGCTATGTGTTGCCACGGGACTGAGGGTATCGGTAAAGGCAGAAGACGGCCATGGGGCAAGTGTTTGGGCGTCTTGTTCCTGGCACAGGAGGAGCAGGCAGAGACAAAAGCAGCGACGTCCGTGCGAAGGGATGGCCACCAGTAATGGCGTACAATCGCACCCCATGTTCTCTTCTGACCAGCATGCCCGGCTGTTTTTGAGGCATGACCCCAGTGTAACACTTTTTGCCTGTCGGTATCGGAGACATAGGTCTTCCCGGGCGGTATCTGGGCTAGGGTGACAGGGGCCACCGGAATGATGTTGCTAGGACAGATGATGGGTTGGGTAGTCTCTTCCTCCTGCTCCATGGGCATGAAAGACCTGGACAAGGCATCAGCGCGTACATTCTTGTCCGCGGGTCGGAAGTGAAGCTGAAAGTCGAACCTGGCAAAGAATAAGGACCACCTGGCTTGCCGTGGGTTCAGTCGCTGAGCGGACCGCAGGTATTCTAGGTTCTTGTGGTCCGTGTAGATGATCACGGGATACACTGCACCTTCCAGGAGGTAGCGCCATTCCTCCAGTGCCAGTTTGACTGCCAAGAGCTCTCGGTCCCCGATGGTATAGTTGCGTTCAGGCGCTGAGAAGCCCTTGGAGAAGAATCCGCAAGTCACCATCTTCCCGGAGGAGGACTTCTGCATGAGCACTGCTCCGGCTCCTGAGGAGGAGGCATCCACCTCCAAGGTGAACTGGCGGTTTAGCTCCGGACGGTGAAGTACAGGCGAGGAAGCAAAAGCCCGCTTCAAAGAGCCAAACGCGGCGTCGGCCGCAGGCGACCAGTCCTTTGGATTTGCCTCTTTCTTAGTCAAAGCGGAAAGTGGAGCAGTCAGAGCAGAGAAGTGAGGGACGAATTGGCGGTAGTAGTTGGCGAATCCCAGGAAGCGTTGGATTGCCTTCAGTCCAGAAGGGGGAGGCCAGTTGAGAATGGCGGAGACCTTCTTGGGATCCATCTGCAGTCCAGTCTCAGAGATGATGTACCCCAGAAAGGGGAGAGAAGACTGCTCAAAGACACACTTCTCATACTTTGCGTACAGACGGTTCTCTCTTAGTCGTCGTAGAACCAGCTGTACGTGCTCTCTGTGGGTTGGGAGGTCCGGAGAGAAGACAAGGATGTCATCTAGATATACTACCACACAGGTGTAGAGGAGGTCTCGGAACACGTCGTTCACCAGTTCTTGGAAGACGGCAGGAGCGTTACACAGGCCGAAGGGCATCACGCAGTACTCATAATGTCCATCGCGCGTATTAAACGCGGTCTTCCATTCGTCACCAGAGCGGATGCGCACCAGATTGTAAGCACCCCGAAGATCCAGCTTGGTGAACAGACGGGCTCCTCTAAGCCGGTCAAACAATTCGGGGATGAGCGGCAGAGGGTACTTGTTCTTAACAGTGATCTGATTCAGACCCCGGTAGTCGATGCAGGGACGTAAATCGCCCTCTTTTTTCTTGACAAAGAAGAAACCTGCTCCAGCAGGAGAGGAGGATCTCCGAATGAATCCCCTAGCCAGGCTCTCTGAGATGTAAGTAGACATAGCCCTTGTTTCGGCTGGAGACAAAGGATATATCCGTCCTCGTGGTGGCGTTGTTCCAGGGAGCAGGTCGATGGCACAATCGTAGGGGCGATGTGGCGGCAGTACCTCGGATTCTTTTTTATCAAAGACATCAGCAAAGGACCAATAAGCCGAGGGCAGCCCCGGTAGGTTCTCAGGAACCGGAGGTCGTCGGATGGGTTGTGTGGATTTTAGGCATCTCTCATGACACGAAGCACCCCAGCGGGTGATTTCGCCAGTGCCCCAGCTGACTGATGGTTCGTGAGTCCGTAACCATGGAAGGCCCAGCAGGATCTGATGGGACATGTGCGGAAGGACGTAGAAGACGATGTTCTCGGTGTGAAGAGCACCGATGCGCAGTTCAACCGGCCTGGTGGTCCAGGAGATGGTGTCAGAAAGGGGTCTCCCATCCACAGAGGCAATCACCAGGGGCTTGTTGAGTGGGATAACAGGCACCTGGTATTTATCCACGGTGGCTTGCTGGATGAAATTGCCTGCTGCCCCGGAATCAAGATAGGCCTCAGCCGTGAACCGCGTCTCTCCAGTTGACACTTGCACAGTCCACATAACCGGGTCTGAGAGAGTCCCAGCACCTAGGGTGGCCTCTCCTACCAACCCTAGGCTTTGGAGTTTCCCGGACTCTCTGGACAGGAGCGTAGCAGGTGGGTGTCCTCACCACAGTAAAAGCAGA